>NW_022900923.1:41204058-41224331 GCF_012274545.1 Fukomys damarensis
CTGGGGATTGAACTTGGGACCTTGCACTTGCGAGGCAGGTGGCAGAACCACTGAGCTAAATCCCCACCCCCAGACACCCTCTTTTGATAGGAAAAGCTGCAAAGGATTTGTGGCCACTTTTTTAGATTCTTTTTTAAAAAATAGGATGCATTTTATTTAGTGTTTTGGGGATGCTGGGGTCAAACCCAGATCCTCAGGCATACTAAGTATATACTCTTCCACGAGGCTATGTCTCCAGCCCTGTGATCACTTTTAATCCAGCAAATGAAGAGGAAGTGACAGGTGTGCTATTTGGAATAAAGTGGTCAGAGAGGGGGGTCTTGATAAGGTGTAATTTGGTCAGGCACTCAAGTAAAGCAAGGAAGTAAGTACAAGATTCCGGGGGAAGAACAATAGCCAGAAAGAATAGCAAGCAAAGGCTCTGAGGCCAGACTAATGCAATATTCTGCCTTCAGATAATGATTCAATATTAAGGCTTTTGAATGAAGTTACATCCATCTAAGTCATGGGAAATGCAATTCTCTCAGGCAACAGCGGAGAATTCCTAAGGGAACTGAGCCAAGTTAAAAGGGGGACACCTGATTTTGAAAGATTGAGCTAGGAATTACATATATAATTCAAGACCAAAAAGTGCCCATTTCTCTCACCCCTGCTGCTGCCATTCTCCCCTCTGCCCACCTGATGTTCCCAGCATCTTCTGAAGCCTTAGAACTCCAGGAGCACCAAAGTGTAAAAACCTTCCTGCTTCTGATTCTGATATCTCGGTTTAAATCTGAGCGCTGTGTACCCATCCTGGCCTCAGCTTGAGCACAGTCTCTACCCTCAGCCAGCCTATGGGGCCGTCTCTGGCCAAATCAAGGTGTGATGTGTGGGAGGCCAAGATGTGTGGCTCGGTAAGGGATAAGCAGAGCGGGCCCAGCAGAAGGGATTTTAAGCTGCAATTACCAGGATCACCAGGGCAGTCTGAGGGTAATCAGATAATTAGTGTGTGTGTGTGTGTAGAAGGGGACAATTATCCTGCACACTGGCTGCCAGATGCCTGTCACTGCTGCTTTGGCCCTTGGGTTGGGTTCCTGGCTCTACCTATGGATTATTAAGTGTAATGACCCTGTCATGCAGAAGAGCCTGTCATTATCTCTGTGTTAACATAATATTTATCCATAAAACCCTGCCAATCTCTTTGGAACTAAAGGACCTCCACGTGGTCCCCCTGCCCTGGCACTGGACAACCTTTAAAGTTGCCAGGGTAGGGCTGGCTTTAAAAGGTTGAGAAGATGGGCTGGGGCCCTGGGGTCCTCCCGGGAGGCTCAAGAGGGACACTGGAACTGACGCACCCCCATTGACAAAGCCTGTGACTGTCATTGTCAGCAACAGGATCTTAGAGGCAGCAAGACCATCCTGGTCGGGCACATTTCCCCATGGGGCTAATTCACTGGCTACTGAATAAAACCAAAGCCAACTTAATATTTTGAAAGTTGCCATTTCTCTGAAGTCTGTCTCAGCCCGGGCAAAGAGGAAACCCAGTCACTGGTGTAGAGTGAAACTTTCAAAACCTCTCCATAGCTCTTACTGTCTGCCTCCCAGTCCCTCTCCATTGTCTCCCGAAAAACTCAAACGCCCTGCCCCCACCACTTCCCACAGGCTGCCTCTGCCTTTGGTGCGCTCATTTGTCATGAATAGCTCTAATTTTTTTGTTTCTGATGAAAATCAGTTTTGCCATTGGCGTCTCCTATTTCTCCTCCTTTCCTTTGCCCTGTCATGGCGGCCAAGGACTCCAACATCAATGGCACCTAAACCATACTGTTATGAGCATCTTTCTACAATGATCTTTTTTCTTTTCAGAACTGAGGATCGAACTCAGAACCTTGCACTTGTGAAGCAGGAGTACCACCCCTGAGCTAAATCCCTGGCCCTCTACAAAAATCTTTACACATGAGTGCAGGCTCTACTGTAGGTTACAGTCCTAGACTTGGAGGGTCTGTGTATGAATGTTTTAATTTGAAAAGATGATCAGATTTCTTCTACAAGGTTGTATACAAATTTCCACTTGTAGTTTGTTAGAAGGCTGTTTCCCCACAACCTTACCAAATGGGGTTGCTACCCACTTTTAAAACTTCTTTGCTGTTTTCTGATCACATGTTATATATTCTTTGTAAAAAAGAAAAATGCAGAAAAGCATAAAAGAAAACAAAGATTGGCAGTCATGCTACTATCCAAAGATAAAGCATACTGTTCATATTTTTAGAGGACAACAGCTGAGGCCATAGCCAAGGTAGCCAGCGGTGGAACTTTCTGGGATCCTTGATGCTGGTTAGAAGATGCTAAAGATCACCTCATTCTTCCTTTCCCTCCACCCCTCCTGTCTCCAAAGGCCTGAGATACTTTCCTCAGCTTGTGGAGACTATTCCGAGGGGTGCGGTTCCAGGTATCCACAGCCCTGAAGTACATCCCCCATTCTAAACAGTTCTCCTGCCAGGAAGCCTCAGAGCCTGAGGATTTGTGGAGTAGGAATGGAGTACAAGCATTCCAAAAATGTGTTTCCAGACATTGGCAGCTGGATCCAACAGATTGGAAAACCCATCTCTCTGGCCAACCCCAGAGCCAAGTTTCCATTTCTCAGGGTCCCTGACATGCCCCGTTAAGCCTCTGCGCTGCTAATGACAGCTCTGCTCTCCATTCCAGAGACCTGAATTATAATGAGCTGCAGGAGTTCCCCGTGGCCATCCGGACCCTGGGCAGACTGCAGGAACTGTAAGCTCCCTGCTGGTTTCTGTGGGTATCTTTTCCCCCCAAGGGCAGGGGCTAAAGCCAGCCTGGGCCTCCCTCACCTCCTCACTTCCCATGGTTCTTGTAAACGTTGTAGCTCTGGGCCCTTTTCGGCCCCCAGTACTGCTCTAAGTAGTCACAGGCCTCATTAGCTTGGCTTTGAGCATTTCCTGGGAGTGTGTCATCAGCAGAAATGACCCTGGGCCTTTCAGCCTGGGAAGACACATGGCATAAGCTATCTCTGGTATCCTGGGACTAGCACTGTCCCTGTCTCGTGGAAGCTCATAGGGATGTAAGAGATTTAGTGTAAATTGGACTGGAGCCAGATTAAGGGGGCCTGAGGACTTACGAAATGAGACACAAACTTTCAGACAGCCCAGAACCTTCATAACTCAAACCACCACCTAAGACCTAGGGTGCCAGCCCCATGCTGTTCCTTACCTCTTCCAGAAGTTTGAAGGTGGGAAGGCCAGGTGCAGGGAGCAGAAGAGGAGTGGCTGGGCCAGCCAGAGAAAAGGATCTGAGTGAGAAACTATTGAAGTTCTCCAATGCCAGTGTGTTACCGAGGTCTGGCTTTATTTGTTCTTTGAGCTGAGATGTGAAAGAAGGACAATATTTGACCATAGTTGATCACTCAAGAGGATATGGAAGGAATAGGGTATGCCAAGGACGGGAAACAAGAAAGCATTCGGCAAGAGAGAGCAGAGACCTAGTTAGCAGGAGCCGGAGGATGCACGTGTAGAGTGTGTGTACCTATCTGTCCACCCATCCACCCACCATTCATCTATCCACACTTTGCGTGTACCCATTACCTGTCCATGCACCCACCCATATGTGTATATGCGTGCATCTGTCTAGCACCCATAACCATGTATGCACGCGGTGTCTTTCTCCCATCCCTCCACATGGATGTATGTAGGTGTGCATCTGTCTGTCTGTCTGTCTGTCATCTATTTTGAGAAAGCTTCTTGAGGACAGGGCCTCTGTCTTATAAGCTTCCCAACCCCTCGGCGCTTGGTATAGTACCGGACAGAAAGAATTCAGAAATGTATAATGTATCATTAGAAGAAAGAAAAGAAAGAGCAGAGGAGGGGAGGAGGGGAGGAGGGAAGAGAGAAAGGAGGGATGAGAAGAAGGAAAGGAAAGAAGGACGGGAGGAGGGAGGGAGGAAGGGAGGAAGAAGCCAGCCTAGGTGGTTGGCATTTGCTGGCGGTGTCCGAGGGGGAACTTAGGAGTGAGGGAGAAACCAAAAGGTGGAAGCAGTGATGGGACGCAGGAGAAGGGAGGTGAGCGGTGTCTGGGGGGACACCAAGGGGACCCGGAGGCTTCCACTGAAAAAGAGACTGACTGAAGGGCCCCCTTGTCAGCTCAGCACGGAACATGCTCTTCCCAAGTGATCCCTTACGTAGCTCCTGACTTCCAGCCCCAGACATTCCGCTGGGTCCTTCATTCCACACGCCTCGTATGCCACCCACGGTCATTCAGTCACGGATTCTGCCCCTTCACCCTCCTCCTGCTGTGGATGTCCTGTGCTTCCTCATTTCCAGGCCTTGAGGCCAGGCCAGCCTCCGTCTGAGGCACATCCTCAGCCTGGGTCCCCTGGAAGCGCTCTTCCTACCGCACACCCCTGGCTTCCCCTGTGGGGACCCACCAGGGCTCCTGCCCGCCAGGACCGAGGAGAGGACCCCTCTTGACGCCTTGCCCTTGAGCTGCTCTCTCAGCCTTCCTGAGGCCTGAAGCTTGGGGCTCCGTGGCCCTTGTTTGAGAAAGGACTGTGTGGTACGGGACAGAGAAGGAAGCTCACCGGCAGGACGGGAGTCAGACTCTCCAGGCCGGTGTCTGTTTGTCCACAGCTGTTTAGTCAGCTGTCAGGAAGCCCCAGGATGTCTCTGTCTTTCCCTCTCCCCAAATCCCCAATAGTCCTGGGTGTTGTCTTCCAGGGGCTTCCACAACAACAACATCAAGGCTATCCCCGAGAAGGCCTTCATGGGCAACCCTCTGCTGCAGACGATGTGAGTGCTGCTTCTGGCTCTTGGTGCTGTGTGTTGTGGGGAAGAGGAGCACAGAGGCTCCGGAGGCAGCCGGATGCTCTTAGAAAGCCCCCGGGGAGGCAGGAGGTTGCAAGGGTCACCTCTCTCTGTCTTCCTGGGTTTGCCCTGGGAGAAGGGAGCAGTGGTCAGCTTGCTTCCAGGTGAAAGCAGCAAGAAGCCTAGTCAGGTGTTTGGGTCTTTTCTTCTAGACACTTTTATGATAACCCAATCCAGTCTGTGGGAAGGTCGGCTTTCCAGTACCTGCCTAAACTCCACACGCTGTAAGTGTCACCTGCGGGCTGCCGCAGTCTGGGCCTCCCCTCTACATGGCTTGCTCGCTCCTGCCTTCTGCACGCAGATCTCTCCCCTGAAATGCACAGCCCTGCTGGGAAGCATGGCCTCTGGGGAGGCGGCCCCCACTGTCCTCACATCTGTACCCAGCTCTGTCTGAATGACCTTGCACCAGCCCCGCAACCAGCAGCTCCTTCCCAGATCCCAGATGGACAGTGGCCCTTCTCCGTGGCCAAGGTGTTTCATCCGACTTCTTTGATTACCCTGCCCATGGAAGCTGTCCCTTGCATCCCTGCTGAGTGAACAGTTGACCCGGGTCTGAGTGTCACGTGTTTTCAAGGTCAGCTCTCGATGGCCCTGGAGCACAGCTCCCTGGGGTTTTACTGTGCCCTTTATCACACTCGGCCTGGGGCCAGGGATTTAGCTCAGTGGTTCTGCCGCCTGTCTCATAAACACAAAGACCTGAGTTCAATCCCTGGTACCCAAATGAAAACAAAACAAAACAAAAAGACACGCTGGGCCTGAAGGTGTGCTTTCTCTCAGTCTTTCAATTCCCGGCTGAGACCCTCTCCTTCAAAAAACCATGTGTGGATTGCTCTCAGCACTGTGGTCTCGTGGTGACGTAGCTGACACCTTCAAAGCACCTGCTTCGTGTCCCCTAGTGGATTCCATCTTCATCCCAGTCATAGGGGGTGGCTCTTACTGGCCCATTTTATAGATGGGGCCTGAGGTGCTCAGGTACTATCCAGGCATGAACCCAAGTCCCCAACTTCTGATCCTGGACGCATTGCTGGACATTGCTGCCTTCTCAGGGTGTTGTTTGTTTGCTGCCCTGCTGTGTGCAGGCTCCATGTCCCCACTATGATAGGGAACCGTGGACAGGGAAAACCATCACTCTAAAGCAGTGGGGCACACCTATAATCCCGGCACTTGGGAAGCTGAGGCAGAGGATTGCCGGGGGTGCGAGGCCAGCCTGGGTTACATAATGAGTTCAAGGCCAGCCTGAACTAGTAGTGAGACCCTGTCTCAAAAAATCAAAAAAAGTCAGGCTGGGAATGTAGCTCAGTGGTGCCATGTGTGCCTGGCAAGCACAAGATCTTGAGTTCTAGCCCCAGTTCTACAAATGAACAAATAATAAAAAATACATCGATCTTAAGAAGGACTATGAGGGCAAATAAAGCCACAGTAAGTAGCTATTTAGGAGCGACCCTATCTTAAACTCTAAGAAGCAAACCCAGAAGCCAAGGATTTTTTTAGAAGCGCAGTGCTGTTGACTTTTCAACACATGATTCCCTTTTGTCTTTGTTGTTGTTCTTACTGTTGCGATACCGAAGTTGCCTGGCTTAATCTGGGCTAGGGTGGGCTGAGCCAACCTAAGAAAATGGCTACTGGGATCCTTCTGTGCACCACTCAGCCTCCACCAGGGCCACTGGTGCTTTGGGGGAGGCTGGAGAGAGGTGACACTTTCCCCGAGAGGTAGAGTCCTTAGGGTCAGGAATCCAGATGTCACGATGCCCTGACCCACCCTCCGAGCTCATCTCTGTTTCCAGATCCCTGAATGGTGCCACAGACATCCAGGAATTCCCAGACCTCAAAGGCACCACCAGCCTGGAGATCTTGTGAGTGGATTCCCTGTCCCTCCACCTGCTCTGTCTCCCCAACTCCACCCAGGCGCTCCTCCTTTTCCACCTCCTCCTGTATCCAGGAAAGCTGTCCCCCTCCTCTGACCTGCCTCTTTTTTTTTTTTTTAAGTACAAGATTTTAAATTTATTCATAATGTGTGCATCTTTAAAAGTTTTATTTGATATAACAAAATTACTGTCAGAGTCCTTTACCTTTTCCTAGAATATGTTGACTTTATACTAACACAGATTGTTAAACTGAACACAATTTATTGTCCACAGAAGTGCTAAAATATCTTCAGCCCATGACATTTATGTGTCCACTCTCCTCCCTATATGTCTTAAACATGACCCAAAGAGTATTGCCAAATATGAAATTTCTGTTTCTCTATAGCTCTCATGGGAGTCATGATGTCTTCATTTCATTGACTCCTATAGTGGATATCAAGAATGTGCATTGTGGATACATCTGAATGAAGTTTTTTTTTAGTTAATTTTATTGGTACATTTAAGGTATACAATATGGATATACATTCATTGTTGGAAATTTGTGCCTTTACATAATCGATCTTGGGGTTCCCCCCGCATTCCCCTGCCCTCCTTTCAACCCCTCCCTCCCTAGCTACAAAGACTGTGTTTCCATTATTTCTCATTTTCTCGTATTAATTGCATTCCCTTCTTTCCTTGCCCACCCCTCTCATTTCCCCGTCCTCTTTGTCCGCTTTCGTCCTATCTCACATTATCTATTATACCTCCTGATGTGCTGCCCACTCCTGGCTGTGGTCCATCTCCTGATGCTGCATTACCTCCAGGCCCGGCAGGCGCTGGCAGGAGGGGACTGAGAGGCGGCCCCCCACCCTTTACCCCGCTTGGATTTTTCAGGTCTGACCTTGGAGGTCCTAACCCCAGGCCATGCATGCACTGAAGACACAGGCAGGGCGGGAGGTTGTGAAAACCTACCCCCTTTGTCCTTCCAAGGCTCCGGACAGAGCCCTTCTCAGGCTCTCTACTGTCAGGCCCTGTAGAGGGAAGGGGGCGGTGGTGCACAGTAGGCCCTCAGTGCATTCTAAGTGAATACATGAAGCAATCAAGCAAATACCAGAGTGTCAGGAAGTCAGCTCACTGCCTCACGTCACACAGCTCATTCATGGCATTGCTGGGACTGGAACTCTGCTCTGTGCCTCTATTGTGTTGCCCCCGGAGTTGCTGGCATGTGGAAAATTTTCCATGAGAGAAATAGCAGCTCCCCAAGAATGACCTCGGCCTTGGGTCCCTCCTAGGACACCCTGTGCCTTAAGCCAAGCCCGTTCTCCAATCTGCCCCCACAGCCCTCTCCACCCAGTCCCTGGGTCTTTCCTTTCTCTCCCTTCTCTTCTCCCTCCCCCAAGGCACAGGGAGCAAACTCTGTGCTTTGTTCCCATGATCTGACTCAGCTTTTTTCTGTCTACTCCCTGCCATGACGACCCCTCCTCCCTACGGCCCCTAGAGCATGGGAGATTTAGTCCTCCTCCCACAGGCCCGGTGCTGCTGGAGACCATTATGAGCGTTGGGGTGGTGACGGGCTGGGGGGAAATGGTAGGTCTGGGCTCACAGGGTCTGCCTGCCAAGCAGAGTCCCAGAGCTGAGGCCCTCTCTCTCCACCTCCTACCCCAGCTCTTCCAAGCCCAGGGGCACTTGTCTCTCAGGTGCCAGCGGCTGCCTGCTCCTTTCTGTCCCCACAGCCCCGCCCTGCCCTGTCTGTCCCATCACTTTTCTCTTTTGTCAGCTCTGTCCTCCCAGGACGGTATCCGTCCAGAGCTGGAGATGGGTGGCTGGGAATGACAGAGCCCTGGGCCTGGTGCCAGCTGTCTCTGTTCTCCCTGCAGGACCCTGACCCGCGCGGGTATCCAGCTGCTCCCACCGGGGATGTGCCAGCAGCTGCCCAGGCTCCGAGTCCTGTGAGTGGCTCACAAGCGTTCCACAATCCTGGCATTGCGCCACTGCCCTGATGCCCCAGAAAAGGCTCCTCCTGCTCCTCTCCACTTGGTCACAGCATCTCAGGCTTCTGCTGAGACCTGCTGCAGAGGGGCTGGGATCTCCTCCCCCGTTCAAGACAGAAAGATGATGATTGGTCTCTGGAGTCAGGCACGGGTGGTTTGAGGACCAATTGGGACCCTCACAAGCTGTGCTTATTTGGGGTCACTCTTCAAAGTCTCTGAACCTCAGTCTCCTCATTTGAAAAATGAAAATAAATTTGTGAAGGTTGAAAAAATACGTGTAAAGACAGTAGGTGCCCACTAAATGGCATGATCACTCTCATATGTACAAGAAAGTTAATTCTTTCTGGGATCGAAGGAGGTACTTAAGCAACGTGTAAGGCAGATCAAGGGGAGTCTTTTTATCTCCCTGACTCCAATTTAAATCAGAGACTCCTCCCTAGGGGCCGGAGTCCCACAGTTCGAGATGGGTACGCTGTCCCTGGGGTGTCTGAAAAAGTGCGTTCCGGTCATAGCCTTGCCGCTGACTGGGCATCCTAGGGCCTTAGGTGCCTCAGCTGTTAAGTGCAAGGGTGGGGCCAGATGCTCTCAAAGCGCCCTGCTGACTCCGTAAGCGGTGGTTATAGGCACTGTTTACTTGGGCTGGTATGGCTGTCTCCTTCCCTGCAGCCCACTCAGTCTCTTTTCTTATCCTCATGCCTTCTTGCATGCAGTCCACTTCCCCCGGGATGCTCCCAGCATCCCCCAGGCTTTGTCGAAAAGGAAGCCCTACTGAAGAAAAACAGCCAGCCCAGCCAGCCCCACCCAGGCCCAGTGAGGAGGGGACTTAGCGGGGGACACGAAGAGAAGTCTAATTGAAGTCCAGTGGAGTGAGAGGCATCCACAGCTGTGTCCCTGCAGGGTCCCCGAGACCTTCAGCTGCTTAAGCAGGAAAGCACAGCCCTGGCCAGAGCTGTTCCCCCACCCACCCCTACCCTCGCAGCCGCTGCCCTCCAGCCAGCCCTGGCCTTCCTCTCTCCTCCAGGGAGCTGTCTCATAATCAGATCAAGGAGCTGCCCAGCCTGCACAGGTGTCAGAAGTTGGAGGAAATGTGAGTCTGGGGGCTGGGAGGGACAAAGGCAAGCAAGCCAGAGCTGGGCAGGTCTGAGGGGAGGTGGGCAGCAAGGCCGAAACCACACTTACTTTTCTCCTTCTTGGAGTTTGCTGAACCCAAGGTTTAAGGATGGGAGCTTGGCAGAGGCCTGGACCTGACCCCAGGCTCACACAGTAGTGCAGCAGTGATTCAGCCATGGGAGGGACAAGGGAGGGACAGGGCCACATCAGGGCTCATGGGACTAGACACAAGAAGGCTTCAGAGGAGCTGGAGCTCCCTGCATTTCAGAGCACACGCTCTATTTTCACACTCCCCTAAACACGCACACGTGTATGTGTGAGCTCACATAACACAGATACGCACAGTCACACAGGGGATCCAAGTTCACAGGGAAAAAGATCACTTTAAAAATCCTAAGTCCTGCCCCCCAGCTCCTGCTCTCTCAAGCTTGCATGGCCTCCTGAGCCTCCCAGGGTGGGGACCTAGGAGGGCAATTCTTTGGGGGGGCCAGGAGAGAGAGACAACACCCCAGGGTCTGTCCTGTTTGTCTGGGTGACGGTGGAAGAAGGGCCTTTGATATTGCTAGGCCAAGAGTCCATCCTCAGCCTGGATACTGAGCTCTGCTTCTCAGCTCAGCCTAAGTCACTGGGGCTACCCAAGGGCTGGGTGGTGCCCTGGTGCCTCGCTAGGGTCTGAGGACCCATGCAGAAGGGAGTATGGGGGGCAGCTGGGCTGGGAGCCAGGCCTGGTGGGGACACTGGAAGCTGACTCCCTTTTGGGCCATTGTGGCTTTGTCTCCTGACCCACTTACCCAAGGCAACCGGATCCCCCTGTACTCCCTTTAATTCTGGTGACTTCCGCGGGCTGGGCCCTTTCTTCCCATGCCAAGAGAAGTGGGGGGCTCTCTTTTCTTCCTCCCAGTGCTGGGGGGTATGGAGCAGAGCCAGAGTGTGGGCCTGCAGACTCATCCAGCCCCTCTTGCTGCCCTAGTGGCCTCCAACACAACCGCATCTGGGAAATTGGAGCAGACACCTTCAGCCAGCTGAGCTCCTTACAAGCCCTGTGAGTACCTGCAGCGCTCAGGGTGGGTGGTGGAGGTGTCACTGCCTCCCTCTGCCAGGCTCCTACCCATAGCACGTGTGTCCTATGTAAGCACGTGACAGGCACGTCACCTCCCTGCTCTGTAGCCCTTTCCCTAGCACACACAGGAGAGGGATCTTCCCATCTGGATGGCTTCTCCACAAGCAGTTTCTCCAGCTGGGACCTAGGTGGCCGTGAGACTCAGGAGCCAAGCTATTAGGCCATTGTTCTGAGGTCCACAAACAGGCTGGGAGTTGGGCAGCAGTAGGTACCCAAGGTTAAGGTCCCCCGAAGGCTAAGGGACTCACTGCTGCTGGGGGCAAGTCAGACGGGGGCCATGTGAGAGCTCAGACTGGGAACAGTGCATCCTCCCCGTGTCACTGTCACGCACTCTCCTGTCATGCTCTGTGTCCACAGGGACCTAAGCTGGAACTCCATCCGGTCCATCCACCCGGAGGCCTTCTCCACTCTGCGCTCCCTGGTCAAGCTGTAAGTGCCTGCTAATTCTCCTGCAGGACACGGAGACCAAATGGGGCTGTGGGCTGGTGGGAGTGGGAAGGGGGGGCCACCCCTGAGGAGGGACACCCGTGTGTGACCACATATCCCAGGGAGATGGACTCCGGCTTAATCAATCATTCCGACAGTCCGTTTGACAGACTGTGGAGTCTGATAAACAGAGCCTGCCTCCCGCAAGCTCCAGAACATCATCTGCTAATTTCTGCAACATCTTGGCAGACCCAGTCCTCCCCACATCCCCTGCCCCCACCCACCCCAGGCTCTGTGTCCTCTCTGTGCACCAGTATAGGGTGCATGGGCTTGGCACCCCTTCTCGGTGCAAGAAGGTGGTGGCTGATATGGAAGCCGGGGTCTCAGAGTGCTTGAGGGTCCCCTGCTTGAGCTGTCACTCTGCAGGGCAGCAGGGACCAGGGCTCCTCTAAATCACATGGATGTAAACAGGAAGCAGGCCAAGCTGCGCCATGGTCATTATATCTGGGCTAGAGGGGCTTCTGAAGGGGCTGCACTGTGGTGAGCGTTGTTCACTGCACAAAGGCTCCTACCCAAAGAGGAGCTGACGTCCTCCATGGCTTCTTGCCAGGCTGTGTGTTCTGAAGGCACATCTCACCACTTCTTTCTGGTAACACAAAGACTCCTCTGGGCTCGCCCCAGCCTGGCCTCGGAGATCATCCAACCCAAGCCCCTCACTCTCCAGCGATGTCTCCAAGGCCCGGGGCAGAAGCTTGCTTCAAGCCCACCATCAGAGCCCAGAGCTCCTGGTGGCACAGGACCCCTCCCCAGGCTGTGGCTCTCTGGGTCTGAACTGTAGCTTTGCAAACCCTCACCTCCATCGCCCCTCTCCTGTTTGCTCTGTTCCTGCCAATACGTAGGGCAGATATTTTTATCCATTGAAGCATGAGGGCACTGGAACTCAGTCAGGCCTGTGACTCCCTTTGGTTATACAGTGCGTTGGTGACAGTGCCAGGTTTCCTGCCTCCCCTCCAGGGCTGTTTCCACGACGCAGCGTCTGTGGTCATGGTGTTTGGTTTGGAGCCCAGGCTTCCTCTAACCTGTCTTCTGTAGAAGACCACGTATGTCCTCACCTCTGGCTGTGAGGTGGACCCAGCCAGGAGAAATGAATGACCCAATCCTCGCTTGTAGCTAACTCTGTCCTATCCTCCATGCTGGCTTCTTGAATCATCAGAGAAGACGAGGGGAGACAGGAGAGAGGCAAACAGCAGCTAGGTCTCCTGGGGTAGGGTTGGGGCAGGCAGGGAGTGCTGAGATAGGATTCAGACCTGAGCACGGGAGCTGGGGGAGGTGGGGTTGTTACCTTCAAATTGGGTTGGCTTAGTATTAAGCTAGAGCAGTCCCTGGTACATAGTTGGCACCCAGTGTTTGCTGAATGAATAATGAACGGATGAATGAGTTACAGAGGTGCCTCTAACAACTCTGACCGCCCTCTTCCCCCAGCGGGTGATGTCGTCTTCTCTCTGAGCTCATCTTCTGTCCTGTGCTCCTCTCCTCTTGCTTCCATCCCAGGCACACTGGCCACACCCTCAGCACAGCCCTGCCCCCTCAGCAACCCCACTGACTGCCAATAACCCTGACCATCCACTGTCCTAGGGACCTGACAGACAACCAGCTGAGCACCCTGCCCCTGGCCGGGCTTGGGGGCCTGATGCATCTGAAACTCAAAGGGAACCCGGCTCTGTCTCAGGCCTTCTCCAAGGAGAGTTTCCCAAAACTGAGGTGAGATCTGGTGGAGGGTCGGTGGAGGGACAGGGAGAAAGCCACAGGCCTCCCTCCGAGAAGAGTGTGGAGGCTTAGAGTGTGGCCAAGACTGCATGGGAAGGGCTGAGCCCGCCTCCCCCGGTCTGGCACAGGCCTTGCCTTCCTCCTGTCTCTTAGCATCCCCCACCCAACACCACCTGCGAGGAGAGAAGCAGTGTGAAGGGCCCCAGCCCCCCTAGACCTCCTCGCTCTGAGCCTGGTTCCACATAGCCAGGCTGTCCACCATCACGTGGGCAGCATCTGGCCCCTGGGATCAGGGCAGAACCCAGGGCACGGATGAGTGGAAAATAAGCTACACAGCAAGTCCCTGGTGCTGATGACATCCAGGCCTCCTCTGTGCAGCAGGGGCAGCAGTGCAGTCTGTGTGGCCTAAGCCACGTCTGCTGCAGGCTAATGAGATAACCCGAGGTATCTGCCCTCACCCTCGGTGGGCACCGAATCCAGCTCGGAGGTGCCCAGAAAGTGTGGGAGACAGGGTGTGAATCTCACACAGAGCAAGGGTGAAGAGTCGTCAGGAGCATCCCTGCCTCCTTAAATATAAGAGTTGCTGCCCGGGAGCGGGGGCAAAGTACCAGAGTGCTCTGAAACCTCAAAGAAGTTTCTGTGTCCTTTCTGAGCCTGCTGGGCAGAAGGTTTCTCTCCCCAATGTCAGTCCCCGAAAATGAATGAGGAGAAAACTGGAATATATCCTGAGTCCTTCAGAGACCAGAGTCAGGCTGCGAGGCTCTCACAAAGAAAGCCCAGCAGGCTGCTGGCCCAGGGCACAGGGAGCTGTAGGGTTGAAGGCCAGGTAATCGAGTGCTCGGTTCTTGGACTGGGGCTCTTTTCATTGAGACTGAAGTCTTAGACTCCAGGCACACTGAGGCTGCCTTTTTCTCCTCGGCCAGGATCCTGGAGGTGCCCTACGCCTACCAGTGCTGTGCCTACGGTGTCTGTGCCAGCTTCTCTAAAACCTCTGGGCAGTGGCAGGCTGAGGACGTCCACCTGGAGGAGGAGGAGGCTCCAAAGAAGCCCCTGGGCCTCCTTGCTGGACAAGCTGAGACCCACTGTGAGTGACTGGGCGCCCCAGGCTGGCAAGTGGGGGGCTGTGGACAGAAGTCAGAGAGGAAGCTTGGGGGATTTGGAAAGGGGCTGGAGAGAGAAGCCGTGGTGGCGGTGGTACAGGGGGTGCTTGGCACCTGGGAGGGTCTCTGCCAGTGTTTACATTTGTCTCTCCAAGGCCAAGCCCTAGAGGTGCTTGGGGAAGAGTAACAGTGGTAACTACAGCAGCAGCAATGGCTCAACACTCTCCTGGACTTTGACTCACAAGTTCCTTATGCTCCCCATTTGTCAATACTGCTTCTCTGTGTGCTCCCTGGTCACAGGAGTCCTTCAGCCTCAGGGGGTTTTCAGAGAAGACGGACTCTTTGGTTCATCACCTTGAGCCAAATGTAGGACTACATTAAACTGATTGAATGAAACCTGCTTGCAGAAAAGATAAAACCCCCCCTACAATGTCTTTATATCCATCAGTTTCCCCATTGATGGAAACAATACCTGATGTTCAAAGTTAAAGGAGAAAAAGTTTAATGTGGCTCACATTTTAAGGGGATTTAGTCTGTGGTCAGCCAGCTCCAAATCAGGAACGTCATGGCGGAGCAAAGCTGCTTAGTTCATGGCAGCTGGGAGCAGAGCAGGGAAACAGCCTGCCCCAGAGGAAGAGGCCAGAAACCATAGACCCCAAGGCCACGCTGCTGTGACCCACCCAGGCACACCCAGAAATGTACTCCCCGGATGGCCTAGGTGGATCCCGAAGTCAGTCAGGTTAACACAATCAAGACGAACCTTCACTAGGGTCTGGAGTCAAAAGGAGCGCTGGAGGGATTCGCCCGTCGGAGGCTAACAGGTGCCTCCTGTCTGCCTGTGAATCAGTGACACCTCTGTGGCCTGTGGGATCAAGAGGGCCTCACAGAGCCTTGGGCCAGATCCATCTTTTGTGAGAGAGTTGAGGCAAAGGGAGACACTGTAGTTGGGTAGCCAGGGAGTTCTGAGGGGTCATCTACTAAGTGATGCTTAGATAAAAGGTGGAAAGGAATGTTTTCCTCTCCTTGCAGAGATAGGAGAGAAACCAGGAGCCCTGCTTCTTGGATTCCTTTTTCTGCCTTGAACTTCCTTTCTACAATATCTCAATGAAGAAGCTGAAGAAAAGTCAAATTTAATATGCAAGAAAGACATTTCATGATGGTGTAGAATTTCCTTATCTTAAAACGAAAGAGATGTATTATCTCTGTGGCTTAGTCCAAATGTTGGGCAAATGCTCAGAAGGGTCTCTGAGAGCCTCCCTCCCAGTGTCCCCAAGCACCTTCCAGGGAGGGTACAGGACACGAGGAGGAGGAAGAGGAGAAGGCCAGCAGCTGGCTGGGCCAGCAGACGGCTGTCCCGGGGGACATTCCCGGATGTCTGCTGCACACTCCCTCAGGGGGCTGGAAGGAGGAGTGGAAATTTTTCTTCCTCAAGGTGAAACTTTCCACCGGGCTTAGGTCTTGGAGAACCACAGGACGTCCAGCTCGTGGGCTGCCTGCTGCCTGTAACGGGAGCTAGGGCAGGGCCCCCCCACTTCCTGTGGGAGCAGCTGAACCTCCAGAAGAAAAGCCAGGAGCCGCTGCTCTGGCCAGATTCGATTTCCTCCTCGTTTGAAAAGTGGTTACTTAACACCTTGGCTGTGACTTTCCCAGCCTCAGACAGAGACTATGGGTTTCACCCCTTGCATCTCACTCATGCGTTGTGATTTCAAAGAATTGTTGTGCTCCATTCTAGAACACAGAGTGGGCATGGAATGAAAGGTAGAGGGGGAAGGAAATGCCAGGACTCTGTGAGCACACCTCAGCCTCCTACCCGCCCTGGTGCTGTCCAGGCCAAGCGCAGATCCACAGTCTTCCAGCCTCCTGGGAAAACTACCAACTCAAAGTGCTTCCCCTTTAAGTGGGGAGGGAGGATCCACGCAGGAAATAGACCTCTCAGCCAAAGACAGGGACAAGTGCAACAGAGTCACCTACCCATCCCCTTAGGATGGAGGAGGAGCCACGGGGCACTCTCCTAATCCTGAATAATGTAGAGGCGACTTTTAAAGATAAGCAATTCTTTCTCCCCACCCATTCCTCAGATAACTTTCCCAGTCCGACTTAAAAAAACTTAAGTTTTATTCTTTAAAAACAATCTTAAAAATTGTTTTGTACTGCTAGTTTAAACACAAAGCCTTGCACAATGATAGGCAGTACTCTACCACTGAACTATGTCTCCGACCCTTTCAAAATTCTTACAGAATTTATGAACCCCTGAGATGTCCATAACCCCCTGGAGTTCACAAGTCCTAGTTTAAGGGATACTGCAGTGGGGCTGGGGATATGTCTCTGGAGCGAAGTGTTTGCTTGGCATGCACAAGGCCTTCAATTCTATCCCCAGAAGTGGAAACAAACCTGCAATTATGAATACGAAAATACGTATGTTAGAATTGAAAGGAACGTTAATGGTTATCTAGTCCAAATCTGCCTCCGGGTAGAAGCACCCTCTCTCGTGTTGGGGATTTTCTGTTTCAACATCTCCAGTGACAAACTATGCCCAGCTTAAGCATCTATAAATCTCCCTATATCCTTCCCTTTCTTTAATCTCCCCAAATAACTGTCCATCCCTGAATGAATAAAATATCTGGGCTCCATAGTCAGACAAATTTACATTTAGATTCTGTTCAGTCGCTCACTGGTCGCTAGACCTGGGCAAGCTCCACTTCAATAAGCCTCAGTTTCCCTGTCCATCACCTGCCTCCCACGGCAGCTGTGAAGGCCAATGCAGCCACGAAGATGAAGAGTCATAGGAAGAGTAAACTAAGGAGGAACACGGGTCTTTGTTAAGTAAATCTATTCACTGATGTAGCATGATGACTTGTTTCCTTGGTTGTCTTCATAAACTCCCCGAGAGTGGGGTCATGTCTTACTCATCCTGACTCCTGCACTCACCCAGTGCCCAAATATAGATGGCATTGCATTCAGCCACATGGGTCCACTGTACACCTCTTGAAGGTGGGGTGTTCCTTTGTTGGACAGCTAATTGTGGGAACTTGTTTTCGGTAGGAAGAGCTAGAACATCTCCATTTGAGCCATAGTCTGCTATCTTCTACCATCCAACATTGACGTTCTACACTCTGCGACAAAGCAAGTAAGGGTCTCCTTTACACCTAAGCTTTCAACTCTTGGACAGCCATAATAGCCTCACTTAGCTTTGCCTTCTGCAAGCTAAATATCCCCCAGTTAATTCTGATTATTTCTCACACAAATGACTTCTACTCCCTCACTCTCCTTGATTAACCTGTCAACACACTGCAGCCCACTGATCTCCTTAATGCAGCATTCAAAACTGGACACGGAATTGCAACACCACCCTGGCCAGAGTGGAGAACCCTGTGATTTCTAGCTCCTGTTGTCAGGGCAGCCACTAGCAGCACTTCCAGACTTAAGCCAGAAGAAGGCGGAGGAGAATGCTGAGTAGCAGAAAGAACAGGTCCGTGTGAAAAGTGTGCTGTACAGAACCAATGCACATAACCCACACGTGGATAGAAGATGACTGGATATTTACACCCCAGGGCAGAAAGAGATATGCAGAGCTGCCAGACAACCAGTACGCAGCAGAGTTAGTGAGAGGCACATCTGGGACTTACCAGAAAGGTGGGGCCAAAGGCCTGAGCCTCTGTCTTGTCTCCCCTCTCAGACGACCTGGACCTGGACGAGCTACAGCTGGAGATGGAGGACTCAAAGCCACACCTCAGTGTCCAATGCAGTCCTGTTCCTGGTAAGATGACCTGGGGAGCAGGGGAAGGGGTTGAGGACAGGGCACCCTGCCACCTAGATGACAGGGCAGTTCGGCTAGCAAGCTTTGGGGACTGCTGCCCACCTGCTGGGGGAGGGCCTGGGGAAGGAGCTGGGGTTCTCGCCCTTGACTACTTGTGAGGAGTAGTGGGGCTGAGTGAGGGGGAGTCAGGCAATCTTGATAGATGAGCCACCTAGAGGTTATGCCTGCCAGAGAAAACCACCATCATGGAGAAGCAAGAAAGGAAGTCTGGATCCCATTGCCCAGGGAAGCATGTGGGGCTGCTTCTGAGCACTCCTTCAGCTGAAGACCCACATCACAGAATCCTAGAGCTTAGTGGGACTCTGAAATGTCATCTGCTCCATCCCAGAAAGAATGCATTCTCTTTATTAAAATGCTCCAGGCAGAAAAACTCCACAGTGTCTCTGCATGAACCTTACAGTGCTATCTAACTAACCATTACAGCTGAAGGAAGAGCTATAGAGTCCAACCTAAATCCATTAAGATTTAATCCATTAAGTAAGAGAATTCTCTTTCTCCTTAGTGCAATTCAACCTAAGATGTTTACAGTGAAGAGGTCCCTTCCTTGCGTATAAAATGCTGACAGGCTACGCCAGAAGCCAGCAGCGTCCTGCTTAAGCCAGGCCAGGAACTGTTCATTATGTACAGAGAGTGGCAAAGTTTGCTGCTTCGATTTCATCCCACCTCCAGCCACCTTTCTTTGGCTCAGGCCACTTGACCTTCTCCCTTTTTCCTCTCTGAAGCTGGTGGTGCTGGCCTGACCTTGCCCAACACCAGCTCTTAGCACTTAGGGACAACAGTGCACTGCCCAGTGCCAGCTCAGACCAGAGCCCTGACCCAACCTAGAGGAAGCAGGCGGTGTTTTTTTTTTTTCTCTTTTCTTCTTGGAAACCCACATGCTTCATTCACACGGCCACAGAAATTTCACCTATGAAAACCAGTAATCAACAGGGAGTGAGGTATAAGAGGAAGTTCCAAAAAACAAGGTCCAACTTAAACTTGCTTTTAAAATAGATCATACAAATGGCCAGATAAATTATAGTACATCATATGGTAGAGTATTTATTGCACAGCCATTGAAAATATTTTTGAGGAGATGGGAAAGTATGCCTAACAAACTTTGACTTAAAGGGAATAAAAGGCTATTTAAAGACCAGCTTAGTTTAAATATCAGTAGGTATATATGTATTTTTAGATACTACACTTGATCTTAGCCAAAAGGCCAAGAAGCAATATATATGTATTTTTAGAAACATACCAAAACAATGAGTTCTCTGGAAGATGAAGTCATAAGCAGTTTTAGTTTTTCCTTGTTATATTTAAATTTTTTTCTACAATTACCATCTATTATTTCATAATCAGAAAACATATTTTAAAAATAGCTCTCACTCAAATAGCCTCTCAAATTCCCAAGCTTCCTAGAAATACACTGAGAAACAAGAGTCTGAAGCCAAAGGAAATGAAGAAAGAGTAGGTCCTAAGTTGCAGGGTGATTTAAGAGCAGACTCTGGAGGAAGAGATGGAAAACACCAGGATCTCACCCATCTAATGCAGTGAGATCGGAAAACCAGGAGTCTGTATTTTGGTCACCTGTTTACCTCGCAAGCACTGACTGAGCAAGGAACAAGGAACTGGAAATGTGCCCTGCACCTCTCACAGAGCAGCAGAGCGCCAGCCTGGTACCATATCTGCTCAGCCGAGTCCTTAGTGACCACTGGGCAGAGCCTCAGCCACAATCCCAGTTCTAATGCCCCGTCCTCTCCTGCATGTCCCTCCTCTCAGTCTGTCTCGTCCATCCTTCCACGTGGTGCTCTGATGGAAAGACTGCTTTACATAACATTATTTCAACACCTGGGCTTGCACTGTACCGACTTAGTGTGTATACTCGTATGTTTCTACTTTTTACGTGTATCCGGAGGAGGGGTCGTGTTCACCCTGTTTGCAGGTCCTCAGAAGGCGAGCTGTGTATGTCCCCAATGTCTCCACACTGCAAGCAGGAGTTACTTCGCGGGCGGGAGCTATACTTATCTCCCTCTGACTGGGGGTCCCCTGGACACAGAGGCCCCTCGGCCGATCCCAGTAGCCTCGGCCCGGGCATAACGCCAGCTCTCTCTCCTGCAGGCCCCTTCAAGCCCTGCGAGCACCTCTTTGAGAGCTGGGGCATCCGCCTGGCCGTGTGGGCCATCGCGCTGCTCTCTGTGCTCTGCAACGGGCTGGTGCTGCTGACCGTGTTTGCTGCCGGGCCCGGGCCCGGGCCCCTGCCCCC
>NW_022900923.1:41224931-41236163 GCF_012274545.1 Fukomys damarensis
CTGCCTGCCCTACGCCCCGCCCGACGGCCAGCCCGCCGCCCTGGGCCTCGCGGTGGCCCTGGTCCTGCTGAACTCCTTCTGCTTCCTGGTGGTGGCCGGTGCCTACATCAGGCTCTACTGCGACCTGCCGCGCGGCGACTTCGAGGCTGTGTGGGACTGCGCCATGGTGAAGCATGTGGCCTGGCTCATCGTCGCCGATGGGCTCCTCTACTGCCCCGTGGCCTTCCTCAGCTTCGCCTCCATGCTGAGCCTCTTCCCGGTCACCCCTGAGGCACTCAAGTCGGTCCTGCTCGTGGTGTTGCCCCTGCCTGCCTGCCTGAACCCCCTGCTGTACTTGCTCTTCAACCCCCACTTCCGGGATGACCTTCGGAGGCTCTGTCCCTGGGCAGGGACCCCGGGACCCCTAGCCTACGCGCCGGCCAGTGAGCTGGAGAAGAGCTCCTGCGACTCCACCCAGGCTCTGGTGGCCTTCTCTGATGTGGATCTCATTCTGGAAGCTTCTGAGGCTGGGCGGCCCCCGGGGCTGGAGACCTATGGCTTCCCCTCAGTGACCCTCATCTCCTATCAGCAGCCAGTGGCCCCCAGGTTAGAGGGGAGCCATTTTGCAGAGCCAGAGGGAGCCCAGTTTGGGACCCCACAGCCCTGCCCAGATGGAGAACTGCTGCGGAGAGCAGAGGGAGCCTCAGGAGGGGACCCCTCCGTGAGTGGGGTCTTCCGGCCTTCTGGCTCAGTTTTTGCCCCACACTTATAAATGTCCCTCCCCTCTCTTCTCTATCACTTCCCTTCCCTCTTCCCACTTCGTGAATGATGGCTGCTTATGAAATAAATATGTACAACCAAAATTCAACAGTGTGACCCACAGCAGGCTGCGCCAGGTCCTGGCTTCTTTCTCCCATGGTCATGACCTTGAGTGTTCTTTGGCCTACTTTCTCCTTGGCCTTCCTCAGTTTCATCTTCATTGCTGGCCTCTTCCCTGTCCTGTCCAAAGCTGTGGAGGAGAGACCTAAATCTTCGCTTAAGGGAAGTGAGGGAAGTAGAAGTGAAGGGAGTAGGAGTCAGGATAGGATCAGGATCAGGGCACAGTGGATAGGGAGAACTCAGAGATCTGGAAGGGAACCAACCACCAAAGGCATTTGGGTCTCTGTCCTGTAACTCATAGAAGGGATACCAAAAGTATTCTGTGTTCCATTAGTCTTGATACATGTCATGCAAAAATACTTGCTATAAAATAAGCTTTGGAAGAGATGACACATTATGACCCTTTCTTAGAGATCCCCAGGGTATGACAGAATAGTCAAGGCCCTGGAAATTCCTCCAACAGTAAAATCTATTGAACTTTGTTTAATCCAGTTGGTTCCCCCAAACTATTTGACAACAGGTTTTTGTCTGGTTCTTGGTCTTTGTGAAATGCCCATTAATATCTCAGGAAACCTAGCACTGTGCTCTCCCAGGAGGTTCATAGCTGGATCACACAGTGCTTCCCAGGGATATCACAAGATGCTACCATTCCTTGAAAGCCCATACCCTAGGAAATCTACCTGGGATGAAATGTCAGGGGCGAGTAGTATTCCACCAGCCAGGACAGATTCTCCACACTCTATCTTCCACCCTGCTTATTTTACCAGGGTGGGAAGGAGCCAGGCCCAAGGCCCTGAGGTGGAACAGGGAGAAAGGGTGTCCCTTGGGTGTGCTCCCACTCCCTACGTACCTGACCACCAATGACATTTACTCCAGCACCAGGAAAGAGTCCTGGATCCTGGCAATGTACACGAGGAAGTGTGTGGCTGTCTGTCTGGGTTCCCTCGAGCTGTGTTGCCTTCTTATGGTTCTCTATCATATATGCCCCCACCACTTCCTCCCACTGGACTGGTCCTCCTTTTTCAGCCCAGATCCTGCCAAAGAGAAAGGATAATTTTACTGGAAGCATTACATTTTAGGAAGTATTGATATCTGGGACTCCTGGGTGCCCCCAAACAAGCCACTGACCCTTCTGCCTGTCCCCTCATGACCTTCCTACCTTATGTCTTACCAAACCTTAGGGTTTCTTCAGAGTGCTCCACCCCATCCCAAATATGCCTTCAATCTCAGCTAGGTCACTCTTGCAGACACAAAGGGTGATTCTTGCTGACATAAAAAGAGAATCCAGGGATGGGAGTGTAGCTTAGTGGTAGAATGTTCTAGCATGCACAAAGCCTTGGGTCTGATCCCCTGAATCCTGTCATGGTCCTCAGCTGAGTCCTACTGTAAAGGGTTCCATCATTAAGATATCCCTGAGAAAGCCCTTCTCCTACTTTCAAAATTCAAGTTATTGTAACTTGGTTTCTCTGTTATCTCCCTGCTATTCCCCGTGCCCAGTGGAATCTCTGACACAAGTCAACAAGGCTGCCCAGGCTGGGATGGAGGGACAAGGCAAGAGACATTCGTGGAAACTGACATCTCTAAATCAAATTTGACTAGTTGAGTTACCTGGACTCTTACAGGCTCTGAACCTCAGGTGCTGACCTTATAACTCCTTAGGGTCCCCTAGCATGGGTGAACTTCAGTTGGCGCTCACTAAATGATGCCGCATTTATTTATCACTTGTTTGAGGATCTCTTGTCTCCTTATTTGCAAAGGGCTGATCAAGGCTTAGGCCTCAATGGAGGAAGTTACTTTGGGTACTAAGAATTGATAATTCTTATCAAGGAAAGGCATTCTCTGAGGTATCCTAGGGCTGACAAAATCGGTGTGATTTTGGGGAGGCTTGACTTCTAGGAAGTTACTGAAGACCCCCACCCCGAACCCACCTTGTGATCACTGTTCCCCTTGGGTTTGGGGAGCCAGGCTGGAGGTGGGATGGAGAGGCCATGTGTTGGAGGTGTAGTTTTAGAAGCTTTTCCCTACAGGTGCCCTCTTCTATGAAAAAGTGGCCATGCTTCTTGGCTTTGAGCTATAGGGTGGCACTGCTGTCACCTTCTGTCTACTTCTAAAGACGTGGGCATCTGATGATGTGGAACTTTGTGCTCACAAGAGAGGTGTGGGAGAAGGGAGTGAAGGCATTTTCCATAAACTTCATTGTTCAAAAAGTCTAGCTGATATTGTACATTTACCCCAAATAAGACTGTTCCATTGTTTATTTTTTGTTTTTGACTGAATTTCTAGAAAGTCAGTATGTTACACCTGTGGTTATCTCCTTTGTGATAAGCAGCAAATCATGAAAATTATATATGTCTTTGATTAATCACAAAAATCAAAAGCCAAGTTGCTCAATGCCCATAAATTCATTTTGTCTGGTTGACAAAATCTACCAAAATGGTGTCCATGGGAAAGGGTCCACCCAAGCGGGCGATGGTGATGGAAATTTTGGCCATACCTGACCTGTTATGTGCTGCCCTAGGCTCCATGTGTTGTGCCTTGGCCACTGGTGCCAATCCGTGTCCTCTCAGACTGATTTGTCAAGGGCGACTTCTTATGGTAGGCCATAGTTTGCTAAACACCTCTGCACACACTGAAAGGAAACCCCCAAGAATCTAGAGCTAAAATGGGAAGACTATGGACTAAACAGATTTAACAGCTGGGCCTTCTCCCTGCCTTCTTTTCCCAACTTCACAGTTTCTTTCTCTGGAAGAATAAAGTCTTAATGGATAAAGGAGAGGAAGAAGGAAGTGCTGACAACAGTTCTGAGTAGGCAAGGATGGTGGGAGGTAACCAAAGCCCTGGTCCCTTCTGGCACCATCCCCTCTAACTACCTCCGCTCTGGTTTAGCAAGTTCTCCCAGCCTTTGTTCACCACTCCTGTGTCCCTTCTGGGTTCCAGTCCATGCCCTCTCCAGTTGTATGAAATATAAGAATTGTCAAGATGTAAATATTTGGGCTCTTCTGTATAATAAAGCACCACTGAAGTAGCATACGTGTTCCTCACCTCCTTTCGGCTGTGACCTCTGTGACCAGGGGTGTTGAGGAGTAAGAAGATGGTCAAAGCTCTCCCTTAACCCATCTTCTGAGTTCTGGGGCAGCTGGGGCACAGTTCTGAAGGGTCAGAGTCGAACACTGGAGGCATCAGAATCGATTTCACAACTCATATTGAAGTATTTGTATGCTGTCACTGGGCCGGAGAGAATGATCTAAAGAAAGCAGTGAGCAAGTTGGGCTTTCTATTCTCAGACCCTGTATACCTTGTCAGACAGACCCAAACCTATTGCTGGGATTTCCTGATACTGTGAACCCCAAAGAGCCCTTCTTGGGTGAACTTCCTCACCCACTCTCTGCCTGGAAATCCTCCCTCCCAAACTTTGCTTCAAAATGGGATGATACCCACAAGACAAAAAGGGCCCCTTCTCCACAGAAAGGAAAGGAAAGAGTCTGAGATCAACAAACATTTGCAATCATAGGAATGAGATGCTACCCCAAGAATGGCACCTTGTTCTTCTTTCTCCCCTATTCCTTTCCGTAAAAAAAAAAATCTCTTTCTCCTCTTTATTCTTTCATTTAAAGTTTTTACTTTATTTTTTAAACTGATGTATAAATCTAACTCCCTTCTAAGAGGACAAACAGTGCCTTTGGAAACACCTGTCCTCCACCGTTCTTGAAGACAGCATTCTACCTCGCTCAGCTGAAGAGAAGGCTGTTCACTTGGCTGTTCTTGTCAAATTGGGCCAGGGCTTAACTCCAGTAAGCACATAATTGTTAAGAGGATCCATGTGAAGAAATAAGGCAGGGCAGAATCCAAGCAAAACCAAGACTAGAAAGAGCGGTGAGGCTAGGCCTTGCACCAGAAGCCAAGGGCTCTTCTGGCTTTGACTCAGCGCTGAGTTTCAGGCAGTGGCAGACTACACATCACTACCTGATGTCCACTGTGCACAGGCTCAGCTGCTCTCTTAATGCCTGTTCGATTCTATCTGCCTCTAAACCACAATCAACTGCTTTTTGTTTAAAAAAAAAAAAAGAAAAACGTCAGGGCTGGGGATTTAGCTCAGTGGTTCTGCGGCCTGCCTCGCAAGCACAATGGACCTGAGTTCAATCCCCGGTACCAAAACAAAAACTCTAATTTTAAATAAAGTTTAATTTAAAATTTTAAACCTATGTTTTTAACAGTCTCTCTCCATCTCTGTCTCTATTTGCTCACTTTTCAAACCTTTGCTGGTTATCACTGTTAATTGCTTTTAGCTTTTTTTACATTTACTTCGACTGGTTTTGGGTTTTTGTTGTTGTTGTGGTTGTTAGCCAGGCATGATGATACCTATCTGTAAACCCAGCACTTGGGAAGCTGAGGCAGAAAGATCACAAGTTTGAGGCCATCTTGAGCTATATAGAAAGATCCTCTCTCAAGGGGAGGGGGAAGCGAAGAAACCAGAGTTTTAAAATATGCATATATAAGCAAGAAACATATATGTGCTTATTTTTCCTTTTTTACTGATAGCATACTATAATTCTGCTGCTTCTGCATTTTTACTTATTAATTAGTTCAAAGACCTTTCCACATCAGTAAAGAAAGTGTTCTCATTTTTATAGCGGCATGCACTGCTTTATGTAGATACATCGTATGTACATGTGTACATGGAAATTTGGCTTGCTTCATATTTTGCTCTTGCAAATGGTACTGCAACAAGTCGGCACGAATGTGCGTCATTCCCCACTGTGAGGTTGCTGAATAAGTTCAAGTATTAATTATATCTTTCCTTAACTTCATTTTTTTCCACCCATAGTTTATTCATAGTTCCTGCCTATATGTGCCTCACTGATACCTATTCTTGCTCAAGGCCTTTCTGCATCTTTTCATCATCCACTCCTGGATTCATTGGCTTGGTTTTGTTGTTGTTGTTGTGTTTTTTGGGGGGTATTTCCTGGGGCAATGTTTTGCGGGATGGGGAAACTGACCGGCTAATTTCTCTTTCTGCACTAGGCCAAATCAAAGCACAATGGCCAAATAATGGGTTCACTGCTGTTAGGCCTGTACCTGTCCTGGCCCATTAAATTGTAGGGTGGAAATGGGTGTTTGTGTGGCACCATATTGGATGGCTCAGGGTTTCCACCTGAGCAAGGGCTGTGAGCAGCCCTTCAAAATGGGTGTAGTCCTGGCTGGCAGGAAGGGTCCACAAGGGCAGGTGCCAGGTGGGCCTAATCATTCATTATTATAACCTCAATCCTCTCCACAGGGCCTAACAGAAAATGCTCACTGAATTTCTGTTCGAAAATGTAAGGACTTAACAAAACCACGAATATTCTTAAAGATTATTTCCCAACAAAGGGGCCGTGTGACCAGGAGATGCAAACAACACAGAACAGCAGGTAAGATTTTGTCTGAGCTCAACCATTTGTAGCCTTGTGAACCATCCCTCTGACCCTGTGTCCATCAGGTTGATATTATGCCCTTTGGGTACGTTCGCTCTTTTTGTAGGAGGGTAGTCAGGACAGATATTTAGATGTGTAATTTAAAGAGCCCTCAAGTTTTCTGACCCCCTTTACAACAGCTCTTGCTCTGGTTAGACATAACCATTTTTGTTTTAGCTTGACCAGGCAATACTTCATTTTTCCTAATAACATCAACCTGACTTTCCTTCAAGCACGTGCGTGTGCGTGCACACACACACACACACACACACACACACACACACAAAATGCCGTGTACTGCGTATGGTTCAGATGGGGTTACTCCATTCCGGGTTCCATAGGTCGGAATATGACCTAGGCCTTCTCAGCTTTTGTTATAATCTGGCCACAGTGACTGGTCCAAGGATAGGCTCAGATCCCATGTTCACCTAAGGAGACCCCAAAAGGGAACTTTGGTGGAGCTGATAAGAAGGAAGCACTCAGCCAATAGCGCCAGCACTCTGAGAGACTAAGGCAGAAGGATCATAAGTTTGAGCCCAACCTGGGTAATTGAGCATTTTAATGGGACCCTATCTCAACATTATAAAACTAAAAAGAATTAGGGGTTGTGGTTAAGTGTGAAGGCCATGAGCTTTATCTGTTTATCTCCAGTATCATTGTTTTTTAAAAAAGTACTCTCACCAGAGCTGCTGGACTGGTAGGTTGTACACTGCTGGTGTCTATCTTGCCATCAGGGAGAAATGGATCCAGATGACATTATTTGAGCATTTGCACCTGGTCATGCCTTTTAGCCTTCTCAAGGTGTGAACTAGTGATGCTTATTTGCAGAACCGTTAGATTTCTGTCCCTTGTATGGAAAAGAAGTCTTCTTTCACAAGACCTTCTCTATGTCATCCCCTACCCAGGAGGAGCAGGAGTGAACCCATTATCCTCTTATCAACTGTTAGGGTGGAAAAGGGCAGCTACTGAATGGGAACTTTGATGAGCAAGATTGTCAGGATTGGCAGAACAGGCTCAGGTGTGGCTGGGAGGACTGGGGGGGAGGGTAACCAGGACCCAGGGCAACCTACAGCCAGAAAATGCTGAAGCAGGGGGAGAGTGGGAAGGGAAGGGAAGAGATGGAATAAACAGGCCCTGCCTTTTGTTTGGCTTATGCAGATTGCTTTAGAATTGTGGAACTGCCAAGTGTCAGCCAACTGGGTGAAGACTGAGAGCACCCAAGCCACAGCCTCACTTTATAAAGGCGGAAACCAAAAGAGGAACTTGTCTACTCTGGGGAGACAGATGTACAAATATTAGGATAGAATCTATACAATTGATAAACGTGATTCAGGAGTAAGGTGGGCCTGGGTTTGAATCCCAGATTTGCCATTCACAGCCAGCTGTCCTTGGTTTTATTTCTCTTGAATCTTAGTATAACCATCAGTAAAATGGGAATAATAATATCGCCCAAACTCTGAAGGTTACTGGAGTTTTCAAGGAAAGAGCTAGCTTGGTGCTTGGCAATGAGGTTTGAGGAAACTGGCAGAGTATCCCCTTTTCTGAAATAGGATTTTGGGGTCCTGGTTAGAGGGAGAAAGCAATAAAAGAAAAGAAACACAGTTTAGAGGTACACGGTATCCAGGGAAAAGAAAGCAAGGAGAAGCAGCACACAAAGAGAAGAAACCCTGGAGCTGGGGTGGAAAGGAAAGGAGGGTGGGATGAGAGATGCTGGATAACCTGTCATCCCTGATATAAACCAAGAGTTGGAGAGCGGGATGGACACTCTCTGGGGGCCATGGCAGGAGGCAGGGGCGACTTGCCAGGAAGCAAGGAGAAAGTGGACTGTGTTTCTGTGCATAGCACGTCTGTGTCCATTGGCCCAGGCTTCGCTGGCAACCCCGAGCAGTCCAGAACTGCAAGCTGTCCTGCAGCCATCCATCCTGGGGAGCAGGTTCTGACAGCACAGCCCTACGCCTGCCTCCCTGCCCTTCCCTCCCTCAGGCTTCCCCAACCTAAACAAGACAACCTGGGCAGGGGCGGGGGGCACATGCTGATGGAAAAATACACACTTGGCTGGAAAAGGAGCTTTATTTGTATGTGTAGAATTCCCGCAGCAGCCAAAGGATAAATAGCTAGGCCCAGCCTCGGCTTAAGAGTCTGCCCACAAGGTGGGTGGTAAAAATCTGTTCTTATTTAGATAGCTTGTGGGGAGAGGTGAAGAGGGGGACCGGGGGCAGTAGGAGAGGGGAACTTGGAATCTGCAATGTTTATATGATCAGTCATGGATGTCATCTCTCTTCTCTAATTAGGGGTTTGGAGTTGAGAAACTTTGCTCAGCTTGCTTGTCCTAGAAGAGGGCAGACTGGCAAGCAGGCAGTGGGCAGTGGGCAGAGCAGCTCCCTGGGGCCCACCTGTGGTTGGATCACTGCCTCCATCCCCAGCCCCCAACTGAGTACTCAGTAAATGTCAGCACTATGCCAGACCCTGTATGGGGTGCTTGACTGAGTCATTTCATTCAATCCTCACAACGGTCTCATGAGTGCAGCACCATCATCTTTCCCATTTTATAAAGGTGAAAACCAAAAAGGAGAAAGAGTAGAGCACTATGGTTACACGATCGGTAAGCAGCACGGCCAGGCCTGGAATCAGGTCTTCTTGAGTGCCTGCTTTTAGCCCTGTCCCATCCTTCCCTGGGCTGGGAAAGACCTTTTCTAATCCTTGGGCATGTCACTTCTATTCCTTAGCCCAAGTCCTCTGTACTTGCTAAAGCAGAGAAGTGGGTGGATGACTTCTAATAACTTTCAACTCTGGCATTTCTTATGATTAGAGGAAAACTCCCATCCACTATATCCCTAGTACCTGGTGTCAGACAATAGACGAACCAACCATTTCCAGATAAGCACAAGTGGGAAATTAGGGTAATTCATCAGGTAATTAGTCAAACTAATGGGCTAGAGAGTACCTGAAATTCTAGGGCTCCGTTAGATGGGAAAAGGGCTTTTGGGGGCGGCTGCCTTTGAGTGGAGACTAGCAGCGTGGGGGTGGCTGGGTGGGTGTAGTAGACAGAGGAAATGGCCTACGTGAAAACCCCAAGGCATGTTCACGACTGAAAGTGGGCCAGTGTGGCTGGAGTGGAGTGTACCGGGGAGAGGAGGTGTGATGAGGATAAAGCAAGCGGGGGCCAGATGGTTCCGGGATTTACGGGTCAGAAAAGCAGACGATGTTTGGTTTAAATGCAAAAGGCCACTTGGAGTCCCCTGAGGAAAGAAGCCAGCTCTGACTTACACTGTCACAATTATTCTTGCTGTTATAAAGAGCCTGGACTGTCAAGGGTCAAAGGTGGTGTTAAAGAACTAGAAAGGAGACTGGCTGCAGTGCACACGGGACAATGGCAACTTGAAGTAGTGTCAGAAGTGGAGGTGGGTAGAGCTGAGCAGACCTGGGTGCTTGTTCTACAGGAGGCACTTTTTGCTACAACTGTTCCTCACGTCTCTCATTTCACATCTGGATTTACCCCAGGCCAATCAGCGCTTGCCATTTCCTCAGCCACACTGATTGCTTTCAGGATGGGCCAATCACAGACACTTTTGTCTGTGGGAAGTTGAGCCCTCTGGCCGGCTGGATATGAATAAGAAAGTATAAGGAGGATGTGGTGACGCAAGCCTAAAATCCCAGCACCTGGGAGACTGAGGCAGGAGAATTGCAAGTCCAAGGCCATCCTGGGCTACACAGTGAGTTCAAGGCCAGCCCCAACAATAGTGTGAGACTGTCTCTACTCCTACCCCCACACACAAGAAAGAGAGGGAGGGAGGGAGAGAGAAGACAGGATGCTGCTGGTAGTCACCCAGAAGGGAAGGAAACTAAAGGAGCAAAAAGCCAGGAGAAAGCCGTTAGTATGGGTTGCAGATGGAAAGAGAGTATCTTGATGATATTGTTAAACCTGAGTCCACCCATCCAGCTGTTTGCTCTCCGCTTTCTATGTAGAAATTTCTTTTATTATTGCCAGCCTGAGTTGGATTTCATTCACAACCAAGAATGTCCTAATTAATATATTAGTGGTATCTAGAAACCTCAAATCTGATTGAACAGGTACAGAAGACAAGCTGCGTTACCCCTGTACAAATGGAAAAATAAAAATAAAAAAAATTAACATTTCTAGACCAATACGGCTGTCCATTTCTGTACAATGCCAACTCAACACAGTAAATTGGGATAACTTTTTCCAAAGTTGACAGCACCATTAAAGTTTCCCAAAATTCAATTTATATATATATGTATATATATATATATATCTATATAAAGATTAATAATAGCAGTATGTTATGCATCGATAGCAGCAACAGCTTTCTTCTGGACCTTTAAAAGAGAACAGTATGCGCCTGCCTCGCAAGCACAAGGTCCTTAGCTCAATTCCTGGTACCAAAAATAGAAATAAATAAATAAAATAAGAGAGACCAGTAACTGAGAAGTGAGTTCAAGAATTAACATAAGGGCTAGGAAATACAGCTCAGTGGTAATGTGCTTGCAAGGCCCTGGGTTCATCCCCAGCACAGAAAAAATAAAATTCTGTAGAAATTAGAAACTGAGAGTCAAATTTATGCCATTAGCTATTGATTAATTAGAGGAATTCATATTTCGAATCTTCTTTGCATGAGTTCAATACCACATATTATACAGCAGATCACTGCTGGAGAAGGGCACAAGGTATGCTACCCAGACAAAAGAACAGAAATGGACTACTCGGAGATGCGTTTTATGTACACGGTATCTAGCCTAGGTATAAAGTCATCACTGCAGCCCGGTGTGGTGATGCATGTGTGTAATCCCAGTACTCGGGAGGCTGAGGCAGGAGGATCACCATGAATTTGAGGCTAGCCCAGGCTACATAGTAAGTTCAAGGCCAGCCTGCACTAAACAGTGAGACCCTGTCTCAAAAAAAAAA
>NW_022900923.1:41236355-41255404 GCF_012274545.1 Fukomys damarensis
AAAAAAAAAAAAAAAAAAAAAAAAAAAAAAAAAATCATCACTGCTATGTTGGGTTATGAACAGAGTATATCTCTGCCTGGACTGTCTTAATACCTATATTCCTCAAAAAGTCTTTTATTTAGCGTGGATAACCTCTTCCTATTTCAACTGATTTCCATTCAAACGTGTTATGTATCATTTAAATAGAATAGTAGCACAGGGGTAGCTCGGTGAGTAGAACACTTACCTAGCAGGCTTGAGGCCCTGGGTTAGAACCCCTGGTACCACACACACACAAAGACAGATATAAAGTCATGGGTAAGGGATTCAAATTTGGCACCTGACCGTTCAGAGTAATACTAGCCATGAAGTGATTCTAAGGGAGTAAAAGGGATCATAATAATCTCTGTTTAAATCTGTATGATAACTTGGTTAATTCCATGTCTGATTTTTTTCTCTGCATTACATTGTCAAACAGTGACACCTGGCACATAGTAGGTGCACAGTAAGTATATGCTGCAAATCAAAGTTACACTACAGTAATTGTGAGCAGCTATGTAAATCACAAAAAGTGAAAGTTGCAAAAAAAAATTAAACAATACAGAAAAGATACATTGCCTTATCGTGTTTTAAGGCTTCTAAAAAGCTGGATTCCCTGAAAGCCTAGGGGTAACTGAAATATTTCTAACATCTATTTTACGTCTATGTCAAACATTCAGTGTCTCTAGTGATGGTGGTTAAGTTGGCAAAGTAAAGGACAACGATTCCAAATATTTTAACATACTGAGCATACAGCACTCTGGCCAGTTCACTCCCAGACACACATTTAGGATAAGCATGTACTCAACATTAAATGATTATTTATTCTTCAGGTTTAAAAGATTTCAAAATACATATGTACAAGGTAAATAAAACAAACTATACACAGAATCACTGTAGAGCAGAATACATAAATATATAGAGTCCTTTATAGGGTACAACAATTACAATGTCACCCAAAACAAAGAAAAACATTCAAGAAAGGTAAGCAAATTAGACCATCTTGCAAAAATGCATTAACTAAGATGGATCAGGACAAACTTCTCGATCATCAGGGCAAAATTTCTTTTCTACACCTCCTAGCTGCCCAGCCTTCCTTTTTTGTGTTGAGTTGTCTATTTCAGAGTTACTGGCCTTTGGTAAATTATCCAGCACATCTTCCTCGTCAGCCTAAAAAGAAAAGATAGGGTGAAATACAATAAGGTTCATGCAAATGCCAGCAGAGAAAAACGAAGCTCTAATATTTTCTTTCCAGCTACCTTTTTTGTTACAAGATTTATATATTGCACTGTGCATATATTTCCTCCAAAAGCATCTTCTTCATTTGTCTAATTACTTCTTCTTACAAGTAACACAAACTGCTACTTAACTCAATCTGAAGAATGCTATAACTCAGCAAGAAGCACCCGTGTTCTTGCAATTTGTATTTTGTTAAATAAGGAAACTATCTACTTAAACTGGGGAAGTTTTATTCCTCCCTTCTCCCCTGAATGGTTCATGAGAAATATAAATTTCCCTTTCTATCAATAATTGCTTCCTATTTCTGCAACTAGTGCCTATAAATATAGCTCCTTCTCACTGTTAAATAAGACAATTTAGGAAAAAATCGGAGGCATCTTTCTTCTAACCCTCCGACCCCCAAGAATACAAAAAAGATCAACTAGATGCTGCCTGCCCTCTAGTGTTGTCAACAGATGACAACTGTTGGGAAAAATTTAATGTTGGTTGAACTACTAGGCTATTCTGCTGAGTTAATTATTAGATAGCTGCAACAGGAGAAAAAGATCATACTGGCCATTCGAGCATAGCACAAATCTGGTAAATCTAATAAGCATTATTTATACATATATACAGCTGATACACATAAATTTGACGGACTGATAATAGTAGCAAATATCATACCTTCTGCTTTTGTTTTGCATGCTTCTCTGTCCACCGCTTGGCATTCTCCAGGAAGACTGGCTTATTATATTTAAATTCTGAGGACTGAGAGGAAATCAAAGAAAAGAATGGGGAAAAAATGATGTGCAGCGATAAGCTCAGCTGATGCCACCATCCTCATGCATAGAGCATTCGAGGTACAGAATGGCCTGTGTAGTGCAGTGAAAAGGGGGAAACTCACAATGTCAGCCATCAGGGGATCATCAGGGTTGGGTTCCGCCATGAGCAGCTGAATAGAGGTCAACACGGCTGCGATGTTGAGGGCTGGTCTCCAAGCACCCTACACACAGAGTAAGGATGTGAGACTGTAATTCGAATTGTACAGATGAACAAAACAATGCCAGAGTCAACCCTTTACCCACTACTCACTTTTGGTGGCAATTTGAGGACATCCAGACAAATCCTACCAGCAGAATCAATGTTGGGATGATAGATGGGAGTCAGAAATCGGATCTGTGGAGGTTCAAATGGGTACCTTTGGATGCATGGAACAACAAGACATTATTATTACTTTAATATTGTTTCCTAGTACATTTTAAATAGTTTCTGGATCACTAATATACGTATTAGAAAACCATCAGGAAGACAGTATTTGGGGGGCAAATGTCCTTTCTTCCCATTTTTTTTTTCTTTTTGGTACCAGGGATCAAACTCAGGACCTTGCATTTACGAGGCAGAGGGCGGCACCACTGAACTAAATCCCTGCCTTCTTCCCAAATTTTTACCATAAAAATTTACAAATGATCAGAAAAGCTGAAATACAGTATGAAAACACTCATATACTACTGACTGGATTCAAGCCACTTCACTTTCTAAAATCAGCATTTATCTTGTAAGAATAAGGACAATTTCCTACATAATTGTAATACCATTGCATCTTCGAAAGATTTTAAAAATAATTTCCTAGTACTATTTACTATTCTGATTTAATTCTCTCATTTTTTAATAGCTCAATTTCTCAAAATAGGATCCAATTAAGATTTATGCATTGTCTTTGGCTATTATGTTTCTTAGTGAGACAAGAACTTCAGAAGTTCTAAGCCTATGTTTAGACTGATATAAAACACGACTATTAAACTAATCTCTCAGGACTTTAACAAGTCTGGATCTGACCTGGTAAATAGATATCTATGTTTCAACAGTTAGACATTCACTTCATCCCTTGCCCTTTCTGCACAAAATTACAGCTTAATGATTAGAACCTTAAAGGATACTTGAGGGGCCTTAACATTGAGATAAAAAAACAGAATGGTGGTTGCCAGAGCATGGGGCTAGAAGAGAATGGAGAGTTTTTATTGGTTATGAAGTTATAGTTTGGGAAGATGAAAAAGTTCTGGAGATGGATGAAGTAACGGTTGCATGACAACATGAAATGTATACTTTAAAGTGGCTAAAATGCAGACATAGTGGTGCATGACTGTAATCGTAGTATTTAGGAGGCTGAGGCAGGATTGGTAACTTTGAGGCAGCTAGCATGGACTACATAGTGAGATCCTGTCTCTTTAAAAAAAAAAAAATGGCTAAAATGGGTAATTGTTATATGTTGCCACAACTTAAGGGGGAAAAGAAAAGCTGAGTTGTGATATAGCCCATTATTTTAAAGAAGAAAATTGAACTCCAGAGAGAAAATAACTTGGCAAATTAAATCATAAGAAACTGGATTAATACCCAGATCTTTTAACCCCTACATTTAATCCTCCATGGACCACACTGTTCTGTCTTCTGATGACTAGGCATTTCCATGTAGGTCAAGAATGTAATTCATGGGCCAGGGATTTAGCTCAGTGGTGCTGCCACCTGCCTCATAAGCGCAAGGTCCCAAGTTAAAAAAAAAAAAAAAAAAAAAAAAAAAAGAATCTAATTCACACTAACCTCTCAGGAATGATGACTTCAAGCTTAAAAACACCTTTCTCATAAGGTGTGTTGGCTCCACCTAATATTTCTTAAAAGAAAAAAATAATGAAAGAAAAAGTTAAAAGGGAATCAGATGATTTGAATTAAGAAGTTCTATTATTCTAACACAGAAACTAAGTCTATAACAATAATCCTATCTCAGGGGTTTAATAAGTCTTTATGCAATCAATACACCATGATGCTGGTATACCCTAAAGGTTGGTGGTGTCCAAGGACATACAATAGATCTAAAGTAGGAGTCGTCCTGGGTATGGTGGCACCTGCCTATACTTCTAGCACTTCAGAGGCTGAAGCAAGAGGATCATGAGTTCAAAGCCAGTCTGGGTTACATAGTGAGACCTTGTCTCAAAAACCAAAATAAGTAAATTTTAAAAAGATTTTTTTGGAGGGCCAGGGATTTAGCTCAGCAGTTCGGTGGCCTGCCTTGCAGGTGCAAGGACCCGAGTTCAATCCCCGGTACCAAAAAAAAAAAAAAAAAAAAATGGGGGGGGTACGTACTCAGGACCTTGCGCTTGCGAGGCAGGCAGTGACACCACTGAGCTAAATCCCTGGTATAAATATTTTTTGAAAGTCAAATAAAACAGCAGTTGCAAAGACCAAATACAACTTACAGATTTGTTTGGGCTTTTATGCTTCCACCTGACTTCATAGATATTTCAGATGGTCATTTGGTATAACTAGTACTGCACAGCTGATGCCCAATCTTGATTATAAGTCAGCAAAAGTAAAATAAAAAGTCAAGAAAGCAGGAAATGTCGAGTAAACCTTTTATGATGCAAACAAATTAGGGAAGAAAGATGGTAGAGCACTTTGACCTTATATCTGTTCCCTGCTTCAGAGGAATATACAAATGTTTGAATTTCAGCATAACCTTCAGTAGTCACGATCTCATCTAGTCATGATGACACTCACGAGCTCGCAGGTCATCCATCTGGTCTTTTTCTTGCCAGCATGTGATGCCTGGAGGTGGCTCAGTGGCTAGCATTTGCAGCTCTCTTTTCAGACGTGAAACTCTCTGCATGATGCTCGAGTAAAGGGTAACACACAGTACCACTCCACACTAGGGGCTGGTTGAGATGCACTAGGGGAGAAAAGAGGGAACCATGAAATGGTAACAGTGCCTGAGTTTTCAGCACTTAGCTTTGATGTAGTGAAGGACAACTCCACTCACTAATCTCTCTTCTGACAAGGGAGTCTTGAGCTTTTCTGTTCCCGCCTTATGAACTTTTTATTTACTCAAGAAAGTAATTTTTGAAAAAAAGAATTATAGCTGAGTGTGGTGCTAATCCCAAAACTCAGGAGGCTAAGGTAGGAGAATTGCAAGTTCAAGGCCAGCAGTACACAGCCACACAGGGAGATGAAAAGAGGAGAGGGAGAGGGGAGGGGGACAGGGGAGGAATTAAAAGTTTAGCATGCTCCTCCCCGCCAAGTTTAGCCTGTGTGAGGCCCTGTAGGTTGATCCCTAGCACCAAAAATAAATAAACAAATAAACAAAACTATAGCCCACTGATAAATTATAAACTCACGAGGTCAGGAGCTGGGACAGATTTTGCTCACCAGTGTATCCTCAGCAAGCCTGGTACAATAAGGGACTTGACATAAATTGCCTGCTAGGAAGTCTCCACATGCCTTGCGAGAGCAGGCATGACCTAGATGGTCTATACTCTGAGATACGTATAAATTAATGCTCAAATGCCTGAAGTTTTCTCATGTGCCGTGGATTTCACATCTAATTCCAGAAACCCACTCTTTTTTAACTAGTCCATCTTTCTCTAGTATTTCCAATCTTTGCTTCTGTCATTAACATTCAAATATACTCCAAGTCTCTCTTGTCTAAAAACCCACTATAGCTACTCAATACACTTTTCACTCTAGTTTTCCCTCTAGCGGTGACCCAAAGGACACCACCACTTTGATATGTATTACAAATATCTCCTTTTATGGCTAATCTTTCCATTTTTATTCAGTGATGTCATTTGATAAGCATATATTTAATATTAATTTTTTTCCGTGTTCTAAATTTAAAGATATTTTCCTACACTGTTAGTATTTTTAAAATAATTTTGTTTTTCATACTTAAATATTTAAAATAAGGAATTGATTTTTGTGTACAGTAAAGGAAGAGTCCAATTTAAAATGTGTTCCAAAACGAATAACTGCCCAAATATCAATTATTGAAAAAGTCCATCCTTTCTGCTATTACCATAAATTAAACTTCCATATACATTTGCATCCTTTTGTTATGTAGCTCAGGATGTCCTCAAACTTAAAACCCTCCTACCCAAATGCCATTATGCCCTTCCATTTTCATTTCTAACAATGTTTGCCTGCGCCAGCCTTTTTCCTTTGCTCAATCTTGAGATTTATGTATTAAGAAACATTTTATGGTGTCTCTGTTCAAAATTTATTTTCTATTTCAATGATTTCTGCCGCTATCTTTATTATTTCTATCCTTCGACTTTTTTTAGTTTTTCTTTTCCAAATTTAGACTGTATTTAAATTTCTCATATTTTCACTTTTCAACTGTAAACATGTGAGTATCCTGCTTTCTAATTACCACTGCATCCCCAAATCTTGATATGTAAAATGTTCTTCCATTTTCAATATTTTCTAGGGCAGGGGATTTGGCTCAGTGGTTCCGCTGCCTGCCTCACAAGCGCAAGGGCCCAAGTCTGACTCCCCGTACCAATAAATAAATAAATAAACGAATAAATATTTTCTAATTTCCCTTATGAGGGTTTTTTTTTGGAAAGCATTTTACACTTCTGAAAATGTAATGCTTTAACTTTTAAAATTTTGGTTTTCTTATCAAATAAAGGGTACATATAGATTAGGATCATAGAGAAACTCACTATGTCTTTCTGTAACTGATGAGTATATGTAAATCAGCTTTGTGGTGATCTAGTAGGTTTTTTAGTTTTTTGGTACTGGGGATCTTACGACGAGGCAGGCAGGCCGCAGCACCACTGAGCTAAAGCCCCCGGCCCTACAGTTTCTTTTCAAAATAAAATATACGCCAAGTATATACATATAATTAAATACATATTAACTAAAGTTTTGAAAACCAAACAAAAAGAAAGTCTTAGGGGGATTTGGTGGTACCTGTAGTTGACGCTATGTACTAAAGAGAGTGAGGTAGGTGGGAGGATCATTTAAGCCCAGGATTCCAGTCGGCCTGGACAGAATGGAAGGCTCCATCACACACCGTCTTAAAAGCAGTTTGAAGCCGGTTGTGGTGGCGCACGCCTGTAATCCCAGCACTCGGGAGGCTCAGGCAGGAGGATCACTGTGAGTTCAAGACCAGCCTGGGCTACAAAGTGAGTTCCAGGTCAGTCTCAACTACATAGTGAGACCCTGTCTCAACCCCCCACCACCAAAAAAAAAGCAGTTTGAAGAAAATGGACATATTACTTATAGGGGAATAATGGTAAGAATAAGGATATTGAAACAGCTATATCAATATATTCCATCTGTTCAAGACATACAGAATGAGCATGTTAAGGAGAAATATGGAAGACAGAAAAGAGGGACCCAAATTAAAGCTGGGTATGTGGCACACATGTAATCCCTGCTAGTTGGAGGCTTGCGCAGGAGGGTGATGTCCAGGCCAGCTTGGACAACACAGAAAGACTCCATCTCAAAACAAACAGCCATGGTCCAAATTAAACTTCTAGACATGAAAAATACCATGTATGTGACTATAAGTATACAACCTTAAGACATACATATATGCAATTTAAAATGAAACCAAGGCCGGGCGTGGTGGCGCATGCCTGTAATCCCAGCACTTGGGAGGCTGAGGCAGGAGGATCACTGTGAGTTCGAGACCAGCTTGGGCTACATAGTGAGTTCCAGGTCAGTCTCAACTACATGGTGAGACCCTGTCTCAAAAAACAAAAACAAAAAAATCAAAAAAATAAAATGAAACCAAGAACAACTGTCAAAAATTGAAAAGAATGGTCTGGGGATGTAGCTCAGTGGCAAGCTCAAGGCCCTGAGTACAATTCCAAGTACAAAAAAAAAAATAAAGAAAGAAAGAAAAGCTGAGTGTGATGGTGTATGCCTGTAGTACCAGCATTCTGGGAGTCTGAGACAGGAAGATCATAAATTTGAGCCCAGACTGGGCAGTTTAGAGACTTACCAGGACCCTACCTCAAAATAAAAAATGGTCTAGGGGGCTGGGGATTTAGCTCAGTGGTTCCACCATCTGCCTTGCCAGCACAAGGACCCGAGTTTGACCCCTGGTACAAAAAAAAAAAAAAAAAAAAAAAAAAGAACAGTCTAGGGAGGTCGCTCAGTGTGAAGGTGCTAGACCCCAAGCTCAATCCCCAGGTCTGCAAAAAATTCATATGTAAATGGAATCCCAAAAAAGGATGGGGGTTAATAAAACATGATTTGGAGATGGGGAAGGGGATTGAAAATGATCATGTGATACATACCATTAAAAAAGAATAAATAGTCAAGGAGGTCACAACATTGTATGAAAACTCTAAACTCGCTGATTCAAGGTGCTCAACAAGTCACAAAACTTTTGGAGGTAATAGACTCGTTCACTATCTCAACTGTGACAATGTTTTCACAACTGCATATTGTTAAAACCTATCAAATTATACACCCTAAATTTATGCAGCTTATTGTATATGAACTTTCTCAATAAATACACTAAAAATTTATCAAGAGTAAAAAGCTAATCAATGCTACAGAGATAAGAAATATGAACAGTAAGAAAATGAGGGTTTTTAAGCAGAAAAATAGGAGCTTAGGATGTACTAAATATCGAAACAGTGAATTTCTTGAATGCTGAGATCTGAGAATAAGAACACATATACTTTATACAGATATATAGGAAAGTGACATGACTAATGCCCAAAACTATTCATGAATAATTTTAATTTTTTAGAGAAAAACACTCTAGTAAAAATGGCTTTGATTTACAACTATATAAATCACTTCAAATCTTCCAATCAGAGCAAGACTAAGGATCTGAATGCGTTACTTAACATTTCTAATTTGTATTTCATTTTGAGAAAAAAATAAATACTTTAATAAATTCTGAGATCCAAAAAGATCTCAGATGGAGTTCTTAACTTAAATTGTCAAAGATTGCAGGGAGTGGTGGCACACACCTGTAAACAGGCAAGGTCATCACATTTTGGGATCTGGTTCTCAGCAATACACTCGGATTCCACGGGACTTGGACATATTAATTTATGCCGGCCTACTCACAAACACTTCTACTAACCGAAGGCCAATATTAACTTGTAAAGACTACAGTTGGACAGTTGAAATGTATAAGCATTCTCAGTTCTGATTCACTTAACCATAGTGATATGTTCAGTGGAGACTAAATTTGTGCATTGGATGGGCAAAGATACTCTGACGAATCCTGTTGCAAAGATTAATTTTAGTCCTTTCATTGTCTTTTTTTCTCTAGTGCTGTGGACTGAACCCAGGGAATACCCAGCTCTTTTTTATTTTTAGGCAGGGTTTCACTAAGTTGCCCAGGCTGGTCTTGAACTTGGGATCCTCTTTAAACAATACATTTCAAAATTTCCTTAGCTATTTTTGGGAGGGGGGTGCTGGTCATGGAATCCAGAGCCTGACATGCTAACCACATGTTCTATCACTGAGCTATACACTCAGACCCCTTTGGACCATCATCTTGGAGCAACATAGTGGATAATTAACCTTACTTTAATAGATAGACCCTTACAACTTTCTCCATAGGCCCATGCTGACAATCAATTAAAACTGCCCCGGGTATAAACTGTACCTTATATAAAATGAGAACAGTGGAAATGGATGGTAGCGGGTTTAGAACAGACCAAAAACAAGACAATTTCTCTTGAAGAAGTAACCAGACTCCAATCTCATCAGGTTAACAGAAACTAGTACCTGCCACTGGTTGACTCAAAAATCTATCAATTCCTGCAGATTTTCTGGGCATAAAGGTTCTTTACATCTAGCTTTAAACTATGTTTTCAGCCTTAGATCCCGTAACTACTCCCCACAAGTTACGTTTCAGCTATCCTGACCTATATGCCCATGTTTCATTCTTTATGTACACATCAAATTACAACTTCTTCCTCCTCTACGGTAAAGCATTCCAATCTTACACCTTTCAAATATCCTTTCTCTGCTTCCTCCTCAGTTTGCCTCCTGAGTTGTAATTCGTCTCATTAGGAAGGCGTCGTGAGGACAGGACCCAAGTTTTTAGAAAGTGTTTTGTAGCCGGCCGTTGGAAAACACACCCGTAATCCTAGCACTCCGGAAGACTGAGGCAGGAGGACTGCAAGCCCAGTCGGGAGAGCCAGTCTCAAAACACACACACACAAAACCCATTTTGTATCCAAACCTTTAAGCAAGTTTACTAAGTTAATAGCTAATGAACAAGACTTGAGTTGAGGCGAAATAACAAGCTGGCAGACCCCCCCCCAGTTTTTGCCCCCCCCCCCCCAGCGAACGCAGTTCACTTGTGCCTTTTCCATTCAGCGGACTCTCCCTGCTTGGCGGAGAGCGCCCACAAATTCATCACGAAGACACTGCGGAAGCCTCGGCTTAGCAGCTGCTTTTCGGACTTTCCTCTCAGAGGAAAACGCCCACATTAGGCTTTAGAAACAGGACGTGTTCCCCCAAGACCCATCGTGACCTCCTCCTCCAGGCGGGAGCAAGAAAAACACCTTACCTGCACAACTTCCACTCACAATAGTGAACCCGTATCAACTCACGCACGCACCGACTGTTGGCCTGGTTCCGCCTCCTGCCCCCGCGACGATTATGATTGGCCGGCTACAATCCCCGGGCGAGAAGCGCGCTCCCCTATTGGTCAATGCTCCGAGCCTGTTTCCGCTCACGTGGCGTTCAATTTGGAGCGCGCGCTCTGGGCGCTGCAGCTCAAACTCCAACTCTGGGCTTCTCGCTTCAGAGTTCCTCAGGCCCCGTCCCGGGCTACAGCCTGGCGCTGCCTGGGCAGTCCCGAGCTGCGCGACCTGAGTTATTAAGCCGGCCCTGTTCGTCAGAGCGGAGGGAGGAGCTGGAACAATGAAATATTTTGGGGCCGGATAGCTGATAGCGGTCTTCTTTTATTTAAAATAATTTTCACGTGGAAGACTTAACTGCTTTAGAAAAACACATCTAAGATCAATGGATTAAAGTTTAAAAAGCATTCTATCTATTAGAACTCTGAAGGTCAAAGCAGATAGAACGAATTCCTTGTCACTGGACGTATTCAGGTGGAAGTTAGGCAGTAATTATTAGGGAGAGGGCAGAAGACCCTTTCACTGGGAGACTGGAATCGGTGACTTTTTTTTTTTTTTTTTTTTTTTTTTGGTGCTTGAGATAGAATCCAGGGTTGCACATAATAAGTGTGCTTTCTACCCCTGAGCTGCATCCTCAGCCCGGGAATAGCTGACTTCTTGACTGTCTCCCAACTCTAGAAGTGTAGTACGTTCTTATACGGACGAGCCTGTTTATAGAGAAGCCAACCTTGAAATCTCAGACGTTAACGTTCCTTGAAAGAGGAAGTTTAACTCAGACCTGAGAATCCAGAGGACGTGGCTGGAATTTGGCCAGTGACAATCCTGTGGATGGGACAAAGTCAACCCTCACCTCTCACTTCTCTGAGCTCACTGTTTAGTTTCCTAACTCAGGGGTGACAAAAGAACAAGGATCAGTGTCTTCCTAAACTTGTAAACCAACATGATTTAGGCTATTATAGTGATGTCTACCTTCAGACCAAATTAATGTTAAGTAGTAATTTGTTTCCCATGATCACTGTATGCTATATTTTCTCTCCACAAAAGACCCACACACTAAGACTATAATTTTACCAAGAGTTTCCTCACTTTAAATGTAGGACTGAGCCAACTAAAATAGCTGATGAGTTATTATGATAATTATGAAATTAGTAGACATACCAAGTCCTGTTACTAATTTCCAGCTAGTTGTTGGGATTTTACATTTATTGTTAGCATTTACTCATTGCAGTGAAATGTTTTCTGTCATAATTTTGAATTGCTTATTACTGATTTCTGATATTTCATCCCACTAGTGTTTTATCTTATTTTTTTAACCACAACAGTAACTGTCTTTCAATTAAAGATATTTTCTGAACTGAAATTAATTACTTTCCTGGACAGTTCTCTGAAAAATAATTGCTTTAAATGTCTCTTAGAAAAAGCACAAATTGTATTGAGTTTGGTGGAAAGGAATAAAGGTATAAAGCTAGCAACTATTTATAGTATGGAAGGGAAAATAGAGAAAGAGAAGGTAAAAGGAGAGGGGAAGGGGAGGAAAGAACAAGGGAGAAAAGAGGAAAAGAAGATAAAAGGAAAGACAGAACCCACACTAAGTATAGTTCCTATTTGTCCACCAGAGGGAGGTAGGCTAACTGATAAAAATAGAAGACAGAATGAAAGATTTTTATAAACTATCTACAGGTGTTATTACTTTTTAAAATGAAGTATTCTATTATAATTCACTTTAAAGTGGGTGTTTTGAGAATTATTGTTTGGTAAACATTCCTCACTTTATAAAATGGCTCAGTACATTTCAAAGTATAAAAACGTATTTGTAAATGAGACTGTCAAGATTTACTAATTTGTATGTCAAAATATTTTCTTTAGAGTATTTGTTATCCTACTTGCTTAATAAGATGATCATATAATTCTTAAAGATAATATTATTTCTTCTTCTATTATTATTATTATTATTATTATTATTATTATTATTATTATTTTGGTACCGGGGATTGAATTTGGGACCTTGCGCTTGTGAGGCAGGTGTCGAACCACTGAGCTAAATCCCCAGCCCTCTTCAATTATTCTTAAAAGTGTCCTGGCTGGGGAAGATGTTTTAGAGAAAACTTACATGATTTTATTGTTGTTGTTTTTTGAGACAGGGTCTCACTATGTAGTTGAGACTGACCTGGAACTCACTGTGTAGCCCAGGCTGGTCTCGAACTCACAATGATCCTCCTGCCTCAGCCTCCTCAGTGCTGGGATTACAGGGGTGCGCCCCCACACCCAGCTCAAAAGTTACATGATTTTAATTTTTTTTACAATCCTAGAGATTGAATTCAGGGCTTTAGCATTGAGCTACATCCCCAGACCTTTTTCAAATTTCTTATTTTGAGACAAGGTCTCACTAAGTCATACAAAACTTGAAATTCTCCTGCCTTAGTCTCCAGAGTGCTGGGATTACAGATGTGTGCCATCATAACATGCTATATAAATTTAATTTTGAAGAAAATTTCAAATTAGTATAGATAGAATGATGTTTTGTGATATAATTTTTTGGCTGACCCAGTTAAATTAGATTATAACAATGATTACTACGTCTAGTAATTGCAGCTAAAAGAATAATTTCTTTTCTTTAGAAAGGTATTAGTTAAATTATCCAAGGAACTTAACTATTTACACTTTTCTGTAATGTCTCCAAATGGGGTTTTACACTCTTACCACCACAAGAAAAAAAAAATAGAAGAAACAAAGCAAATACAATAGGCATTGTAAAGCAGTAGTTTCTGCTTCCTACAACTTTTTAGTGTTGAGAATGAATTCTTCTTGTTGAGATTTAAGTTCATGCCTCTTGAGAAAGTTAGAATTTAATTTGGATTTGGCCAAAATTGGCTAATTTATACAACCTGAACCAGACCTGAGTTCAATCCCCAGTACCAAAACAACAACCAAAAAAACCCAAAGCAAAACAAACAAAAAGAAATGTAATATCATGGGTCATTGAAATTTTTATCCTGGTTTTTAAAAATCCTTACTAGAAGACAGATATGTCAGTAAAATATGAAGTTATATATATGTCCATGAACATAGTATTAAACTTAGCTCAGTGGTGCTGCCACCTGCCGCATAAGCACAAGGTCCTGAGTTTGATTCCTGATACAAACAAACAAACAAACAAACCCCATAATATTAAACTGGTGCATGAGGATTGCAAAGAGGGTTAAGCTTACAGCTCAGTGTTCTTTCCTATTGATTTAATATCAATTTCTCTTTTATACTTTAGGGAGAATTCTATCTAGGAACTTGTGTGTAATTTTAATTATCAGGAAGAAGTTGGAGTAAGGAAAGGTTCCATGTTGATAAGTTAGAAAGTAATTATGAGACAAAAGTTTTGTGATAATTGTAAATAAATGCATGAAGGAAAAATTTATATAAAGCATATATTATTGTTATGCACACTGTTGCATAGTATACAAGATACTGCTAGACTCAATTTTTTTGGGGGGTACCAGGGATCAAACTTGGGACCTTGCGCTTGTAAGGCAGGTGGCGGAACCACTGAGATAAATCCCTGGCCCTAGACTTAATATTTATAAAGTATTCAAGAATGCTCAACTTAAAGCATATGGTGGATAGGCATAGTATTATTAAATTGATTATTGTATTTTCATTCATTTGTTGATTCATTTATTTCTTCAGTGTATGGGTCCCATTTCACAGGGAACTGAGGAACAGGTAAATTTTCATATGATACAATATAATGAAGTTTACATGATAGAATATTATAAATTTCATTTTTCAAACTCCAAGTATTTTTGTATCATTTTTTATGAAGAAATTCAAACATACAGAAAATATTAAACAACCTAATGTATGTATGTGTTTTCGTCATTATGGCTAGCACATTTAACTGTATTTTGTCCAGGGTTAAGGCCCTAGAGGATATATTTATTAAATCTATCAAACACACATAGATTTTATAGCTACAGTTATATAGAATATAAAAATATTCCATTTGCTGCCTTACGAGTTTAGGACGTTCCGTAGGCATCTTTCTGTGGCTTTGATAAAAAGATCGTGGGAAATACAACATTCATTCTGTGTCATAATAATTTAAGACCCATGAAGAGTAGTGATAGAAGACAGAAAGAAGGAAAATTTATATTTGTTGTTAGCTGATATGTGCCAGGCACATAGGCACATAGACACTAGGCATTCTTGCATTTAGTACCACATTTAGTACCACACTACTACCCTATGAAGTATTATTATTCCCAGATTACGAAGCAAACAGGTCGTTAAGGAGTCAAGTAATTTGTCTACAGAGGTGAATTTCAGTTCAAAGCTTAAGCTTTGTCCATTACATCTGAATGCATCCTTTTTGAGATATTTTTTCTAAGCCCAGATAAAATTACATTGAAAATTATTCATGTAAAACATGTAATACTATATACGTATGCATGCTTCTCCTATCCATACAGATTCACATTTACGCTGATAAATACTTGTCAGTATCATCCTAGATTTAGAACCAGGACATGAATTCGAATCTGTTTCGTATTTTACACCTACCTCTCCCCACTAGAAAATAGGGAATATTACTGCCCTTTTTGTACTCCAAAAGTGTGATGTGACAATTACGGAGCCAATATTAATTAGTAGTCATAACAAGAGTAAACTACAATTCCCAATGTGCCCCAAGGAAGAAGCTGATGCCCCTCCGAAAGACACTCCCAACTTCGGGGCAAAGGTGACACCGCTGAGTCCCGCGGCAAAGGAGCAAGCAGTCTGTCCTCGCCTCCTTTCTGATGCATCCAGGGATATGTAGTTCCCTCATGGCCCAGGAGTGGTCTAGAGGCAGGTATTTTACTACAAGACCCATGATGACCCGGGGACCGGGCAGCGCCTGCGTGTTGAAGCCCAGGGAGCGTGCGGGCGGTGCTAGTGGCGGGAGGAGTAAAGATGGTGGTGTGGAGGTCTCCGCCTTCTGCTCCTGGTTGAAGCTCTCTGAGGCGGCAGCGGCAACCCAAGCCGCACTAGCAGTCTAGTGGTGGTAGTTTCAGCAGCAACTAACTGCAGGGGACTAGAACCATGGCGGAGCTGGAGCACCTGGGCGGGAAGCGGGCAGAATCGGCGCGAATGCGGCGGGCTGAGCAGCTGCGGCGCTGGCGGGGCTCACTGACAGAGCAGGAGTCCGCGGAGCGACGAGGCGCAGGGAGACAGACGCAGACGAGGCGTGGGAGCCCCAGGGTCCGCTTCGAGGACGGCGCTGTCTTTCTGGCCGCCTGTTCCAGCGGGGACACAGATGAGGTGAAGAAGCTTCTAGCCAGAGGGGCGGACATCAACACGGTCAACGTGGACGGCTTGACAGCCCTGCACCAGGTAACTCCCTTTTCGGTCTTATAGGCGTCCAGACTCCTTACGGATGAGCCTGTGACCTGCGGTCCTCCCGGCGGAGAGTATCAGTGTCACCGCCAAGCCCTCTTGCATGGACACAACCCCTTTGGTCAAACTCGCTTTCATTTTTGAACACCTTCCTCCTCCACTCATCAAGTCTTTTTCCGACTCCAGGGTCTCTACCTGAAAGAATAGCGTCACCCTATGCCTGGTCAGTGTTTGTATTTCCCTCCACCTACTTGAGTTGTCATGGTTACCGATGATTTGGGCTCCGGTGTTATCCCTATAGATTAGATCAGTCGTCTTCACTTAAAGAGTAAAGCTCTATATACTGGGTTAAGGCAAGCAGATCTTCTGAAACTACACCTTTTGTTTTGCTGAGTTGCGGTGCTTCCAAAACAGTTTTTATCTTCTCCAGGCTAAAGCTCTTAGAACACCCTTGACCTCATTGTTGCGGGTGTCTTATTTTCTTTTCAGCAATGCTGCCTCCCTCAGTGTTTCCTATGGAGAACCAAGCTACTAAATCACTTTTGTCTGATACTTGTGGCCTTTCCTTCTTTCTTTTCTTTTTCTTTTTCTTTTTAAGTCCCCTAGAGAAATCACTGTATATGGCTATAGTATATAGATTGTGGGTGATCTGGTTGTCCTGTGCTTGGTGGTATCGTCTGTTTCTTTCACTTACGCAGCTATGTTCTGTCTATACTGACTCTCGTAACTAACCCCATCCTCTCTTCCCCACTGAACTTCATCAGTTCTTTTGCTTTTGCTCTTCGTGCAGAGTGGATTGTGTTCACGAGAATCCACTTATAAATAATAATTCAACTTTGTATTAAGCCACTTCCCTAGATGTATTTAGCCAGTAGCTTAAAATGCTCCTCACCGTGTTTGCATCCCTTCTCTTTCAGGTGAAAGAAACTTTTCCCTTTTGACCCTGTTTTTATCCATTTTTTTCTGCTCATAACTACTTCACTGAAGGTAGCAACCAAGGCAATATGTTTGTATAGTGCTTTGTGGTTTAAAAATAATTTTACATTTATTAGTTTATGTTTCAGTACTGATCTTCTGAATTAGATGTGGTAGGTAATGTTTTTATTTCCATTTTATAGTTGAGGACACTGAAGCTCGGAAAAATTGTTACTTGTGCAAAGTTAAGAGAGAAATTGCCTGGAAAGTATGGGTTTTTCAGTTGTAGCGCTCTATATCCCATTGAATAAGGAGCTGAATATAAAATAAGATGGAGGCTAAGAGAACCACATTAAATTAAAAACAGTGCTTTTACAGTGCTGAGGATTTGTCCCGGGGCACTCTACCGCTGAGCTACATTTCTACCCCTTTTTTAATTTTTAAAATTTATTTTATTAAAAAAATTGTTTTGAGACAGGGTGGTGGTAAGTTTTGCTGGATGGCCTCTTGTCTCAGCCTACTGAGTAGCTGGGATACCGGCATATGCCCCTGGGCCTAGCATGTTAAATTTTAATTAAACTTTAAACTTTAAATTTCTAAACTCTGCGGCAAGTGAATTTCTATTGTTCAAATGTATCCAGGATGGAAAGGAGATTGAGATTTGAATTCTGGAAATCATTTTATGGGTTCATAGAAGTTAGAGAAATGTAATGCAGTTTTCCAGTCCATGTATCCTTTTTCTGAAATCACTTTTGTGTGAAAGCATTGTTAGTGTCACTCAGTGGCCTTATTTCTTTTAGAATGACTCTGGTAGTTAAGTCTGGTTTTCCCATACACATTTTACGATTGGAAAAACATTCTTTGAGGTCACTCATGGTAGATCTCCTTCCTATTTAAGGTAACTGCTTTTCGAAGCCCTTCTTCTGAGATAACCCCCCACCCACCACACCTTTACTTCTTTCTTCACTGTCACCCTCAATTGTATGTACATTTTTCATGTTTAATATTCTCTTGAAATAGGATGAAGGGAAGGGGCTGACAGCCATGAATTTTTTAAATCATCTACAAATATGATGGTGGCATTCCTTCACATTGATACGGCTGGCAGAGTTGAATAGCTATATTCAATACTAGGCAAATTTAGCCAAAGATTAAGTCGCTCAAAGATTGGAAGTCAAAACAAGGGGCTTTTATTGGCTTAGGAACTCTTCTACAAATCCAAAGAGTTACAGTGTGTTTTTCCATAATCTGAAGAACTTCGAAGTACATACCAGATTATTTTCCTAATGTAAAACTGGAGCTGCCAATAGCTGATTGCCTATGTTACTGACCTGGCCTCTCTGAAATGGGGAGTGAATGGTATAAATATGTGAATTATTTGGGTAAAGTTTTGTCCATTATATAAGCATGATATGCATTATCTGGACAATTGCTGTCTTTCTCTCCTTTGTTTTAGCCCTGACCAACTGTGGATTGTCATCTTGGCATATTGAAAGAAACACCCATGTCATATTGGGGGATGATTTTTCTCCTTGTCCCACAAGGTCACAGTGGCTGATTTGCACCAGTAATCTTAGTGCCTTAATGCTACCTCTCACTTAGAGATCTTTCTTGGCAGCTTTTGCTGAGACCATGGAGTGCTTGAGTGAAAGATAACAAGCTCCAGGAGTCCTATTAATAATACTTGAAAGAGACTAGGATAAGAACTATCTGAAGAGTTAGACCAGTTCTCCTGAAAACCTGAGGTAGAATAACGTCATTTTGGTGAATATATACATTTAATGGCCTAGAGTACTCAATGAAGAAGGAGTTAATCTGATTATATAACCCTGGAAAGCATGTTTAGGCTCACAAAGACACTTACATTTTATTTATGTATGTATATTATAAGGAAGGAATGTGTTTGTTAATAATTTAACATGGTACTTAAAAAATTCTTTATTTAGTAAAGTTTGCTTATTATTACCTATCTTGGTATCTTAGCAATATGGTCTTTTACTGAAATTATCTACCAAATTATTGGGTTAAGAGGCAAAGAATTTAGGGGCTGGGGATTTAGCTCAGTGGTTCAGTGGCCTGCCTTGCAAGCACAAGGACCCGAGTTCAATCCCCGGTACCAAAAAAAAAAAAAAAAAAAAA
>NW_022900923.1:41255494-41260927 GCF_012274545.1 Fukomys damarensis
AAAAAAAAAAAAAAAAAAAAAAAAGAGGCAAGAATTTACTTTCAGAAGGCAGAGTTTTTAGAATACACTAAAATGAATGCCCATATATTCTTACAGCATATTATTTGGGACTTATATCTGTGCTAGGTGCAGTGAGGGGTGCTGGTGTCAGTCCCATCTCTCCTGTAGTCCAGGCTGATCATCTTTGTTTAGAGGCATACCAAGGAGATCAGAGTAATTACGTACTCGACTCAGAAAGTACAGTTGGCCTTGTAATGGTCTCAGGATCCAAGTTTGGACGCTCAGGGTCACCCCAGACTGGAATTCAATGTGTAATACCTTCGTCATTCTGGAGCTGCCTCAGTCTGACCCTGCACCCTCAGGAAGGTTAAAATTACATGTATTTCTGGAAGGTAGGTAGAGATGGGTGCAGATGAGGAGGGCAGGATAGGTGGAGCAATTTATATTCAGTGAGAGAGAAGAAAACCAAGATGACATGTTTAGTTAAATAAAAAGTAGTTTGTTATATGTTCTGACGTGGTAAAATAAAACTTAAATTCTTTTCACTTTGATTCCCAACTTCATTACTTATGCTTCTCATAGTCTGTGAAGTGACTTTTGTTTTACTCTAAGTATTGGTTTATTCTACTTAATGTCAGGACCAATGGCAATAAGGGATTCAGAAAATCTATTGGCTCCTGAATTATTGTGCATTTAGAACATTTATCCATCCTGGTTTATCCTAGTAACTTACTTCTTCAAACCGGTTAATATGATGCATCACACTATATTGGACATCTGGATCATTGCTGTGTGTGTATTAGTCCCAAGTTTCTGTTCCATAGTAGACCTCAAAGCCAGTTTAGACATTAGTTTTTTGTTTTTGTTTTTGTTTGTTTGTTTTTTTTTTTTGGAAGTACAGATGCAAGTGACTTTCATGTGTTCCCTAACCAAACTTTTCTTTCCTATTCTTAAAATCCTGTGAATAGCTGTACACAGGCATTCAAGTTTTTAGAATCTCTTCTGTGAATATTTAAAAATAGCTAGACTGCTCATAAGCGCAAGGTCCTGAGTTTGAACTCTGGTACCAAAAAAAAAATAAAATAAAAAAATAAAAATAGCTAGACTGTCAGTGTATATAGATTAAGCACGACTCTGCTGAAGGTAAGGAGGTGAATGGCTCTTGTTGATAAAATTATTTATTTTTGCTTTAATGTTATCATCATTATTACTATTATATTTGTGGTACTGGAGATTGAAGTCAGGGCCTTTGCACTATGCTATATCCCAGCCCCTTTTTATTTTTTATTTTGAGATGAGGTCTGATTAAGTCTTAAGTTGTCCAGGCTGGACTTGAATGTGTGATCCTCCTGCCTCAGCCTCCCAGAGTAAAAGGATTACAGGCATGTACTACCACACTTGGCTAAATATTTCATGCATATGGTAAAATTCATCTTTTTAATTGTATATTTCCACGAGTTTTGACAAATATGTATAGGTGTGTAACCTCCACCACAATCAAGTTACTATGGCTCTTATGATTTCTTTGTGCTCCTCTGTATACAACCCCTTCTGTTACCCCAGGTGTATGGCAGACATTCATCAATTCTCTGTCCCTATAATCACAGTGCCATTTAGATGGAGTCTTAGAGTATGGAGCATTTTGAATCTGGCTGCTTTCCTTTACCATGCTGTATTGAGATTCACCTGTGATGTTGCATGTGTCTCTGTTTCATTAGTCTTCATTTTTGTGATATCATTCCATCACCTGAATCTACCGCAGTTTTATCCATTCACTCTTTGAAGGACATTTGGATTATTTCCAACTTTTGCTAATAATACCTCAAGCTTCTATAACCATCTGTGTACAAGTTTTTGTTTGTTTTTTATTTTTGGAGTTAGTATCTCACTACGTAGTAAAAGGCCTTGAACTTTCAATCTTCCTCCCTCTGCTTCCTAGTTGCTGAGATTACAGGTGTGTGCCACATCGCCTGGCTGTGTATAAGTTCTTGTGTGTGCATATTATAAAATTTCTTTTGGTAATCTACTGCAAGTGAGATAACTGAGTATTGTGGTAATGAATGTTTAAAAGAAATTGTCAATTTTCCAGTTGCTCTATCGTTTTGCATTTCAAACAATAATATATGAATTCTACTTGCTTTTCCTACTGTGATAGTTGCCTTGGGCTGCTATAAAAAAGCACCATAACGTAGGTGGCTTAACTAACCTTCATTTCTTCCAGTTCTGGAGGTTTGAAGTCTGAAATCAGTATACCAGAAGAGTTCTTGATGAGGCTCTTCTTTCTAGTTTGCAGACAGCTGTCTTCTTGCTATTTCCTCACATGGTTGAGGGCAGAGAGTGAGGTCAAATTCTCCCGTCTCTGTTTCTAGGACACTAATCCCATTTGTGGGGGCTGTATCCTTATGTCTTGCTTACTTTCAAAGGTTCTACCTCCTAATACCATCAAGTGTTTTAGAATTTCAGCATTTGAATTAGAAAAGACACGTTCAACCCACAACACTTCCGTGCCTGATGTTGATATTATCTTTTTTAAAAAGCCTGTTTTTAATTTTTGGTTTTTTGAGACAGGGTCTAGCTATGTAGTTTAGGCTGGCCATGAACTCACTATGTAACCAAGACTGGGCTTGAACTTCTGCCGATCCTTTTGCCACACTCCCCAAGTGCTGGGTACGCACATGTGCCATCATGCCTGGCATAAATAGCCATTTTAATAGCTTTTTAGTTTTATATTTTTTAAATGATTTAGTTATAATGCTAGTAATAATAGTAGTAGCAGCAGTAGTAATGATAGGCCAGTAGTGGTAATAATAACTCTCACTTATAAGATTTACTGTTAGGATATGTTCTAAATGCTTTAAAAATATTAACACACATATAATACTCAAAACAACTCATGAGGTAGGTACTTTTATTGTTTTAATTTTACAAAGGTGGAGAAACTGTCATACTACCCAAGGCTATGTAGATAAGTGGCAAAGGTAGAATTTATTGAAGCCCAGGAAGTCTGATTATAAAGGACATGCTTTTGATGTTATATTTCCTCTCACCAGATTCTATTGCTTTTCACTGCAAACAGAAACAAAAACAAAAACTGAAAGTATAAAGAAAAAATGTAGAGTGACTAAAAATCTGGCTGATTCAACATAAATGACAGTTACATTTTAGTGTAATCCTTTCAGGGATTTTTCCAGTGTTTATAATATATATAAATCTCTCTATATCTTCATGTTCAGTGTGCATGCATGTGTGTATGAATATGTTCACAAACTTAGAGTGGACATTTTTTTATTTTTTTCACTTAATTTTTCCTGTAATCATTTTCCTTTATCATTAAATAGGCTTTGAGAGTAAAGTTTTTATATCTGAATATTATGCCATCACTTGTGTGTGTTCTAAATTCTGTTAGGATTTTTATTTTATTCTAGGTTTACAGCTAATATTGCATGCCTAATGGTAGATTATAACTCTATATATTACAGTTTCTGCCCTGAAGGAACTCATAGTCTGGTTGGAGATAGATAAATTAAAAGCTCCAGTTACCTAAGAATGTTAAAGTCTGGAATACACAGTAAGGTTGTGACCCTGCGTGGAGGGATGAGGAGGGCAGTCTAGGGCTGGAGAGCAGCAGGACTGCGTGTGGTGTGTAGCAGAGGATACTGGGCATCTTGGAGGGTTGGAGACTAGGGTGCGAATGACATCCTAATGTGCTGTGTACATCAAAACCAGGCCTGCAAGGCTTGACAGACTTCGTGGCAGGGAACGTTTGAGGGTTTCATCAGCGACCATATCCAACCAGAGCAGGATTTTAGGACTATAAAGCTGAAGTTTAATTTCAAAATGAGGATATGGACAGAGATGAAGGAACCAGCTGGGTGAATGAATGAGAAAAAGTGTACTAGATTGTGAGTCTGAAAGAATTGTGTTACTCAAATAAAAATGAGTTTGGTCCCTTGTTTGGTGCTCTGAAGATGTCCAAGTAGAAATACAGCATCCCATGGGTATCTGTGGGAATGAAGGTAAATCATGTCCCTGTCTAAGCTCTAGTTTTCTCCTATTTAAGGTGAGCAACTTGGATTTTAATGTAAAGAGTTGAGTCAATGACTGTGGATGAAGATGGAAGATAAAAAGAGAAATGCAGCGAACAATTCAGTGATAGGCAGAATATACAGAAATTGAAGTAGGAGCCATCAGAGGATGTGGTAGGGCTGACTCCCCACCCCCAAGATGTGCATGTCCTAACTCCCAGAACCTGTGAATATTTTACCTTACGTGGTAAAGGATTCTGCCGATGGGATTAAAATAAGGATCTCAAGACATGGGATGCTATTCAAATGATGCCAGTGTAATCACAAGCGTCTCTGCAAGCAGAGGGCAGGGCAGCAGAATCGGCAGGTGGCCCCTAGATACCAAAAAAGGCAAGGAAGCTTCTAGAAAGAACCACACTTTTTTATTTATTTATTATTATTTTTTTTTTGGTACTGGCAATCTAACTCAGGTCCTTGCGTTTGCAAGGCAGTCGCCAGAACCACTGAGCTAAATCCCCAGCCCACAACTTTTTAAATTTGTTTTGTTGTTGTCACCTGTGTATGTATTTTTTTTTTTTTAAGTTGGTGAGACAGGGTCTAGCTTTGTAGTTCAGCCTGGCCTTGAACTCACTATGTAGCCCAGGCTGGTCTGGAACGCACTGCTAAATTTTACTCACTGTAATTAAAAAAAAAATGTTTCTTAAATCTTAAATTGTAATGAGTTTGAATAAATTGGAGGAGCTTGTAGTTTTACCGGTTATGCAGGTTTTATATTCTTTTTATGAGACAATTCAATTGGAAAACTGAAGCTTTAGTTCTCAGTGTTGAAAATTGATATGGATAAAGTTTCTAATGAAATATCATACTTCATTATAGTTATGAGATGGGTTTATGTAAGAATTTAGAATTGAAGCTGGGCACTTGGGAGGCTGAGGCAGAAGGATCATTGCTAGTTTGAAGCTAGCCTGGGCTACATAGCAAGATCTTATCTCGAAAAACAAAACAAAATGAAAAAAACCCAAATAAAAAAGAATTTTAGAAATGATTTTGTACCTGACATATACAAATATTATAATACAGTGGCAATCTGTTAGAATGTTAACCTGAGGCAAATTTGGGAAAATATTTTACAGGGCCATGCTCTAAATTATCTATGATTACTCTGTCATGAACTCTGGATTTTACATGTTAATTTTTGGTCTAGTGACTCGCTTTTAATTTTTTTTAAGAGCTTTTTATTATGTAAAACTTCAAGATGCAAAATACAAAAATATAATGGTCTAATGAATTTTCAAATGTTATCGACTTATGGCCAATCTTGTTTAGAGGTCCTTTGGGCTGGGGATTTAGCTCAGTGGTTCTGCCACCTGCCTCGCAAGCACAAGGACCTGAGTTTGATCGCCGGTAC
>NW_022900923.1:41261083-41275374 GCF_012274545.1 Fukomys damarensis
ATCCCCGGAAAAAAAAAAAAAAAAAAAAAAAAAATCATTTAGAGATCCTTTGACCACATCCCAAACATACTGTATCATTTTATGGGCAGTCACAGATATCACATGATTTTATTTGCAAAAGTTTCAATATGTATCTCTAAAAGATTGAATTTTAATAAAAACAATTATAATTTCAGTAGCACACCTGAATATACTCTTACTTTTTAAAATCATAAAATATTCAGTAGTATTTAAATTTCTCTGATCACAGATTTTTTTAACAGTTGATTTATTCAAATGATTCAAAATAGATTTGCATAGGTTGGTGTGTATCTTAAGACTCTTAGTCAAATGATATCTTCATTTTTTTCTCTGTATCTTATTTGTTGAAAAAACTGGGTTGTTTATACTCTAAAATTGCTCATAATCTGGATTTCACATATTCTATATTTTCTCTCAACTGGCAGTTATATCTAGAGATTTGATCTAATTCAGGTTTGAATTTTTTTGGGATGATTACAGTGCAGAGAGGTAGAATATACTTTGATCAGGAGGCACAGAGTGTCTTTATCTTTCTCTTTGTCCTTTAGTGGCCTTTTATAGCCTGCTAGAATTTTGAAATTTCAAGGCAGACTTGACTATATCTGAATTCTATTAATTAATTAATTCTTCTAATCATCATATGTCCTTGTGTTGAGTTTCTAAATAGGATACCAATGATCAGATCAAAAACTGTACATTGTGTAATTGTGAATAAAATGATAATATAGTGTACTGGCTGTTGCCAGACTTGTCGTGATGCCTGGTATTTGGATTAGTCTTCTCAGTATGTAAATACTGGTCAGTGGCGATGCTAGTGGTAATAAAGGCTGGTCTGGCACTTGCTGTTTAGCCCAGGCAAGCCCGATTCTCCTGCCTCAGCCTCTCACCTCTTGCCTCAGCATTCCAACACTGGATTACAGTTGTACACTTCATTCACTCTTACAGAAGTTACTCATAGAGTATTTTGAAGTTTCATTCAAAATTCCAGCTCAATAATGTGATTTTCTTTGTCCTCCAAGACAGACTTTGAGTTCCATTATTAAAGAAAACTTCAAAGCTCCAAGGAAAGCTAAGGAGGAGTTAGGGTGACTTGACCATATAAGAAGAGAGAGAGCCTGACAGACACCTGCCTCCTAAGAGAAGTTTGGAAGTGTCCATTCTACATCTCCTAGCTTTAGGCCAGCAACTTTGGGCAGGTGATGGGCTTGTTTTAGAAACTGGAAGTGGCATTTGGAGCATTCATAGGGAGACTGGGTTGGCTGGCTTGGTGTTGTGCCCCTTGGGGCTGAGGAGAAATCTGCCGTTCTACCTGAATATGAATTTCACGGTGGAATATATGGTCTTATGACCATGTCTTGTTTATATGCGAGCATTTTATGGGAGGCAAGTTTACTTTTCTTTTTCTTTAGTTTCTTGGCAACATTTTTGGCTAGATTTCTCTTTTTAGTATTTATTTATTTAGTTTTTTGAGACAAGAAGTTTCTATGTAGTCCTGCTGGCATTGAATTTTACTTTGTAGCCCAGGCTGGCCTCAAACTCGTGGTGATCCTCCTGTCTCAGTCTGCTGAGTAATGGGTTTATAGGGATGCATTACCATACTTGTCTTAGTTTTTTTAATTTTCTAACTTAGTGGCCTAGGTGTGAATTTTACTTTGAAGTGCTCAGATTGTGTTTGGATCCTGTGGATGCAGCTTTACTATTCTATAAACATGTCTCTAGTATTGCTTTTCCTCCCCATATTTAGATTGTTTCCCCCTTGACAGTAAATAGCATGAAAAATGAGGTCAAAAGAATGCCTCACCTCATTATAAATCACTAGGGGTAGTGGAAAGTGATTTTGAAAGATGACTGAGCTGCAGTGCATCTGTTGAGAATCACTTCACCTGTTGGATAGTTCTTGCGGCACTGGACCCCAGTGAGGTGTCTACCCATTCACGCCTTATCAGTTGCTGTGTTGGGCCACTCTCAGGACATGTACTGCTAGAGCTGTGTTTAATAGATATTCAAAATGGGCCACATATCTATGATTGGCATTAGTTTTCAGGTAATAGTGGAGGATGCCTTGCTTCAGCTTTGTACTGCTATAGCCAGTCCATGACAGCATCACCAAGATTCAAGGTTCTTTCTTTATTTATAGATGATCCTAGTCAGATCTCAAACTCTTGGGCTCAAACGCTTCCCCTTTTCGGCTTCCTGAGTAAGAAGGTTATTTATTTTAAAATTTATTTAACAGGATCTTCCTGGTATATAACCCAGGTTGGCCTCAGATTTACTAGAAAGCTTATGCTGTCAAGATCTTCCTGCCTCAGCTTTCCAACTCTTTGGGGACTACAGATATGTGCTGTTGTGCTTGGCACTGTTATCTTTTCTTTAATATCAAGAGAGGGGGAAGTTCCTGTCTTATATGTGTAATATAGTTCTGTGTTTTTCATATTGAAAATTTTGAATGATCATTTATTAGTTTTTCCCTGCATATTATTAAGTACTTCCTGTTCCATATTCTATGGATACCAAGAAGGCAGCACCGTTACTGAGAAACTCTTACTTTTACTTACTTATTTATTTATTTATTCATTCATTCATTTATCGGTACCTAGGATCAAATTTGGGACCTTGCACTTGCTAGGCAGATAGTGGAACCACTGAGCTAAATCCCAGGCCCTTGAAACTTTTACCTTTAAAGATACAATCTCATGCTTCTGTTTAGTGTTGATTCCATTTCTTATTAGTCTGTTTATAGTAAAAGTAAAGAAAGGGTGTTGCTCGTCATCTATGTATTTCTTTTGTATATTTTAAGATAATGAAGTCTTTGTCCTTAGCCTTCTCTAATCTAGCATAAATTTGTCCATCCTTTAGTTAAAGATCAATTGCCAAGTTATTAATCATTTTGCTGTCTCTCCTGTGGATGTCTAAGCTCCTTGGCTCCTTTTGGGCCCATTGGCTTGGTGAAAAAACACAGTAATGCCTTCGGCTTTGTGAACCATTGGCAAGGCGAGACTCTTGTCTTTGAACACAGGTGCACTGTTACAAGACTATCCACATGCATTTGTTTTATTAGAAGATCCAGGACATTACAGCAAAAAAGAACATTAGAGGTGATAGTCCGATCCAGCTCTTGTCATTTTACAAATGAGAACTCTGAGTTAAAGGAATATCGTAAGCACAGTATAGAAATAAAAATCTAGAGAAATGTTCTATTTATAAAATGAATATCAGATTTCTGCTCGCTATTCTTTTCTGTGAAAATGTAGTTGTTTGCAAATCACTTTGAAAAAAGCAAAATATTCTTTAGATCTTTTGAAGAAAGATGATAGATGATACCCTAACAGTTGTATTTTGTTTTGAAAATGTCAATATACTAAAACACTATGGGATAATTATTCACCTTGAAAGAGGTCAATATACTAAAACACTATGGGATAATTATTCACATTGAAAGAGAATTATTCTCTTTAAGAATTGTTTTCACATTTGATTTATTCATCTCCAGTATCTACTTCTGTGTAACGTAAAAACATTCCTCCCGAATGCTAGGATTACAGGGATGTATCACCAGGCCCGGACTCACTTTCAATCTTATCATGGTGGGGTAATGTTGGTGGTATGAATACTATGTTTTTCTTCACCATACAGGAGGCCAATGTTATATGTCTTTCTGAAATGCAAAGACTGGATTTGTCTATTGTGAACTTGCAACATTTTTTCAGAAATCTCAGCTTTCTTCTTGTGAGTACTTCCTGTGCTGGTCAACTGGTTTTCTTTTAGCAAAGGTAACATCAGTGGGGAACTAGTGAATCACTGGTCAAATGTGACCTTTGGATTACTTTTTGAAATAGGTCCAAGGCTCTTCACAATGTCATACAGTTTATTATTGTGCAAATAAAGACGTGGTGGCTGAGTTCCAGCATATATTTCTAAATTCAAGGTGTAAAGTGTCTTTGCATCCACCAGAGCATGTATTTTTGTGCCATACATGGCAGGTTTACTTAGCACATATTGCTGAAAGCTTCAACAACCATGAAATGATGCAGGTTGTTCATCAGCTGTCATATACTTGGATGGTTGCTTGACAATTCAAAACAAAATTTTCAAAAATGAGTAAATAGCAGCCAAATTGTCGGATTTTTTTCTTTTGTGGTGAGTCTTTTTGCATCAAAAAGTAGGCAGTTTTGAAGGAAACCAAATCTCTTGAGTGTCATTATTGTTCTAAAAATCTCAGTGCCACATCTGTCACTTCTCCATAAATCCTTTAGATTCGTATGATTAGAATGATAAAGTAGTCCTGCTAGGCAGGCTTTTAGTTCAGATAGTGAGGTGTCACAACAAATATATTTTTGAGTATTACTATTGGTTCACATATAATGTTTTCTTGTATTTCAAAGCATCTTGTAGCATATGGTCTGTTAGAAATAATTTCCAACATTGAATTGTGGTGTTGGCATTCATCTAATAGGTTTCACCCCTGGCAGGAACCTAGTAACATTTTCTGACCTGGTTCTAATGTTGGATAGTTCAGGTATGCATGTCTATTTATAGCATTTTGAGTACTCAAATATTTACTTACATTACTGTTTTCTTTCTGAATCAATGTCTTCATTCTGTACTTTTCTGTCATCTTTTTTGGGGGGGTCCTTGCACTTGTGAGGCAGGCAGTGAAACCACTGAGCTATATCCCCGGCCCTTCTCTGTCGTATCTTGCTAACTTCTTTGGTTTGTATGATCCAGGTCATCATCCGGAGCCGAGTCACCTGATGACTCACTTTCAGCCTCCTCCAAAAGTTGTAAAAGTGGATTTTCATACAACATTTTACTGAACTGGGCTAATTCTACAAGAAAAATAAAAAACATTTAATTAAAAATTATAAATATACAAAAATGTAACATCACACAACGTGAGTAAAACTCACCCATTTACACTTTGACACATGTATACGCCTCTCCATTCCTGGTCCCAAGTAGGTGAATACAAGACTGCTTCTTTTTTTTGTTTGTTTGTTTTTTGAGACAGGGTCTCACTTTGTAGTTGAGTCTGATCTCGAACTCACTATGTAGCCCAAGAACTCCCAGCGATCCTCCTGCCTCAGCCTCCCAAGTGCTGGGATTACAGACGTGCGCCACCATGCCCAGCCCCAAGATTGCTTCTTATATTCCTCTAGCACAGCTACTGAGACACACAGCTGCTACTATTGTGCTGAAGTACAAATTTTCATTAGAAAATATGGTATGGGCCCAGTATGAGGAACTGATTAAATCTGTTAATCTGTTCAACCTGTCTGCTTTTAGTTATTCTCTTTATCACCAATTTTGTCCAACCCAGGTCTCTCACCTGGGTTCAGAAACAGCCTTCTGATTGGTTTTCATGCTTCTGCCCTTGCCTTCTCCAAGCATTTTTTATACTTTAGCCGGGAAGATCTTGATATTTCAGACCTTACCAAAAGCCCTTCAGCGATTATCACCATATTCTCCAGTCTCACTTCTTGTCATTTCCGACTTTGATTTCTGTGCTTAAACACATTGACCATCATATCATGGTGTTTCAACTTGAAGTTTTAGTATGTTTTCCTCTTCTACCTCCCTAATTTTTATTGACTTTTTTCTTTGCCTATATATTTTTCAGGTGGGGCTTCGATATCCTTGCCTCCAAGGAGCCCCCCATGGCTCTACTGGGACTATCTTTCCCCATGTTAAGTGATTCTGTGTTTTCTTTTGTGTTATAACTTACTTATTATAGCCCTTGACAGATAGTCTTTTAGTGTAGTTGGCTGCCTTCCTCCAGCCAGCCCTTTTCAGCTCTGGGAGGGTAGGTACTGTGCCTAAGTTATTCACTTTCACGCCAGTTGCATCTACCACAATATGAAGTTTTAGTCTTTGGTTTTAAAGATTTGTCCATCTTATGGACTAAGCAACAGAAGAGTATGGTAAGAGAAGTGAGTTGTTTCAGTTGATAATTTAGTGAAAATAATGAGTTAGAAATTGAGTTCATTTTTCAAACCTTGTAACTTCTTTTGCTTTAAAGTACTTAATCTTTCTTAATAATTGATTCTTGTTTTAGGTTGTATTATTTAGACTTTAGTTGGTTAGGGCATGTAGGGCAATAAGAATCTCATAGCTTGTTCTTGTGTCTTTTAAACACCAAGAGAACTAGAAGGAGAGCATAAACTAGGATTTTAGATGCTAAAAATATTGCAGAATTTAGATCCTTGACCTTCAGGGAGTGTGTCAGTGTGAGGTGTGTAACTGTGAGGAGTAACTGCTTCTGAAGTTGAAAGTTTTTCAAGAGCTTAGTTTGTTATGTGTGATAAGTGTTACAGCTTTGAAATCAGCTGGAGGCAAACAAAGTATAAATTGAGTGTATTGGTAGAAATGTGAAAATAGAAGTAAGAATAAAATAAGCTGATTTTTAGCACAGTTGAGGGATTGGTGTGTAAAAGTAATCTTATATGTTAAGACTGAGTTCTTTTACGTCTATTATACATAGATTAAAGAAAATCAGCATAATCTGGTTGGAAATCATTAATTTACAATAAAGAAATATGAAAAGGACCATAAAAGTTAGAATAAGATAATGAACCAAAGCAGAGTACATCAAGACATCAAGGACAATTACGTTCAACCTAGTGTATGGGTGTTTTTATTTATTTTTTGAACACTGGGAGACTTGATCAAGCAGAATACTTCTTAGGTGCACTGCACTATGCTTGAGGGCTCAAAAGATAAAGTGAAAGAAATGTGCTCTTGATTTAGAACTTTACTTACCATTTGGTGAAATAAGATAGTTACATTAAAAAAGAATAACTAGCTGTTTCAGTTGTATAATTGTGGAATGAATAGACTGGCCAAATAGTGTAGCTGTTCTCAGGCCACAGTTTACTTTCTGTTGGAAAAGCATAGTTCCTGGCAGGTTAGGCACCTTATAACTGTTGAATGAATAAACACGTTGAATATTTTGGAGCATAGGAATAATATGGAAAGAGTATTTTCAGTGATTAATTGGTTAGGATTGTGTTAGATGGATTGATTTGCAGAGGACAGATGAGTCGAGATGGATAGTTGGAGGGCTGGGGACAGCTCAGTGGTAGAGTGCTTGCTCAGCATCTTGTGTAAGGCCATGGGTTCTAGTCTCAGAACTACAAATAAAAAGATACACAGAACCTGATTAAGGTAATAGTGAAAGGTGTCAAAGAGAAATCATAAGATGTGAATAGGGATTTAAAAGACAGGCTATTGAGATGTACTAGGTATAAAAAGCAGGAGGAGGAAAGGTCAAATTTTTAGACTTTTAGAGCGCTACTATAATTCAACCAGTATTTATTAAGTATCCATTCTGTGCCAGACACTGAAGGAGGTGGTGGGAAGAAGCAGTGAGGGGTGAGGAAGACAGTCCTTGTCTCTTCAGCTTTCATTTTGCCCTGACAGGTGAACACAAGCAAGGAAGGCAAGAAAGGAAGCTGACGCATGGGGAAGAGTAGAGCTTAGTTTTAGGCACTTACACATTGAGGTAAGATTTTCAGATACCAGACTGTTAATGTGCCACAAATAATTATAATTTAGGAAAGAGTTTAGAGTCAAAGATGGATTTTGAAGTCAGGATCAGGTGGACGTCCCTCCCCCTAGTCTGTTAGTCATAACAACCGATTTTTGTTGGGGGGTGGTACCCGGGGATCGAACTCAGGGCCTTGTGTTTGCTAGGCAGGTAGTGGCACCACTGAGCTAAGTCCCCAGCCCCATAACAGCTATTTTTAAATTAAATTTTTCATTAGTACGTGTTGGCAATACATAATGTTTATATCCCTTGTGGGAAATTGGTACATGTACTTAAAACATCGTAATTCCTTTTTTTTTCATTCCTTCCCTGCCTTCCCTTCCCCCAACTGGCCTTTCATTTATACCCTCAACTTCCTTTAGTTTGTGAAGTTCATTGTACTTCCCTGCCTATTCTCAGTCTTGCTCTCCTAAGCTTCTGAATAGTACTAGGTAAGGTTTCATAGTATTTCTTACTGGTTTCATAACAAATATATTGAGCATGGTATTTAAGAGGCCGCAAGTTGAGCCATTAAGAGCACAGACTGAGGACCAGATTGACTGATTAGATCTTGATTCTGCCACTCAGCTGTCTTGGCAGATCACTTAGTGTCTTTGTGCTTTAGTTTCATTATAGGTAAAATGAGAGTAAGAGTTTCAAATACATAGTCATTAAAAGAAATAATTGAGTTAATATATGTAAAGTGCTGAGAATACTGGCGCAGAGTAAGTGCTTATATGTCTTTTTGTGAAATAAAATAAAATACCTTCATCTGGGTCTTCATTACTACCCATCAGTGTTTTTAATCGTCCCTAATGACTCTCTTGCTCATTTTTGTGCTTCCGGCCTCATCTTTATTCACTCTCCTATTAACAGATCATCTACTCAAAAAAAAAAAAAAAAGAAAGAAAGAAAGAAAGAGAAAGAAAGAAAGAAAAAATCTATTCATTGTTTTCCTCTCCACCTCCAGACTATTTCTCTTATCATTCCTACGACTCTCTCTCTCTATTTTCAGCTGGCCTTAAACTCACTATGTAGCACAGGCTGACCTCAGGTGATCTCCTACCTCAGCCTTCCTGTTGCTGGGATTACAGGCATGCGTCTTAAAGCCCAGTGATTCCTCCTTCTCTTCTTCTTTTACAGGTAAATTCTGTCCCTCACTGATTCTTCTAGGATAATAGTAGATCAGTTGTCTCTTTATTTGTATCTTTATTCTCTTCTCATATTTTCTCCTGTTCTTTAAAACACTTCAAGTTTCTTTCAGTTTTACCTCTCTTTGGAACTACTAATTTATCTTTCTTCCCTTTCCCTTCAAAATCTCTTTAAGAGGTAGTGTGTCAGCTTTCTGTAACCCTGACAAAATACATGAAAAACAAAGAAAGAAAGGTTTATTTAGGCTCATAGTTTCAGAGGTTTCAGTCCTATCCTAGGATAGGATAGTGATCATGGACCAAACCAGAGTACAGTGAGGACCTGGCATGTAGTTGTTTCTGGGACTATGGTGAGAGTACATCATGGCAGGAAGTGCACAGCAGAGCAAAGCTGCTCACTACATGGAGGCCAAGAAATGGGGGTGGGGAGCAGAGGGAGAGGGAGGGAGAGAGATGAAGGGAGGGGCCCAGTGGAGAGAGAGATGGAGGGGGGACAGTGGTCAGGATATCCCCGTCAGGGGCACTCCTCTTCCTAAAGTTTGCACCCCCACTTGGTAGTACCACAGTTCTGGCAACCAGGCCTTTAGCACATGGCCTTTAAGGGGATATTTCTTTTTTTATTTTGGTACCAGCGATTATCAAACTCAGGACCTTGTGTTTGCCAGGCAGGTATGACACCACTGATGGGTTCCGCCCATGCTGGGCATTAAACTCAGAACCTTCACGCCAAGTTACTTCCCCAGCCCTTTTGTTTGTTTGTTTGTTTGCTTTTGAGACAGGGTCTCACAATTGCTAAGATGCCCAGGCTGGGCTTGCATTTGCAATCCTCCTGCTTTAGCCTCCCAGAGTGCTGGGATTGCAGGTATGTGCCACCACACTGGGGTGGAGTATGTGGGGAGGACTGGGTTTCCAAACCACAAGCAGTATAAACCCACTACTACTTTGCTGCTGTTCTGCTGGAACTGCTTTCTCAACAGCTACCACAGACTTCCTAAATGTCTTAGCCTTCTTTCTTCTTCTTTGGGACCATTTTATAGTATTTTGTCTGCTTGATCCACTTATTAATTAAAATTTTTGTCCTTTGACTTCCAAAGAAGTGTTTTCTTTTTCAGATACTCTTTTCTCTCTTCTCTTCTTCTTTCTTCTTTCTTTTTGTACTAGGGATCGAACTCAGGACCTTGTGTGAGGCAGGTGGCAGAACCAATGAGCTAAATTCCTGGGCCCCCCACCCTTTTTTTTAGGTAAGTTATCATTGTTTAGTTCAGGCTGGCTCTGAACTCACCATGTAGCCCAGACTGGCTTTGAACCAGGTAAGATTTTTTTGCCTCAGCATCCTGAATGCTGGGATCACAGGCATGCGCCACCATACCTGGTTAGGTCCTCTTACCTCCTGAATCATTCTTTTGCACTTTTTTTAGTATTCTTCCATTGTGCACACTTTTCCAGGCCTCAACCTCAGTCCCACTTTTCTGTATCTTTTATTTGTTATCTTATACACTCCATGGCATCATCTGTCTCTGTGTACTAATGATATCTAGATCTTTATGGCTCTGACCTTTCCAGATTTGATCTTTTTCCTGGATTCCAGACTTGAATTTTCAACTGCCTGTTAGACATCTTGATCTAGACATCCCGGAGGTTTATATCAGTCTCTATTTCCAGTGAAATCTAGTTCACCCAACAGACCAGTTGCTACTCCTGTCTACTCTTGGAGAAAAGTATCATTAACTACTCTGTCATCTGAGATTCCCTATTACCAAATACCATTATTGAGTCCTTGTTCATTGGGGGCACATGTTAAATACAGACTCTTGAGCTCTATCTAAAGAGCCTGACTCAATAGGTCTGAGTAGGACTCAGGAATCTTTTCTTTTAAAGCTCTTCCAAGTTTGACACCCATTGATGAAAACTGAGACTTGTTTTCTTCCTCTTCGTCAATAGTGGCCATTCGCTCATTTATATTGCTTTTCATTATTCTCTGAGGATATAGTTTTATTTATTTATTTATTTATTTATTTATTTTTTTTGTACCAGGGATCAAACTCAGGACCTTGCGCTTAAGAGGCAGGAGCAGTGCCACTGAGCTAAATCTCCAGCCCTCTTAATCTGATTCTTTTTTTTGTTTTCAGCTTTAATTGAGTTTATTGGTACATTTTAGGGATACAGTACAGTTACATTCATTGTTGGGATCTTGTACCTCTACATGACAAGTCTTGATTCTCATTTTTTCCGCTTACCCCTGCCCTCCCTTCACCCCCTCCTCCCCTCCCGATCTACAAACTAATATGATTCTTAAAAACAATGTTGAAAATTAGGACCTTCCTATTTGTGGTTTCTGCAAACAATTATTAGGCTCTAAGGAAAAATTCATGACTAAGGCCATGAACTCTGAACCATGATTTCATGGGGGGTATCTGTATTTGGAAAAGATCGTTACAATTCCATGAAGGCAAGGAGTTAAAATTTGCCAGTTTCCTTTCATCTGTGAAATCATAATTTTTTGTGTGTGAAATCATCTTTTCTGGTGGGGTACTTGGGGAAACAATGAAGTCATTTAATCTAGCCCAAGAGGAACACCTCATTCAAGTTTCCTGAACCCAGTGTACAGAAGGAATCATCACATTACATTCTTATAGGATCTAAACCATATGAACAAACTGAAGAAATATCTTCTGCCTTCACAGATCCAGTGGTCATGTACTGGGAGAACCCTGACTACACCATGATTGTAAATCTTGATTGGCCATTATAGTCTCGTAATGACTTGTTAAATAAAGGAGAACAGTCCCTTGTTTCTTCTGTTACTTTTGGCTTAATGAGTTTCTGGTGATGCCCCTAGAAAATTTCTGTTTCTGCATCTGTAAGTCTCAGCTCAGGACAGTTTTAGTAGGTTCCATTTGGCCCTTGGCTGCTGGCCATGATTGGCTGCTGCCTAGTTTGTAGCTTCCTCAGACCATTAAAATAAAAATGTTACATTTTTAATATTGGGAAGAAAACTTAGGCTAGGATTCCATGTGACCCATCCAAATGCATGAACTGACTTCTTAAAAACTATCTTCAACTACCGCATAAGCCAGAATTGAGATTTGGAGATGTAAAACTTCCCAGCTTCATAGACTATTCATTGTTCAGTCTTTTTCAGCAAGTCATGCTATGATAGAAAACTTAGAAGGTGAGGGTGTATCCTTATTTACCTAGTGTTTCCAGCCCAGGGCTGCCTTTACCCTAGTGGAAAGGTTTAACCGATGGGTTTGGTAAGATGGTGAATGAAGAGAGAAATATGTTTCAGATAATTTCTTCGGCCATGATTTTAACTCTGCTTATTTCTTATCCACTTTTGAGTAAATGTTCAAGTCCTACATCCATCTTGTCCCTTTGAGAGCAGAGTCTTGAAACTTTATGGTTTTAACTTTCCTGACTGGTTGTGTCTTCTCGGTGTCAGTGAATTCCTTCCCTCTTCTTTGCTGTAGTGTGCTTTGGTTACTGATTTATAAGGCTTTTCCTGTCTGTTCTGATACAGTAGTTTCTTTCTCTGAGCCTGAATTCATCCTTTTGAAGACCTCTTAACTTCCTCAAAGAAATAATTATACATATTCCTTTTGACTTCATATTTGAATCATGTTCTACTCTACCACTTTGAAAGACTGAGATCCCAGGTATTACGTAGACTTTGAAAGTCATTAATTTTTAAAAAAATAAAAGCTTGTTAAGGTTTTGGGGAGGCATTACACAGAATGGTTGAAAACAATGATGAATGCATACTTTTTATTTTTATTTTAGGTATGGGGGATTGAACTTAGGACCTTATGCTTGTGAGGAAGGAGCAGTGCCACTGAACTAAATCCCCCTCATGCATAATTTTTAAAAAGATGTTACAGTAAAGACATTACTATGAATCCCCCCCAAATACTCCCCCTCATTTCAAACACACTTGTCCCAATATTCTTGCCACTTTCTGAAGCAGTTCTGGAAGTCCTCTTTCATGAGTGTCTCTAGTTGCACTGTTGTGGCTGCCTTTATTATGTGCTGAATTTCGCAGTGTTTACCTTTCATGGCAATTTTGACCTTGAGAAAGAGCCAGAAGTCGCACAGTTGAACTGACTTAGATGGATTTGAGTATTGTCCCTTTGTGTTCACGAGGGTTGGAGTGGTTTTGATGGTTTGAAGGAGTCAGAAGTTGCGCAGAAGATGAATAAAGTAGATGAGGACATGCCATGATATTTTTATGAACCCACTTTTCAGTTGGATGGCATTTGGCAGGAGCATTTACCGTATTTTTTATCACACTTGGTAAAGATGCTCACAAAAGAGAACTTTGAGAACTGCTTCAGAAAGTGACACAAACAATGAGATAACTGAAGTAAAAGGGAGTGTTTTTTGAGGGGTATTAATGGCAGTGTGCCTTACTGGAATAAAATTTAAAAATTTAAACATTTCACTGTATATTTTGATCTCAGTTAATAGATTGAACTGGTAGCACTGAGTTTATGCAATTACTTGCTTTACTAATGTTTCATTTATAGTCTCATAGTCACAGGTGTCTTTTATTGGTGTTCACATAGTTTCTAAATAGCATTCCCTGGAGATATATTTTTTTCTCCATATAAATATGTGTGTGTGTGTGTGTGTATGTGTGTGTGTGTATTAATTACACATTCCATACAGTATACACACATATATACATTCAGGTTACTAAAAATCTCCAGAGGATCGCAGTTATTTATTATTACTTAATATAAGAATAACTGCTTTTTCTCTGAACTTCAGTGTGACAAAAGTTCCTAGTGATCACCTATCTTATTTAAGAGGGGGAAAAAACCTTTTGGTTTGAACTGATTTAGATGGATTTGAGTATTGTTCCTTTGTGTTCACGAGGGTTGGAGCGGTTTTGATGAACTGTGCTGCGTACATGTGCACGTGTGTGTTTATCACCTTTCTGTTGCCTGCTGTAAGACTGGGAATATAATTTGGTGGTAGAACACTTGCCTAGCATGTGTAAGGACTTTGGTTCAATCAGTAGTACTTTTGAGGAAAAAAACCCCAAAATTAAAACAAAAGAATTCTTCTACAAGAGGTCAGACACAAAAGGCTAAATACTGTATAATTCCATTTATGTGAACTGTCTGCTATAGGCAAATCCAGAGATAGGAACTGATTAATGCTTGCTAGGAGACCGGAGGAAGGGATAAATGGGGTGTGATTATTGATGGAATGGGGTTTCTCTGTAGGTTGATGAAATGTTCTTAATTAGTGGTGTTGCATGATTCTGACTGTACCAAAAACCACTGAATTATATACTTTAAAAGGGAGAATTTTATCGCTTGTGAATTATTTCTCAATGAAGATGTTAGAATTGAAAACTCATGGTAGCACAGTGCATATGAGTGCTGTGAGTACTCTGACACATAAGTCTATCTGTGTGTTAGTTTTTTGGATTGTATGTGAAGCATCAAATTTCTGTGCACCTTCGCTGGAAAAATGGTGTTGAGTGATTAGTGATTCCAGTTTGCACTGCATCAGTTGTGTTTGAAAGTTCTGATCCTTCCACATTCTCATTTGTACTTGCTCTTGTCTTTTTTTTTTTTTTTTTTTTTTTT
>NW_022900923.1:41275516-41300904 GCF_012274545.1 Fukomys damarensis
TTTTTTTTTTTTTTTTTTTTTTTTTTTTTTTTTTTGTACTGGGGATTGAATCCTAGCAATGCTGAGCTACGTTCCCAGCCCTTTTTATTTTATTTTGGAAGAGGATCTTGTTAAGTTGCCCAGAGTAGCCTTGGACTTGCCATTTTCCTGCCTTAGCCTCCCAAGTAATTAGATTTGTGTCACCACACATTTTGTCAAAATTTTGTTCTGTGGTTGTTTTTTGAGACAGGGTTGTGCTATATAATGCAGGCTTGAATTCATTAGGTAGCCCCTGCTGGCCTTGAACTCATGATCCTCCTGCCTCACCCTTCTGAGTGCTGACATTGTAGGTTGTGTCATCATGCCTGGCTAATTTTTTTTTATATCACTGATTTCTCAGGTCAAAAGATATATGATTAATTAATTACTGTCCTGAGGCAATGCTAACATTGTGATGCATTGTCTCTCAAGTAGGGCTACATAGATTTCTTAGTGATTAGCTGCAAAGTAGCAAAGTCCATGAAGCATAATGCTTGATATTGGGGTTGATTAGGACCGCCTTTATATAAGGTTTAGGAAATCAGAGAAAGATTAGATAGATCTGTGACAGAAAACCTTCCTTAGCATCCCAGACAAGTTTCAACCATTCCTACTTGGGTTTATTACTTTGTATATTGCTTATTTTATTTTATTAAAAATTTAAAAAAAAATTTTTTTAGTACTCGGGAATCAAACTTGGGTCTTTGCGCTTTCGAGGCAGGACCTGGAACCACTGAGCTAAATCCCTGGCCCCTGTGTGTATTGTTTAAATTGTCTGTATCTTCATCTCTCACACTGGTTTTGTGCAACAGCTCTTTTCTCCTATAGTTTCTTTTTTGTTGAAGAAGTTGCATATGCTTAAAAAATGGTCTAAATTCAACTTCTGACTCACTCAAAATCTGGGAAACAAACTCATTCGAATAACACCAGTAAACACCATAAAAACTTTAATGCATAAACTCATTAGTAAAATAAAGAATTGATTCATTTTCAAGTTTTTCAGAATGTGATAATCTACTGAAAATTGTCTTAGACTCTTTGGGACGGGATGTTATTTATAGAATAATACAGCTGATAGGTAGGTACTCTAGTGATCATAGACTCCAAGCCCATCAGTTCTACAGATCAAAACTGAGGTCCAGAGATGTGAAATTATTTTCCCATGGCCTCACAGCTAGAACTTTCTAAGTTATAAAGTAACTATCACATTTTTTTTCTCATTTGGCATATACTTGAAATGATTATTATAGGAGGCTTTTGTTTGATTTGTAAAGATATGCTTTAGAAGGATTAAAGCAAAGGAGGAAGGGACTCGTAACTAGGGAAGGATACTATAGCATAAGGAAAATGCTATAAGCATAAAACCTACAAATTCTCAAGAGCTGTTTTTTTCTTTTACTAACATGCATGGTAATTTAAAAATGTAAATTAAGTTTGAACAGATATACATAATAAGTTCCTATGCATTCATTATGTCCTGTTGGTTTTCTTTGATTTTTGGCAAATTAAGGCTTAAATAATTATAAATCAGCTGAGGTACTTTTGTATTTAACACTTGCAGAGTTGTTTTGTTTTTATATTTATCTTACTGCTATTGGATTGCCCACCACCCAGTAGCTAGGATTGAACTCAGCGCCTTCTGCTTGCCAGGCAGGCATGGAACCATTGAGCTACACCCCTGGCTTGAGTTCTTAATACACTAGTCTTCATGAGGACCATTTTCATGAGAATGTATTTAGGCATATCTTTGCCTAAGGACTTTTGTCAACTACAATTAGAAAAATGGAATTACACAGCTTTTCATGACATTATAAAAAGGAATAAGAAAGTTAAATAAGAGTAATTTAGGAGAGAAGAATGTTTTAAAAGAATTTTGTTAATTGTCAGCTCAGATTTAGTCTGTTGATTGTGAAAGTGCAACTGATGCTCATACAGTCATGCCTGGTCCTCTGCTGCTTTGATACTTGGAAAGTTTTCTTCTAGTGCATTTTGATGTGGAAATTTTGTCCCAGTATCATTGTCCTCTGTTTGGTAGCCGATGTACAAGGTTGGATGCAGCTGTTGATTCTATGTAAGAAAGCCTTCTGGTGCTTGGTCTGGTCTTTCCAGTATTCTCTAGGCTAAGCTGGAGAAATAACTTTGCTTTTGGCCCTTTTCATAGTCTTTGGAAACAGATATTACAATTTTAGTCTTAAATTGGAGTATCATTATGGCATTAAGTAAGAATATGCTCCAGGAAGTAGGGTGAGCTAGTGTCAGTTATGTAGGATATTTCACTGAGTTCTGAAATTTTGCGAAGCAAGAGAGACGAAACTTGGTCTAAAAAAGATGTAAGGGGCCAGGGGTTTAGCTCAGTGGTTCCACTGCCTGCCTCACAAGTACAAGGTCCTGAGTTTGATCCCCAGTACCAATAAATAAATAAAAAGGGTATAGAAATCATCTCTGCTTATTCTTTAATTAAGTAAAGACCTTGGTACCCTAGAAACCTGGGGAATGAGGTCTGTGTCAGTGTCCTCCTATTTAAAGCTTACCTGAATTTGATCTCTAAGGTTGTTAACCAGACAGCTGTATCTCTGAACAGGCAGCTTAAGCATGCCATCTATTTGGCGAATCTTAAAACTTGGCTTCATTTTAATGCTTCATTGGCACAAAAATTTTTTCTGATTCCCTTAATGGTGGAAAATAATTCTTCAGTGATCTCTTTAAAGGTCAGTAATTAGGCTGTTCAAAAGCAAATTCCTGGCCTGCCTTGCAAGCGCAAGAACCCGAGTTCAATCCCCGGTACCAAAAAAAAAAAAAAAGCAAATTCCAAGTGTCTCGATAGCTTTCAGCCTATCCCTTCAGACTAGCTGTTGTGATCTCTTAGGTTAAATTCTCCTGTGTAAGAAGGCTGCTTTCTAGATGCCTACGACATTTAACATGGTGTACAAGCATAATCCTGGGCAGATTTGGGAAAGGTATAGTGTTATTACTTTACCTTTGAAGGCAAGTCTTTGAATCTCCTGCACCACATTTTAAGAGTGTATATTAGTTATATTTTATATAGAATTAATTATGTTCCAAACTAGTCATTGTACAAAAGGAAAATTATTCTCAGATGAATGAAATTTCAGAAAAAAGTTTTGTATAAAATTAATTTGATTCTATACCAAGTAGCTTTCCAAACTATCATTTGGAATAAACTATGAATGTATTTAAGAATCGAATGGGGAGGGCCAGGCATTTAGCTCAATGGTTCCACTGCCTGCATTGTAAGCGTAAGATCCTGAGTTCAATCCCCAGTACAAAAAAAAAAAAAAAAAAAAAAAAGAATGTAATGGGGAGCCGAACATGATGGTGCACATTTGTAAAACCAGCACTTGGGAGGCTGAGGCAGGAGGATGGCCACAAGTTCAAGGCCAGCCTGGGCTACATAGTGAGTTCAGGGCCAGCCTCAAACAAAACATATACAAACAAAAGAATATAATGGAGGCTGGGGATATACCTCAATGGAAGAGTGCATGCTTAGCATATACAAGGTCCTGGTTCAGTTCTGGTTTCACACACACACACACACACACACACGTAAGTAATAAATAAAAAATATAAAAGGAGAGAAGATCCTGTTCAATGAGGCAACAACCAAAAAACAAACCAAAAAAATAAAAGTCAGAAAATAATTAAATTCTAAGGAAAAATGTGTAAGACTTTTTTATAGAAATAAAATAGTTTATTAAGGAACATAAATAAAAGTGAGGCACTGATAGGATTACTTAGAATTTTGTCATCTGAAGTTTTTAGTAAAACTAATCTCTAATGGTACTGATGGTTTTATAATAGTGATACTTCATAGAGCTGTTAGGAAAGATTTAATATGTAACAGGGCTTGAATAGTCTCGTGGTGTTTACTGTTATTGTTTTTATTATAAAATTAGTGTAACCCTGTTCAAAACTTCCATGGTAAATTAGGTAAATCCATTTCAGAAAGCAGTTGGGCAGAATTTATAAAAGAGCCATTTGATCCCCAAATTTCTTCCTCTAATCAGCTGCATGTCCAGTGATATATATGTATAGAAATGTTTTTATTTTTTTTTTCCAGTGCTGGGGTTCTTAGCTAGGGCCACATGCATGCTAGGTAGGCAGTTGCCATGAGCTATATCCCAGCCCCAGAAATATTTTTTTATTCATTGTTTATAGTAAGAAATTAGATAAAAGCTACGTTGTGGAAATAGGGGAATGGCTAAATATGTTATATATTCATAATATGGAAATATTCTTCACAACAAAAGAGGTAGACCTACACAGAATTATACTAACTCAGAAGAGCTATAGAAATATTGTAAATAAAAAGAAAAATTCACAGGAAATACATATTATTGTATTTTAATCCTAAAATTCATATGAAAACATCCATATATAAATGTCTGCAGAACATTTTGAAAGGATATACCCAAAACTGTAGAAAGGAAGTGTCTTAGTCCTTTTTCTGTTGCTGTAACAGAATACACGAGACTGAATAATTTATGGAAAAAAGAAGTTTACTTTGGCACAACCTTGCAGAGGCCAGGAAGTGCTCTGAGTGCATGATACAGACATCTGAGTAGCTTTCAGTGAGGCATTGGGTTGCTTCAGCTCACAAAAGCAAAAGGGTAAGCAGTTCCCGCAGAGGAGGAAGGGGCAGCCTTGCTTTGTAAAAACCAACTCTAAGGTCACTAATCCAGTCTGCCAAATGCAAGAACTCAGACTGAGGAGTGGGCATCAATTCTGTCATGAGGGTGGTGCTCTCCTCAGCACTGTTGCCCTGGAGACTGAGCTTTGGTGAGCATAAACCACATTCAAACCCCAGCAATCACAGTTACATGTTGTTTTACTCTTACAGTAAAAATGTACCCTTGCATTACTGGATTACTGTTTTGTGTATGTGTGTGTGTGTGTGTGTGTGTGTGTGATTTTGTTTTGGAGGTAGTCTCATTATATAGTCCAGGCTGGCAATGACTTCAGAGATCCTCCTGCCTCAGCCTCTGGATACTGGGATTACAGGTCTGTACTATCACATTGACTGGATTATGTTTTATAAAGATCAATTTAAAGAAAAAGGGTATAGTATAAGTGGTAGTGGATAGAGCCTGGGCCTGAAAGTTAGGAACCTAGAGCATTAGTTCTTCTGCTGTCATAGACTTGGCCTTCTCAGATGGTTTTATTCTTGAATATCTCACATAACTTGTTGTCTGGAAATAGGATTAGTGCTACATTGTTTCCCACTGTCACTTTCTGAGCCTTACTTCCCCTCGTAAAAATAACATGTCTTCTGCTCCTTTGCCATTTCGTTATGCCATTTTCTTATCCTCTCCTTCCTTAAAGAACTAACCTCTTTCCACCTCATTTTACTGTCTGACCATCCAACGCACTGGGCTCTTAGTTTCTGATTGCTCATTTTGGGTGACTCGCTCTTCTGTCTTGCTGTGTCATCCACTTTCCCAGTATTGTATTCCCCCAACACCTAGACCTGCTCCTCCTCTGAGACTGGCTTTTTGTTGTTGTTGTTGTTGTTGTTGTTTTGTTTTGCTTTAAGAAAGGGTCTCGCTATGTAGTTCAGGCTGGCCTTGAACTTACTACGTAGGTCTTGAACTCAAAGTGATCATCCTGTCTCAGCCTCCTGGGTGCTAGAATTACAAGCGTGCGCCACCACACCTGGAACGTTGGCTTTTTTACCATAATACATAATGGCTAGACAATTGACTCCCATATAACCAGTGCTTATTGGGACTTCCAGTTATCCATTTCCTTTCTTCCTAATTCATCAGCTTCTCTTCTTGTCTTGCTTAGATTCTGTATTCATTTTAGTAACACTTTTCCTGAAGCTCTGTTATCTCTGTAACGTTCTTGAACTTGTGTGGGATGCTGTAACTAGATGAATCCAACTCTGATTGTAGTCACACCCATGAGGCTGAAATGATGAACTAGTGCAGATTTTTACCACGTTCATATTTATGGTCACCACATTGAAGCAGACCCTTATCGTAGTCTGTAAACCCTGTTAGAAATCTCTGGTCAGCCCCTTTCGCCGAAATGATCCTTTTTCACTTCTCTGCGCCCCTCTTTTCTGACCACCCTACTTCCCGTTTTCCCAACAGATGAAATCTCTTCCTACTGCTGTGCTTCCCATTCCACTGTCTACTCTGATCTCGCTGTTTGTTTTTATCACTTCCCCCTCTAGGATTTTAAGAACAACTTTAACATTAGATTTGCTTAAGTCTCTAGTGATCTGCAGGTTGCTAAATTGAGAGCTGGTAAAATAAAAGGGGTCAATATAAGCTCTAGAGCTAGAGTGATTGGATTTGAATGCAGGCTTCTTTGCTTTTTAGCCTTGTGACCCTAGGCAAGTTATAGCCTTTAAAAATAATGATGGTAATAATAATAATAGTAATAGTAATATCTTTTACAAGCTTGCTTGGAGAACTAAATGAATTAATATACAGGTCAATGCTCAACTGTAGAAAGTACTCAATAAATATTAACTTTACAGTATTATTCCTACTGCTACCTCCATTGCTGCTGTGATTACTATTACAGATAAAATGGGAAACCAAGAAATTAGATGGAGATTTTTGTAGTTTCTACTTCAGAAATCACTCTGTGAGCGTCGGAGGCATTCTCTTTTCCTTCTCTCTCCTGTTGCAGTGGCAGAGTTGCTTTTCCCATCTGAGGCTATTCCTTTTGTCTCTATTTTGGCACTTTTCTGCATTTACTTCCCAGTCTCTCTTGAACCATTTCCCTGCATGTGGACTCCCTAGTGTTAAACATGCTTCTGTCTCTTCCGTTATACTGTCCATCCCTTCTTGACCTCTAATTATCATTGTCTCTTTCTTCCCCTATTAGCCACATTTTCCAAGACTTATTGGTATTTTAATTGCTCCACATGCTTCATTCCCTTCTTGTCTTCCCCTTTCCTTTCTTCAGTCAGATCATCAGCTACTCTCTTTCTTGAAACCCTTTCATGCTGTCTAGCTACTTTCTCGTTGCTCAGACACAATACCCGACACCTGCAATTTAAAGCAGGAAAGATTTATTTAGCTCACAGTTTGCAGAGGTTTCAGTCCATAGTCAGTTGGCTCCAAGGCAGGGTGGCTTGGCAGAGGGAGATGGCAGAGGAGAAAGAGCTCGTGGCATGGCCTCAGGAAGCAGAGGTCCATCAGGGGAGGAGGACCCTTCCGTGTCACCCACAGTGACCCACTCTTCCCAACATCACCCCAGCTGCAGACCCATCAGTGGACTGATCCAGTATCACACCCGTGATCCAGTCACCTCTCATAAGCACCACCTACGAGCACATGAAGCTATGGGGGCATCTAGATATAAACCATAACACATACTTTGACCTGCATGATAAATTTCTTTTTTCTTTTCCCTGGTCTCATCTTCTTTGCTTGTTCATTTTTTTCCACATCATTTTTAAGTGCTGGAAATTTCAAAGCTTGGTGGTAGGCCCTCTTTTTACTCTACTTTCTTCCCAGCTATGTCCTTGTGTCCAGCTTCAAACAGTCCATAAAAAACATTGGCAGTTATCACCATTATTTATTTTTAATTAATTAATTAATTAATTAATAGGTACCAGGGATCAAACTTGGGGCCTTGTGCTTGTGAGGCAGGCGGTGGCACTCCTGAGCTAAATCCTGGCCCTATTTATTTATTTTTTAAAGAGACATGAAAAAGATTTATTGGAGGTAGATATAGGATATACTCAAGAGCGGAATACAGGTGCTCAGAGAAATAGGGCACCTATTACCATATTTAACCTTTGTCTTCCTTAGATAACTTTTGGGAAGACCCAAGGTAATATATTTGAAATTTGAGGTGTTTCTTTTTTAAAAGAAAGATGGTACTATATAATTTACTTATATTTTATTATTCCATTGAAATTAATGTGGCTCTAAAATACAAAAAACCCAATCATATTAATCACATAAAATATATTTTAATAAAAATGGTGATATGGTATATTTAAAATTACTATCTTTTGAATTAGTAACATTGAGAGTATTCATAGTCAATAGTGTTAAAATGCTGCACGTGAAGCCATTTCCTGGCACTGAACAAAATGATGATGACACCAATGACAATAACGAATATAGCATAGTACTAATAGAACTAGCTTCTATATTTACAGTTTTCTGTTCCTTAACTTTGACACGTTCTCATACTGCATGATCTCATATCCCGAAAGAAAGAAATAGACCTCTGGAGGAACTGATAATTACCAGCCAGTATGTATATACACACACACACACACTCTCTCTCTCTCTCTCTCTCTCTCCCTCTCTCCCTCTCTCCCTCTCTCCCTCTCTCCCTCTCTCCCTCTCTCCTCCTCCAAAAGTAAAGCAGAAACATCAACAACAACAAAAACAACCCAAGGACAGAGTAATCCTGTGGTTATTTCCACAGCAAGCAGTTGGGATTTTATAAATGTAACAATAAAGTGGGAAATTTAGAAAATGAAAAGGTCTTAGTTCATTCTTTCTAGTGTGGCATGGCATGCTGTGATTTTCTTCTTGGTGTGTAACATTCAAATGACTGAAGACCTTAAGTTGTCTTTTGGGAAATACTTACCATTTAGTTAATTAAAATCCTTTTGCCCTTTAACGTTTGCTCCCAAAACAGCTTTGATTTCTTTTTTGGAGACAGATACCAGTCATGCTGGTTGCTTGCTATTACCGGGCACAGGGGATCTTCTGTCAAAGGGGCCACGTGCCTGGCACAGAATCAGTTGAGCTGAAAGTTGTGGCTTCTCTGGCAGAGGTCTAAGCAGAGTGGTACAGATCGCTTATGATGAGGGTGGTTGGAGTGGTGTTTTAGGTTGCCCAAGTGACTCTTCCAGTTTGGATCCTGACTAGCTGGGAAAATACACTTCTTTCGATGGCCTTAGTGAAGCCTTTTGATCAGTAACTATTTCCTTAGAAGTTTAAGAACAAGATAAACAATGTCTGTAAGCTTTTTGCTTTTTATCACATACAGAATAGAATATTAGAATTTATTTTCATATCAAATTCACACTTGTCATATGAGTAGGCGATTTCTGTCCTAGTTATGAAAGTATCGGTTATTTTCCATATTGTTAATAATACTGTTAAGCAAATACAAGTTTTCTATGTGTGCAGCAATATTCTAGGCCCTGGGGGTATTTATTAGTAAGTCATAATCTCAGCATAGAAAGAGTCTGCTTGGGGATTGAGCTGTCAAAGATAATTATAAGCTCATTGTGTTGGTGCACATCTGTAATCCCAGCACTCTTGAAGGCTCAGGCAGGAGGATTGCATGCTTGACTTGGTGACTTAGTGAGACTCTGTCTCAAAGTAAAAAGGGCTGGAGATGAAGCTCAGTGTGAAGACCCTGAGTTCAATCCCCAGTACTGCAAAAGTAAAATTAAAAACAGAACAACTGTAAAATGCAATGTGTTGTAGTCAGTGATCAGAAACACAGGTGGTAGTGGATTTACTGTTGCTCAGATGGGCAGCCCAATTTAGTCAGGCTTCATAGAGAAGGTGCTGTGTAGCTAAACTTTTTTGATGCCATGTGGAAGCTCTTAAGTGGGAAAGTGCATTCCAGGCAGAGAAAAGGGCTTGTATATATGTGTGAAGAAATATAAAAGTGTCACACATTTAGAGAATGGTTAAAAATTGTTATGAGAGCTGAGGATTTAGCTCAGTGGTTCCATTGCCTGCCTTGCAAGCGCAAGGACCCAAGTTCGATCCCCAGTACTAAAAAAAAAAAATTGTTGTGAGAGTGGTTTATAATAGCTAGTAGCAATATGCGTGGCAGTCATTCCCACTGCTATGCCCACATTAAATTGCATAATCCTCATAACAGTTCTAAGATATAAAATGTTATAATTCCCATTTTAAAGATGAGGCAATGAAGGCAGAAGGAAGTTAGATAATTTACACTAGGTCTTGTGGCTATTAAGTTTCACAGCTGGTATTTGAATTCAGACTTTTTTTTCAGTACTGGGGATTGGACCTGGGGATGCTGTGTCACTGAACTACTCTCCCAGCACTTTTTATATATTTTTTCATTTTGGGACAGAGCCTCCTTAAGTTGCTTAGATTGATCTTGAACTTGCAACCCTCCTCCCTCAGCTTCCTGAGTAACTGAAATTACAGATGGGTGCTACCACGATGGGATGAATTCAGACTTTCTGACTAATGTTCTAAATTAGGATTCAGCAAACTATAGCCTATAGGCTAACTCTAGCTTGCTAATTGTTTGTAAAACTTGCAAGTTTAGTTGGTTTTTGCATTTTTAATTAGTTTAGAAAATCAAAGTATAATACTTTCTAACATGTGAAACTGGCATGAAATTCAAATTTTGGTGTTCATAAAGTTTTCATAAACAAATGAAACATTGATTTGTTTAATATTGTCTATGGAAGAGGTGAATGTTTGTGAGAACCTGTGACATAGGCCTAAAATACTATTTGTCTCTTTACAGAGAAAATTTTACCTATCCCTGCTGTAACTCAGCATGCTACATTGTACCACATTACATTTTGCTTTATTAAATAATGTAAATAACAGCATGTTCATAATAATACTTGAATTTATTGCCTTTTTAAAAATCTGTCTTTATCTTTCTCTGTGTCCTTATATCAACCCTAAAATAAAAGGAAGATTAAGTTTGGTGCTTTCCATGGTACAGCCAGGAAACTTAGTTGGGCTGTGATATCAACGTCAGACTCTTGCCTGTACAGCATCTTCTAATGTCCCCATCCCGCTCTGAAATTTGCCCTTTACCTCTGTCCTAGATAGACAGCTGCTCAGAGTTTGGGCTTGAGGCCACTCCACAAATAAGACAGTTGAAATTGAAAAAACAAGGTAACACACACTCTTTGCTTAACCTTGAACACCTTTTCAGCAACATCTGAAATTCTGTCTTGGGTGAAGAGTTCTAAGAGGCTTGGATTTGATTGCAGAAAAGTAAGCACCTACCATTGAAAGAGACGGGGGTGCTTCTCGTCTCATGTCCACAAAGGGATGACTTTATGGAGCATCGTCAGGCTCTGTGGAATCTTTGCCTTAAAAGTGAATCTTTTTCAAGTTTTCACCTGTCCATTCTGCTTTTAGAGCCCTTTTGCTACTCCTGATTTTTTTTTTTTTTCTGGGCTTGAGAATACCCTCTTTCATCAATTAAACCACAGAAGCTTCCCATTACCTCAGCACTACCACTCAGCAGGTTGGGGAGAGTAGAGTCTAACTCTTCTGTAGGACAAAGCAGTTTCAGGATTGAACTATAGGCCATGTTTCTTATATTACTGAGCTTGTTACTTTTATAAGTTAAAAAAAAATCAGTTTTTGTTTAGATAGGTTTCCAAAGTCCCCTCTCACTCCCTCCTCCTTCCTTAGCCATTTTTATTTTGAACAGAGTCTTGCTAAGTTTCCCAGGCTGACCTTGATCTTGGAATCCTCTTGCCTCAGTCTTTCAATTAGCTGGTATTACAGGTGTGTGCTGCCACACCTGACTCCCAAAGTCTTAATTTATATTGTATTTTCTTTCAGTCTCAGAGGTGAATTTATGTTGCCAGATTTGCCACCTTGGTTATGTCCTGATGTGGACTGTTAAGGCCCAACAGAAACAAGATGTTGCATTAAGAGGTGTCTGCTACATTTTTGCTCATAGTCAGCATTTCCTTGGCCACAGATAGTACTGAGATCAGAGCAGTGTAGAAAAACATTTCATTTGCTCCAGAGTCAACTCAGGCGCCTATGGTGATGGCTGGTAGGTGTAGACGTTTGTCAGAACTCGAGTGAATGTATATTTTAAATTTGTGCTTTTCACTGTATGAAAATTTTACTGCTATAAACAAGTACTGAATTCTAGTTAATGATATATGTGGTAAAGTATTTGGAGAAATTGTTCCTAATGTCTGAAATGGGATGAATGGATAGATAGCCAGTAAAGCAAGTCTAGTACTGTGCAGTGTTAACAATGAACTTGAGCTTGTGGGTCATATGGATGCTCACAGTGAAATCCTTTCAGCTTTCTGTATGTTTGGAAATTTTCATAATAAAATATTTTGGGAAAACACCTGAAAGAGATAGATGAGCTGGTGATGTAAATTAATAAAGCAGACTGGACATAACACAGTAGAGAGTGGCTGGGCCTGCAGCACTGGGATGCTTGGGCTCTGGTCTAAGCAGGCAGCTGCTACTCATTCCGTGTAGTTGTTACTTTGTGGATATCTAGCTACAGTATTGTCAGATGTTCTAATTTTTAAAAAGGAGTTTCAAATATGGAATTTTTATGTGGAAACATTTTTATTTTTAAAATACTGTATGAACCCCAAAATATTTTTAATTTACTGTCGCCAATTCCCCAAGTGTCTCGGTGTCGCAAAATGAAGAGAGGCAAGATGCGGGGAGCAGGATCAGAGGACTGCAGCTCGCTCAGGCAAACAGCAGCCTCATGATCACAACTGCAATATTTATTGAAGCTATTCAGAGCATCAGACGACAAGCATGTTTTTAGCATTTTATCTTATATCTGAAGTTATATAATATTTTGGCCAGCTGTGTTCACAAAAACAACTTTGTTTTTTACTTTGTCCTTCTAACCCCTTAAAAAACATCTTTTACTTTGTGTACATCCTCTTGGGAGATTTACAAGGGACAAACAAGAATTGCTTGCACTTCTTGTCCTGAGACGACTGGCTCGCCAGGCCCTTAGATGTCCTTATGTTTCTTCCAAGATGGATGTTCTTATGTCAAGTTCCACTACATTTCTCCCTTTTTGTTTATGGTTAGTTCATGCATCAAAATTGTGAACACAGCTGTTTTTTGTGTCTCTTTTACTTCACGGATTTGTTGTCTTCGGCAGACTAAATATAATATAAAGCATAAAATTAATATAAGCATGTCCATTCCAGTGGATCCCCCCAAAAGTCCCTTGAGTTTCCCCTATTGGATCAAGAGAGTGTAGACCATCCATCAATCCCTGTAAAATTTCTTGTCTTATTATTTCTGTTAATTTCTTATGATACGTTTGATAAATATGTCGTTGTAATTCCACAATTTAATCAGTAAGATTTCCATGATTTAATAAATGTTTCTTTACTTGTCCCCATGGAAATTTTGTTTCATTATATGCGATTGGAGTTACACAAAAGGAGGATGTATTCCAATCATATTTTAATTTTAATTGCTGTTGTAAATTTTGTATTATCTCCTATTATCAGAACAGCCTCATTTAAATCTGCTAATTGAGAAGATATTTCTATATCTATTTGCTGCTGCTGATTCCATAGCTGTTCTGAATTCTTATGCCAATTCTTCACAAAATCATGAGTTTGTACAGAAGTACTCAATGCAACTCCAGCAGTGGCAGCAGTAGCAATAATGGCTATAATACCTAAAATTACAGCTCTCAACATTCCTACAAATCTTTTTGTCTTTCTAAAATATCTTCAGCTAAAGCTTGTAGTAAAGCACTAGCAGGTGATTCTTGCCATGGCCTTGTAAGATTAACAGGAAGCCATACAGCAGCTCGAGGCCACAACAGATATATATGTTCCTGTGAAAAATTAACTGGCACAGTTATTATTCAAACAGGTAAACAATCAACAATTTTCACAAGATATTTCTCCAATCGTTTCATTCCATTTTACTTTTCTTTTTAATATCACATATGGCAGCCGGACACAGGCCCGAATATAATAGGTATTATTTTGAGTAAAGGATAGGGTAAAATTTCCTGATTCATTGGTTAAATGTCCAAACCAGGTTTTTATGGCACCAGTGGCAGCAGCCAATTTCCACAAATGGGATTGAAGTGGACCTCCATATTGATGAGGTTGAGGAGGGGAAAATCCTCCCCCATGCCATCTTATAGTATCACTGGCAACGGTAGAGATGCTGCTGTTTTCTTTATGCCATCTCAAATTAGCTCCTGCTGCCTTGGTCCGGGCAGAACCTTTAGGGCTTATGATGCTTCCGTAGGAAGTATTAATTCAAACAAGTTGTTCAGGACCGTAACAACTTGTCCATGAAACTCTTTGAGTCAAATGATCTAAAATGGGTATATGACAAGGAGGCAAATCAGGAGGACTAGAACTATTAGTATTATTGCCCTTGAAACCATAAGTAGCCATAAGAAACAGATGTCTTTTTCCACCTTTTGTATTCCAATTGGTGCCATTTTTACTTAATGCTAACCATTGTGGTGTAAGACAGTGGGGATCAGGTCCCAAGCAAATAGGAAGAGACAGTAGTATAATTAAGCATGACTTTCCCTTCTTCTGTTTTTTTGGTACTGGGGATTGAACTCGGGTCCTTGCGCTTGCAAGGCGGGCCACCGAACCGCTGAGCTAAATCCCCGGCCTTCTTCTGGTTTTAATGGGCCTCGAACACTGTAGGGACCAGGAAGCCAAGTAGTATCATTAACATATACAGTGACTGAGGGGTCCATCCATCCAATAGTTCTTAGCAATGGTGGGTTTGGAATATATGCCCAATAAGTAAAATTATTCTCTGCAGTTACCTGAGCTGACAGAAGAGCTATCATGGTGATAAACAATGGAGAAGCGGTCACAGGTTGATGCTGCTGAAGAACAATAGTTTCAGACTGATGGCAGAAGCGTTTCATTTGACCCCATGTAAGGTCTGGTGCACGATTAGTCCAAGGTCGCAGCACTCACACCTGTGTTCCTCTCCCTGTCAGTCTCAGTTTGACCATCGGGGGAGCGAGATCGTCTGGTGACAGGCGTTTGTGAGACAAGACGAGGCTTAATGTGATGAGCTGGTACCCCAAATTGCGAAGTCTCTGTCGAAATATAAGCATACCCTCGACCCCATCGCAATACCTCCGCTAACCATTGGCCTGAATGAACATCCTTATAGAAAACTGGTTGGTGCAAATCCTGAGAAGATATTTTAACCCAATGTTTTAATGCTGGGGATACATGTTCTGCATCCAGGTTTTAAAAATTTAAAGTAAATAAGGCAGAAGTAATTCTTTTCCATGGCATTATGCCATGTCCGTTTCCCCCTTTTTGTTTATATAACATTTCCTTTAGAGAACAATGTTGTCGTTCAATAATAGCTTGTCCTGTACTCTTACCTGGAATGCCAGTAACATGATGAATATTATGTAACTTAAAAAAGGTTTGACATTGCTTTGAAATTTAGGCAGATCCATTATTAGTTTTTATAGAGGAAGGTTTTCCCATAACTGCAAAAGCTTCCAATAAATGAGTCATAACTGCATCAGCCTTTTCTGAGGCCAGTGGAGTGGCCCAAGAAAAATGAGAATAGGTATCTACAGAATGGTGAATATATTTGAGTTTACCAAAGTCGGGGAATTGAGTAACATCCATTTGCCAGAGATCTTTAGGCTTTAAACCTCTGGGATTAACTCCAGAAGAAAAGGCTGGGGTATTAAGTGGATGGCAAGTAGGGCAAGAACGAGCAATAGCCTCAGCCTTTTGCCAAGTTAAACCGTATTTTGTCTTTAAAGAAAGAACATTATTATGATGTAAGGAATGTTCTTCTTGTGCCTGTAATAAAAGATATAATGCTTGATCAATGTTATGATTTCCTTTTGTTAAAGGTACCGGTAATGGTGAATGTGCACAGATATAAGTAATGAAAAATGGATGACTACGATTTCTAATTAAATTTTGGAGCGTTTTAAACAAAGCTAGGAGATCAGATGTATAATGTAAAGGAAGGACAGCAGTTTTTAAATTATTTAAAACATAAGACGCATATTGAGAATCAATCTTAATATTAAAAGGAATATGAGGAAAATCAATAAAAACTAGAGAAATAACAAATAATTCAGCCTTCTCTACAGATAAAAATGAGGAATTAAGAACTTTAGTACCCAAAGAAGAATGACATCTGGCCATTCCTAAACAATTTGCATCTGTAAAGAAGGTAACAGCATTTGAAATAGTATCCAACTTTGTAACAGTGGGCAGTATCCAAGTAGTCCGTTTTAAAAATTGTTATCTTTTATTGGCAGGATAATGATTATCTAAAACACCTAAATAATCAGCCAAAGCTATCTTCCAATCTAAAGAAGAATGAAAAAGATCTTTAGTTTGAGAATTGGTTAATGGCACTATAATAGAGGAAGGATCATGACCCACTAATTGATGAAGTCGTAAACAACCTTGATGGATAATGGCAGATAATTTAGAAACATAAGTGGGAATATTTTTAGAAGTTTTATTCGGAAGAAAAATCCATTCAATAAAAGATTAATAATCCTGTAGGAGAATGTTCAGAAGGAAAAATATAAAGAATAAAATTATTATCAAAAGTAATTCTTTGTAATTGCCTTGACTGAATATGCTGTTCAAGCCACACAAGTTCTTTTTCAGCCTCAGCAATCAAAGACCTGGGACTATTTAAATCTGGGTTTCCTTCTAAAAATAGAGAATAAATTTGACAATGCATAAGTAGGAATACCTAAAGAAGGATACACCCAATTTATATCTCCCAATAATTTTTGAAAATCATTAAGAGTTTTAAGAGTATCTCTTCGAATTTGTATTTTCTGTGGAACTATTTGTTGAGCATACATTTTATGTCCTAAATATTGCCAAGGAGCTTCTGTTTGAATCTTTTTTGGTGTGACAAGAAGACCAAATGTATTTAACATATTAATAGCATCTTCCACTAAAACCTTAAGTATAGAGGAATCAGAATGAGCAGATAAAATATCATCCATATAATGATAGCAAATACTTTGAGGATATTTAGAATGAATATATTCAAGAGGTTGATTAACAAAATATTGACATAAGGTAGGGCTATTTAACATCCCCTGCAGCAAAAACAGTCCAATGATATTGTTAAGTGGGCTGAGCATTATTGAGGGAAGGAATTGTAAAAGCAAAACGAACAGCATCCTGTGAACGAAGAGGTATAGTAAAGAAACAATCTTTTAAATCAATAATAGTAATAGGCCAATTAGTCAGAATAATAGAGGGATTAATAATGCCAGATTGTAAAGGTCTATAGGTTGAATAATAGAAGTAATTTTTCTGAGATCAGTTAGCATATGCCATTTTCCTGATTTCTTTTTAATCACAAACACAGGTGAATTCCAGGGACTTCTTGTCTCTACTATATGTCCCTTTTGTAGTTGTTCTTGAAGTAGTTCTTGAAGAGTAAGTAATTTTTCTTTAGTTAAGGGCCACTGCTCTACCCGTATGGAATTATTTGAAATCCATGTTAAAGGTAAGGCTTGAGGAACAGTGGCCCTTTGGATAAATCCTGTTCAAGTACAGGATATCCTAAGCCTCTTCTTTGAGATGTCACCTTAGTATGAGGATGATTGGAAATAGGTTGAGAGGAATCAAACCCCATATCAAGCATTAATTTTTTTGCTGTTGATGAAATTGTGGGAATTGATATTAGTGCTCCCCATTGCTCTAACAAGTCTCTTCCCCATAGATTAATAGCTATATCTTGCAAAACACCCAAACCAGTAAAAGTAGCATCCACTCTCTGTTTTGGCCAATTAAGAGGCCAATAATGAGAGGCTATGATAGAAACATCAGCTCCAGTGTCTACAAGACCTTCCAGTATAACATTGTGAGGAAACTTTAATTTTACTGTAGGCCTGGAATCATTAATGAAAGTTTGCCAAAGCACATAATGCCCAGTGCTGCCAAAACCTCCTGTACGAGCGATAGGAGCAGCCTTTTGATGTTTATAGGGTAATAAGAGTAACTGCCCCTCGATGTCCTTGACTCAACTTTATTTCTACAGACAAAGAAGCCATTATTTGAATCTCATCCTGATAATCTTCATCAATTATTCCTATATGAACTTGAAGTCCTTGACAAGTCAAGCTACTTCGCCCTAACAATAAACCCACAGTCCCTGATGGTAAAGGACCATACACACCAGCCTCATTGGTAATTGAGAAGGTTTAATTATATAATCTTTCACAGTGGGCAAATCAAGAGCTGCACTTTTACTCGTGGCATGTGCTAAATCAGAGACTAATAAATGTTTTAATTCAGAGCTTGGCACGGCTCATAATCACACTGAGCGTGCATGACTCCATTGTTCACTGGGTATTATTGAGAAAGGCTGGGTTTTGATAAGGGGCCACGAGACCCCCCACCTTTCCCAGGGTCGGTAAAGGATTGCCATTCTTATCTCTGGTTGATCTTCATTCATTAGTCCCATGCAGACCTTTTCCACACCTCTTATAAGGTCCTGGTGGAAGGGAAGGCTTAGAGGGTTTGACATTTTGACCTTTCCGGCAATCTTTCTTTAAATGACCTGTCCGTCCACAATTATAACACTTTGGAGGTCTCTGGGCAGTTTTTAATCCATCTGCCACTAAATTCGCACCATTAACCTGAGAGCCAATTTCTCGACACTGTCTGATATAGAATCTTCCACTGTAACCCTGGGTTGGCTCTTAATAGGCAATAGTGCCTTTTTACAAGCTACATTAGCATTTTCAAAAGCCATTGTTAATAATAAAATATTTTGAGCCTCCTCCCCATTTACTTCTCTTTTGATGGCCTTATATAGGCGGGCTAAGAAATTAGTGAATGGTTCATTTGGACCCTGTAAAATTTTTGTAAAAAGAGTCTCAGATTGCCCTTCATCTTCCAATTTTTCCCATGCTTTCATACAGACTGTTCTCAATTGAGTAATAGCATTATCATTAAGTCTGGCTTGCTGAGCAAGCGCCTGAAACACGCCGATACCTGTAAGTTGTTCAGAAGCAGGTACATTGCCATTTCTCAAGCTTTGATCATTGGCCTCCTCTCTCCACCACGATTTAAATTGTAAATATTGTCAAGATGATAAGATAGTTTTAGCTATGAGATCCCAATCTAAAGGTATGAGTAGTTTTCTGTAGCATAAGCTCCTAAAACTCCTCTCACATAATTATAAACGGCCTCTTTCAAAAGTTTCAATACCTTCATATCCACTTGAGTATGTTGTACATTAATATATCCTTGAGGAAACTGAGCATTAGGAGACCCATTTCGTCTTATGATAGGAAATAGTAAAGGATCAGAAAAATCATTGCCTGTTAGTGGTTCCTTTTCTCCCTCAGCTGACCATAAAATATTGTGCAGACGAACAGGAAATTTAAAAGAAGCTCCAGCTGGAGGCTCTGGAGGAGCCCTGGGAACCATAGGAGGAGAGAGATAGGATCCCATACCTCCTTTTGTGCCGGATACATTTCTAGCGGCATAATTTTACAGCATTTTTCCAATAATTTTTGCAATTGAGTGATTTTATCACGCCTCAAAGAGATCTCGTCTTCCTCCTCCGAAGAGGATGACGAAGAATCAGAAGCAGAATCAGAAGAAGGGCGGTCCTCGTCATCAACGACCTCATAATCACTCTGTTTACATTCAGAATGCAAAGGCTGTGACTGCAGGGAGAGGCAAAGGAGATGGCAGAATACGACTTTCACTTTCTGCCTCCTGGTTAATTTGCTCAGAAGAGGAAGCGGATTGCAATGGTTCTAAAGCTAAAGCAACAGCTTGAAAAGCTCGCCACAAGTTGGCATCTGTGGGCTCATGCTGATGAGCGCACCCCCAAGCTCAACCCACTTGCTGCCAAACCTTGAGATTTAATTGATTTTTAGGCGAGGGATCAAACCAATAACAATGCCTTCTAATTTGCTCACGAAGAGATCGCAGATATTTTTCTTTAACTTTCAAATTTACACTTTGCAATAATGCTTGCATCAACGAGAGATACTGACTCTCCTTAGATGGGGAATGCCCCGTGACTCCAATCCCAAATTCCCCAGCGTTTCGCGTACTACTGCGCAGAGCAATTCCACTCGGTCTTGCAACTCCCTTACCTTTGAGTCCCTGAGTCTTCAAGTCCTCAGGTCCCTGTTCTTGTTGAGGTCTCCTTCTAGAGGAGACACGGAGAGCTGCTGAGTCCCTGTTGGGGCGCCAAATGTCGCTGATTCCCCGAGTGTCTCGGTGTCGGTGTTGCAAAATGAGAGGCAAGAAGTGGGGAACAGGATCAGAGGACTGCAGCTCGCTCAGGCAAACAGCAGCCTCATGATCACAGCTGCAGTATTTATTGAAGCTGTTCAGAGCATCAGACGACAAGCATGTTTTTAGCATTTTATCTTATATCTGAAGTTATGTAATATGTTGGCCAGCTGTGTTCACAAAAACAACTTTGTTTTTTACTTTGTCCTTCTAACCCCTTAAAAAACATCTTTTACTTTGTGTACATCCTCTTGGGAGATTTACAAGGGATAAACAAGAATTGCTTGCATTTCTTGTCCTGAGATGACCGGCTTGCCAGGCACTCAGATGTCCTTATGTTTCTTCCAAGATGGATGCTCTTATGTCAAGTTCCACTACAATTTACCAATTGTTTTTCTATGTAAAAGATTTCAATCTTAACGAAGAAATTGGGGGAATTCTTTTGAGTTACAAAGTCACCATTGTATCACTGACACGTGACTTTAAAGACTGGAGCTATAGCTTTGATCTTATGCTACTAGTAACCTCAGTTCCCCTGTTGTGTGGGCTGCTCTACAATAATGTTCCCTGCCAGGGCCATGCCACAGTGTTCATGACACTGACCCAACCAGGACTTTGCTGTGGGTCAGGGAACAGCTGTGAGGTAGTGCTGGTTGGCATTGATTTCTCTGGCCTCACTTTAGGGTCATTTGATATGGAAAGAGTGGCAGCAGTACATGCTAGTTTGCTGCTCAGATATAGTTCCTGGATGTAAGTCACTTAGGCTCTAAGAGAAATTAGCACTAGGTGGGGATCAGAAACAGAAAAGACTTCCTTATATTCTCTGTTTTGGCTAGGTGGCATCATAATCCAACCAGGACCCTAAGCTCTTAAAAATCTCTGCACTATCCTCTCTTGCCAGTGGCATTCTAATGAATCACTGTTCTGTCCATCTACCTCTGGAGGGCTTCTCAAATCTATCTCCTCCCCAGTGTCTCCCTGCCAGTACCTTATTTCAAGACCTCATCCTCTCTAGCCTGGGTGAGTTTCCAAAGTGGTGTCTTTGTCATGATTTCTTCCTGCCAGCAGTTCAATCTTCATATTTCCACTGCAGTTATCATTCTCAGGTATAATTCTGATATTATCACTCTCTGGGTTAAAAACCTCTGCACCCCCTCATTGCCTACAGGATGAAGGTAAAGCTATCATGGGATGGGACTTTTGTAGCATCAGCCTCTCTGTTTCCCATTAGCTTGTAAGGTAAAAGTACAAACTTCTCAGTCTGGCAGTTAAGGACCTACTTAGAAGCCCATGTACACCTCCACCACATCTGAGTACAAGAATACCAAATTCTTGCCATTTTGAGAAACTGTTATTTTTTTTTTCCCGTGCTCCAGACCTGAATATATTGCTATTCTTTTTGCTTCAGATCACTTTTATCAGTATTTCTTCAGTAGCTAACTTCTTTATAATAGGTAGGTTATGTACATTCTGAGAACTGTTTCCTATTACTCCCAGAAGAAATAGTGGCTTGTTGCTCTATACTATAGCACTTTGTTCTTACTCTTATTAAATATTGGAGTGAGATCTCTGCTGCTTTATCATTTCATTCTCTTCTTACCACTAAATATAATGCCTTACAATTTTTTATTTCTATATCTTTTACTAAGAACTATGTCTGATGTAGTTTAGAATTTTGGTAAGTTTATTTGTTCCATGATTACATGAAAAGGTACTTTTAGTCAGGGAATACTGATTCTGAGACAAGTTCTTAACCTTTTGTTTGGTAATGTGAGGCAGTATAGGATCTAAAATTAAATCTGTCTTCTTGGGCTTTCTGCTCATGATAACAATAGGCTCGATGGACCTCTCTGCAGCCAGTGACTCTGTTATGTTAAAACCTGGTCTTTAGCCCCCGAACTTCTTTACCTGTTATAGGAATCAGTGATAGAAGTCCTGATCTCTTTCCTTTTCTCTAATCTTAACTTAAATTCACTTCTTTCTCTTATTATTTAAACTTGACTGTGGTCTGTTTCCATCTTCCAGAATTCACATAGAGTTTATTTTATGTTTGAGTGCATAATTATTGCATTACCTTGCTAACTCTTAGAGACCATGCAAGGGTAATAATAATAAATAGCAACTAACATTTACATATCATTTAACACTATGTGCCTGGAACTCATTGTTTTTATAAACATTAGCTCATCCAGTGCTAACTGTAACCCCATGGCATAGATACAGTGATTACATGATAATTTTACAGACAAGGAAGCTGAAGCATACAAAGATGACTTGTTCTAAGAACACAAAACTATTGGCTGGGGGATGTAGCTCAGTGGTTCTGCCACCTGCCTCACGAGTGCAAGGTCTGGAGTTTGATCCCTGGTACAAAAAAAAAAAAAAAAAAAAAAAAAAAAAAATCCGTAGAACACAGAACTATCAACTGGTAGTTGAAATCTTGTTTCATGGTCTGTGCTCTTAAACTAGCATTCTTCTATGGGGTAGGGTTGCATAACTGCTTTCTCTATTATCTTTTGCCATATAGGACTGTACATAGGATAGGGGCGGCATGACAGTGTTATGGGCTAGTATATTACTTTGTGGCTTGCACTCCTTACCCACCTCAGGTTCCAGAATTGCTTTCCTTCTTTCCTGAGAATTACTTGATAGTCATGGAGTGTTGCTCGTGATGTAGCTTTCAGGCTGTACTCTTGTGGCTTATGAAACACTTGTTTATGGGCACAGAGTGATCTGGAGTTAAATAGAAAACTCCCTCTCCATGGAACAGCAATTTACTCTACATGCCAAGTTGGCAGCAGTGTAGACCTTGGCAGGGGGAATGTGCTGTGGTTAAGACAGGTAGCCAAGATATGAGGGAGATTTCTAATCCAGACTCATCCTAATAAACAGTGGTCGCCAAAGTACTTTAGGGGGATCTTTGTGCTTTACATCTAGCCTAGTTAAGAGTGACCAGCTCAATTGTAGCAGTTGGCCATATTCCTCACATGAAACTTTTGGAGGGCTAGACTATTATCAAATTACTCTATATATGTTAAAGTTAAGTTATTTTTAGGGAGATGGTATCAGGTATTAAAAATGTTCCATGAGCCACATGGTGTTTTGACCCTGGCTTATAACTCTATTTTGGTAGGGAAAAAGCATTTCGGTGGCTTTGCAACTGAAAACAATGCTTTAAATAAGTTATTTAACTTTTCTGGGCTAAATTTCTCCACCTTTAAAATGAAAAATCCTAATGCTTATTACGCCACTGTTACATACGTCCCTCCTTTTACAGCTTAGATATAGTAGACACTTTTTCAAGGAACTTCTCTGATCAGTTTACAGGAAACCATTCCATTTCTTAGCGTTCAGTTCTTATGTGCAGAATTTATAGTAAGGTAACTTCAGCAAAGCTTTTCCTTCATGTATAAGTATCATTTCTTTGACCCTAGAGAAAGTTGTATTGAGATTTTTTTAATGAGTCTCATTTATTCTTTAGAATTAGGATTATCAATAAGTATCAAAGAAGACATTTGGAGATTGGAACTATACATCTTCTATGTGGTAAACTATGAGCTTTGAGAAGATGCTTTCATTTTCCGGGCCTTTCTTCATGTTCTTTCTTCTTTAAAAATCTGCCTCTTAGTCAATATGATACTTGCTCTTAATTGAAGGAAGATGTTTCTGGTCCCAGCTTGTAAATATTTTCAGTCTTGGGTAGTAAGCTAGTTTACTGAGAACAAAAAACTTAATCAGTATGACACTCTATGGAAAATTCGTTACTTCTGTCTACATTGGCTATCTCTGTTGAAAGGCTACAGATCTGTGTCCAGAGCCTGCTTGACCACTGAGTGCAAAATCAGGTATAGTTCCCATCCTCCAGGAGCCAAACTGTCTTTGCCAGTGGGGTTGTGAGTCTTTCACATATGGCTGACAGTTGCTGTGGTCACTTGTCATGTTGGAGCAGATTGCTCTTGGAGTTCTCACTTACACAGTAGTCACACTATGTCATAGTTGAAATGGAGAGACAGGCACTTGGAAGGATTGAGTCAAGCACAGATCAGTCAGTCTTAATGACTAATGTACTAATAAAGCCTTCTCATAGTGCTGATCTGCTGATGATGGAGATTCTCAAGTTTATTAACTCCTTTATCACCTTTAATTTACTTGTATAATTTTTTTGGCATATGATCAGGCTACCTAGTTGGAGCAGGGGAACTTTGAGCTTAGAAATGCTGGTTTTCCCAGAGAACTTATCAGTCAGTACTGCTACCCCAATTTAGTTTCTGTCCTCAGCCAGAACATCTTTAGCAAAATGACAAATGGGAGGACTGTAGTTAGATCTTTCAGGGCTTTCCGAGGAGTGAGGACATGCCATACTTTCTAGGTTCAACTCCTTGTTCTATGTCACTAATTGTTTCTTGTGTATTCTATAACAAATTATGACAAACACGGTAGCTTTCAACAACAGGGAATCATTCTCTCCATGCCCAGAAGCCAGAAGTCTGAAATCAAGGTCTTAGTAGCACAGTACTCCCCCTGGAGTGTATCACGTCTGTACCATGTCTTGCTTTATCCAATCATCTGTCACTGTGCTCTTGAATTGCTCCCACGTGTAGCTATTGTGAACAAGGTGGCTATAACGTGGGTGTATAAATATCTCTGTGAGATTCTGCTTTAAATTCTTTTGAATATATGCCCCAAGTTCTATTTTTGAATAGAATAGAAATGCTAATTATATTTTTTATTATTTTAAAGAACTACCATACTGTTTTCCAGAGGCTTTATCATTTTATGTTATGTTTTAACTTCTGTTCATTCTTGTGCTCACTTCAGTTGCACTTATATTAATTTCTCTACATTCTTTTTTTTTTTCTTTCTTTTTATTGAGGTTATTGGTACAATCTAGGTATACAATACAATTACATTCATCCTTGGGATTCTGTACCTTTACATAATAGGTCTTGATTCTCATTTTTCCCCTTGTCCCTGCTCTCCCTCCACCCCCTCCTCCCCTCCCCATTTACAAACACTTTATTTCCATTTTTTCAGTTTCTCATTTTTTCCTCTCCCTTATTACCTTTCCCACACCCTTCCCACTTTCCTTACACCTTTAGCCCTTTACTTCCTTTATTTCACATTATTAATTGTCTCATTAGGATCCTGTGTACTATTATAGTTTTTCACACCAAAGAAACTATTTGGTATTTCAGTTAAAGAAATCTCTGTATGAACATTAAAAATAGGGAATCCTAAAATAAAACTAAAAGGAAAGTAAAAGAGAAAAGGCAATGATGTAACATCAAAATAATCCTTAATTCTGGAGATGAAAATGGTCCCTGAACATATTTAAATTGCTTCTCACTCTTATAGTCTTATCTTATTCTTTTTTCATTATTTAGAGAATACTTTATTAGTTTCT
>NW_022900923.1:41302702-41319977 GCF_012274545.1 Fukomys damarensis
CACTATCTCTGTGGTTATCTGGGAAATTATTTCTGTTTTGAATTTTTCTAGAGCCTGATTGATCTGTTTTGTTACTTCCTGTGCTTTGAGTTCAGGGTGTCCTGGTGGTTCACTATCGGCCTTTTCATCCTCATTTGCCCTACTGTTTGCCATTGGTGAACTGGAAGTCTGTCCTTGTGCCTTGCTTAAGTGTTTTCTCATTTTAATTTTTGTTGTCGAACTGTCCTTGGTCTAATCTCTGGATTATCACCCAAATCTTCCTGATATAGTTGCACCCTAGCTTCTGTGTCTCTAACGACCCACAGACATTCTCATCTTCATAACATCAGAGAAAACAGCTCATCAAATCAACGGCAATGCTTTACGCCAACTGATACAATCAGCAACACATTGAGATCAAGCACAACTTGTACACTGACCACCTGTGGTAGTCACTAGTCTATCACCCTTAAATCATTTGAATTAAATTGAAATCAAGAAGCAGTCCAGAACATGCCTGCAGTGAACAAACTTTTCAGTATAGTGTATTTACCATTTAATGGCTCAGACAGAGCGAGGATGAAAGACCCCTGATCTCAGTTAGCTGATTGCTGAACCCCATGACGCTGACTGACCTCGGGCTGCAAGGCCCAGATTGAGTTCATCCTTCTGAATGGTTGAACTCTGCAATGTTCTATTACAGGTTTCCCACGCCCTTTCTTTAAAGATGTTCAAAGTTGGGAACTCAGAAAAATACCCTTGATGACCACCTCTGTCTTTGCAGAGTGGGTCCAAAGACTTGCACAGTCAGGAGGTCTGAGAGTGCTGGGAGGGGGGCTTATGGGGGTTCAGGGGTGCCCATGTGGCTACTTTCCCAGCGCTTGAGCGATGGCTGCTGTGTCGGGAGCAGGTGTGGTTCTCCTTCCCGCGGTGGATCGGGCCTGGCCTACCTCCCGGTGCTTGAGCGATGGCTCATTTTCTCTATATTCTTACCATCACTTTTGTAATTTTTTTTGAGCGGCCATCCTAGTGGTTGTGAGGTAGTATATCATTGTATTTGATTTGCATTTCCCTAATAGTTACTGATGTTGACCATTGTTTCATGTGCTTTTGGGCATCTACATTATATTTGTAAACATGGTGACAGATGTATTTAAAACTTTTGCCCATTTTTTCATTGTATAGCTTTTGCTCTTGTTGAGTTTTAGGATTCCCTATATATTTTGGATATTAATCTCAATCAGATAGATGCATGTGTTACACATATTTTTTTCCTCTTTTGAGGATTGCCTGTGGTCATTGGTAGTGTTTTTGGTATACTCTTCCAACACTTTTGTAAGGATGATTTGTTGAAATCAAGGCAAACTGATCAGGAAAATAAAACAAGTAGATGTTAGGCTGCAGTAAGTCCAGTTTCTGATGTAACAACTGCCCAGGCATAGAGCTGGGTTTTGTGGGAGAGTTGTTTGTAGGCTGAAGCAGGTAGTATTAGTGTTATTCTGAAACACAACAGTGAGGTCATCTCTTAGAGCCAGCACTTTGTGGTGGTGACAGTTGCTGGCTATTTTGGGAACCAAGGAGGCTTTCTTTTGTAAGACCTCTGTGCACTCCCAGATTTAATTCTGGCACTGATCAACCATCAGCCACCTCTGCCTTTGATATGTAGAGAGCAATATCAGGTACAGTAGAAAGATCACAGTGCTCTTTCCTCATTTTATTGGTAAAAGCAAATATTGTCCCTTGGAGAAAGCTTGTCTTTGTCAGTGAAATGTAACATGCCTGTTTTAGGAGAAAGTTTAAACTGGTTACCTGCCAATTTATTGAAATAGGCCTTTTGGACTATTAAATCATATCTTCATTTCTTAGGGAGCTTGGGACAAATTGGTACTTTAGTAATATTCTGTGTATCTTTAGGAATGCAAAGTAGGACGAAATGGACTTAAACCACAATAGGAGAAATTTGTGTTAATGGCAAAGAAGAATTCCTCCGTTGTTGTCATGGGTAACATCAAAAGCATGTTTAGTCTCCTTTCCAAGAAATTGGTATAGCTCTGGATAGAGACATGGTACTGGAGTCCATGGTCCTGGACTGATTTCCAGATGGGCAAATCTGCTCGTGAAAATGGTTCACTCGTGAATGAGTCAGCAGCACAGCTGCAGATGGAGTGGGCTGAAGGACATCTAAATTTAGTCATTATTCATTTGAGAAGGTTTTCAGGGCCTATTTGTCTCTCATCCATGCTTTACTAATAGCCCATTTCTGGAGTCAAAAAAAGGGCGGGGAGGGGAGGAAAAGGAGAGAGGAGCTGCCAGGAATTTAGCTCAGTGGTTCCACCTGCCTCACAAACACAAGGACCCGAGTTCAATCCCCAGTACCCCAAAAAGGAGAGAGGACAAAGGGATGAAGGGGGAGGGGGGAAAGCCATCCTTCCAAGGTATTTCATGAGAGTAAATATCCTACATTTGTGTTGATCAGTATTGCATTGATTACAAGGATAATTCCCTTCCAATTTAACCAGGGTGCATACTATTTTTTCTTATAGCTCCTGAATTTAGGAATCCACAGAACTCTGAAAGGAGAGAAGGATTTTCTAAAGTTAAACTTAGAAATAAACTTCCAAATCTTGCTAGTTCAAAGACATTTTTAATCAAACTGCTTTCCCCCCCAAAAGGTACTGGAGGTGGGGGCTGGTTGTGATAGGTGAGGAATTGGTGCATCTTGTGGTTGTGTGTGTGTGTGTGTGTGTGTGTGTGTGTGTGTGTTTTCTCCAGGAAAGTTGCTGTTTGTTAAACTGTTAGCTTAAAAACAACATCAGGAACTATTCCAAGAGCTGACCTCTTTTAATCCTCACAAAGCCCTGAGGTGGGCATCTTCCCAGTTCCCTAGTGCACTGATAACTTAGGTTAGCTGTCCTGCTCATGGTTATATGTATTGGCAGAGCTGGTATTTAAGCCCTGTTCTGACTGTCCCTGAAGCTGATGCATTTTAACAGTTACTGTCACTTGGTAGAGGATGTGGTGAATAATTTGAGCAGTTGGACTACTCTATTCTCTCTGAAATAATTCTTCAGAGATTGATGATCTGCCCAATTACATATCCGATTAGGCCAATTTCTTATTGTTGCCGTTCTCTCAAACTTCCTCACAGTGTCATTCCCCCTAACAATACTGTGTCAAGGATTAGAAATCTATAGACAACAATGTCACAAAATTGAAAAGGAGGAAAACTGGAGTAGTGAAGAAGATTAGAACAGCATAGGAGCTAATAAGAGGAAAGGAAGAAGAAAAGATTAATTTTCTCCTGTTTGATACCTGGACAAGCTGGGCCTTTTTGAGGCTCTCTGGAATTTGGCTGCTGACATCGTCAAAGGGCAAAGAATTATCTTGAAAACACTTTGTTTCTCAAAATCTGCCTGGTGGTGGTGTAGCCATTGGAGCTAATTTTTAGACTGTTCTTTTTTAAGAGCCAAAGATATTTTGCAACCAAGAAAGAAGCAATTGACCCAAGCTGTCTTGGGCAACCAAGTTAAGATGACATAAGTTAATACATGCATTGGTCATATTTTTCATTGCTGGGATAAAATATCTGACATATACAACTTATAGGAGAAAAAGTTTATTGTAGCTCATGGTGTGAGAGGTTTCAGTCCATGGTTAGCTGGCTCCAAGGCAGAAACATGGAAGGAGGGTATGGTGGAAGCAAAGCAGCCTGACTCATGGCATCCAGGAAGCAGAGAACAGTGGAAGAGCCAGAGGAAGGGACCAGGACATGCCCTGTAACTAACCCAGACACATCCCGAAGTGTGCTTTACTGATCTTCTAAGTCCCTCAAGCCAGTAAAGATTAACTATCACAAAATAGAAGTTACTATTAAGAGCAAAAAGTGCGTGTAATACAGCCCCTAAAATAGTCTTCTTGGGCTGCAGTACTTTTTGGAAACTGCCCTGAGGGTGTCCCTTAAAAGTTTATGTGTTTAAACTTTTAATTCCTTGGTGCAGCAGTGTTGGGAAGAGTGATCCTAGCCAGAGGTGCTTGACTTATAGGGAGTGGAGTCTTCATTAATGAATTAATGCCTTTTTTCCATGGGAATGGGTTATGAGTTCAGCCTCCTTTTCTGTCTCACATTCTTGCTTGTCCTTCCACTGTTTGCCATGAGTTGGAGTAGCACAAGGCTCCCCCAGTCTTGGACTTCTTAACTTCCAGAACCATAGGCCCAAACAGACCTCTTTCCTTTATAAATTACTCAAGTGCTCTGCAACAGCAGCAGAAAATGAGTTACGACATGTTCATTTCCATCTCTTCACTTGAAAATTTGTAGTTTTTAGTGAGGTACTCCGCTGCTAGTTGGCTGCACCTTACCACATAGGATTGCAGACTGACAGACATACATCATATGTCCAATTTAGTGATAAGCATAATTATCAAAAGTTTAAAAATATTTTGTGAATAATTTTGAAATATGTGGTAAAGAAGTGAAGAAAGAGTAAAGAGAGAATGATTATGGAAGTTGATAAACCTAAGTATATATCATAGAAGAAGCGTAATTTCTGGAGCTGCTTGTTGAAAAATAGACTATACTGGCTAGACTATACTGACTATGCTGACCTCAAGGGTCGAGTTGGAGGAATTATATTGCATCAGATCAAATCTAGGCTGATATGTTTAGCTAATTGCAGTTATTTTAAAAAGAGTATCAAATTATTTTGGAAAAATTAACAAAGATGCTTTTTTGTTTTTTGTGTTTTTGAGACAGGGTCTCACTATGTAGCCCATACCAAAGGTGCTTTTTGTAACCAGTTAGCTAATTAAATTTTCACCTAAATTGAATTTTCATCCATGCCCCTGCTTTTAGGCAGGTTTGGCATGAGGTTTATTGCTAGAGGGAGTTCCCATAAGTATGTGATGTGTACTACTTGGGTCCTTTATTTACAGAGGTCCTCTAAAGTTCTAACTTGAATTCTTTCCACAGTGATTTGCTGTTTAAACAGTTATTCATTGTCACCATAAAATACTTCTTGGTAAGTCTTGTGGAAGACAGTAGTTTTCTAACTGTTTGATCTTCAGGTTCGTTTACACTTAACTTTACTCAGAACTCTCCCAATTTATTGAGAGCATTGTTCATATTTGTTGTTATATATCATTAAGAGATACATTATATTGAAAAATATAGGTATTAATCCAATTGAATAATAATAGCCCATTACATATTAATATACATTTCATATTTTAATAAAAATATATACTTTTAGGGAGGAGTATTTTATTTTAAGTAATTAATTTATTTATTTTGATACTGGGGATCAGATTCAGGACTTTATACTTGTGAGGCAGGCGGTGACACCACTGAGCTACATCCCTGGCCCACCAAAGAGTGTTAATTGCCTACTCAGACAGTTGTGGGTGATGTTCTTGTGTACTATACCCAAACTCCAAGTGGTAGTTCCTTAAATATTAGTTGTAGTGTGGAAACTGAAACCATGTCAGTGGACTGGTCTTACTCTGTTACATTAAAACCCACTGGTCTAGGGCCAGCGATTTAGCTCAGTGGTTCCTCCACCACCCTCACAAGCACAAGGAGTTTGATCCCTGGTACAAAACACCCATTGGTGTAACTTGTACATTGAATGAATCTTTTACCCGTAATTCTCTAACACCATGCACTTGGCTATTTGGAAAATATAGGTTCATTGAGTTATCAGACCTTCCTATGTAAACACATTTCACTATGTAATGTTACAAATTACCCTTGCTGTTTGATAGTCCTATGGTGCTGTTTGATAGTCCAAGAGCTCATGGTGTTGGCTTTTTCCAAAAATCCAAGTTTCCCTTGCATGGTTGAGTTTTACCATTGACAGCAAAGGGTAGTAATTTTCTATGAGGTGACAGGCTCGCCTTGTTAATTTCAAGTGTGAATAATTAAATTGTCAGTAATTCTTTTGAATGAAAATAGTGTCCTGTGAAGAAAATGGCTAGTTCATCTTGCAAGTCAAGATACATGCAGAAGTGCTTTTTCCTAGCAATGGCCACACACTTCAGGTATAGCAGTAGTGCTTCAAATATACTTCCAATTTTGTCACACAATATTAAAAAAACTTATACTGTATTCAAGGATTTAGATGAAATAAAATTAATAATTTTTACTGCTTCATTTACATCATTCTTAAGTGGAACTGACTTCTCTTGATGCTGCTTACTTTGATTTGTGCTAAGGCACTGGCAGTTTCATTCACCATTGCTTTTGCATTATTAGTGCCAATGTCAACACAATGAAAATGTAAATAATCCCTAATATTGTTGGGGCAATCATTTTGATTTGGCTAATGAACTCTTCCTCTATTAAAATTTTAAATATTTATTTATTTGAAGGAAAGTATTCATAGGTGAGCTTTAAAGAGGTGATCTCATTTGTTTCTAGGTCCTGAATTATCCCAATGGTTTTAGAAACATCTAAACCTGGGTAATGATAATCTTTGTCAGTGTAAGCCTTCTGCCTCCTTTTTATTCTATATCTGTGTCAAGGCAGCTTTTTGGTTTTTGCAGATCTCATTGGTGTTTGTGATTGTTTATCTTAGAAGCCTAAAGCCTTAATTCACAAAACTTTTGTGATCTCCTCTAATTGCTGCTTTGAAATAGGCAGATAGGAATCCTAACTATCCATAATCATAAACATATTCTTCCATTCAGAAAATACATTTCTTCTACTTGAAATGATCCCCCTCCCTTTTCTCACCAAAACAGATGAGAAATCTTAGCAATCCTAAAGTTTTAAACTGTAACTTTCCACTGAGAAAATTGCATCTGAGCCTATGTGATTTTTTTCTTTTAAAATTCATAAGCAAATCAGTGTTTATCAGATTTCTAACATGCTCTTCTTTTTATAATATATTGGTGAGAGGGCAGGGATTTAGCTCAGTGGTTCCGCTGCCTGCCTTGCAAGCACAGGGACCCTAGTTCGATCCCCGGTACCCCCCCAATCATTTAATATAATGGTGAAACAATTTGCCCATTTATAGCACTCTAGAAATCTCTTTTACATTTAATCTTATTAGTACTCTTACTACTAAATAAGATACTCCTATAGTACTTCAAGGCTTAGAAGTCATGCTTTAGGCACCTAGTATGAAAGAAATAAAAATTAATGTATCACCTGAACCTCTGGGCATTGTCAGTGTCCAAAGCAATGCTCGGCATAGACTAGCACTCAGTAAATAGCTGCTGACTGACTGAATGGACTTTTCTTTTCAGGCATGTATTGATGAAAATTTGGACATGGTAAAGTTTTTGGTGGAAAACAGAGCCAACATAAACCAGCAAGACAATGAGGGCTGGACACCTCTTCATGCAGCAGCTTCCTGCGGCTATCTCAACATAGCAGAGTGAGTTTCTGTGTGGATTTGACAGAATTAGCCTTAATTTCTCTTCTGTTTGTACAAACTTAAATTCCATAAGTAGTTATAATCTATTAAAAAATTATAATAGAAAATTGATTATTTCAAGGGATAATGGATACTGTGTTTTACCTTGCTGATAAATCCACATTTTCTTAGTTGAAACTTTATTTGTTTCTGTTTTCAATTTATATTTGCTGGGATATACAAAGGTAGGGTTTATCTGGTGAACTGAGTTTACTTCTGAACAGCTCAGCAGGCCTGGAGAATTCTTTATAAATCTGTTATCTAAAAAAAAATCAATGCTCAAGGGGCTGGGGATTTAGCTCAGTGGTTTCACCGCCTGCCTTGCAAGTGCAAAGGCCCGAGTTTGATCCCTGGTACCAAAAAAAAAAAAAAAAAATCAGTGCTTAGTAGAAAATGCCTGGTGTGCTGCTCATATCATGGCCCTCTTGTAGGTAGTTGCAGAAGAAAGAGCCTAACCTGTCGAGCCAAGGAAATGTAGGGGTTGGCGTGTATTCTCCACACTGGCAGAATAAGTGTAGTCACTAAGATACATTAGCAGCTACTAACCTTCAGGACAACTAGTTGTGCCTCCCTTGGGCAGAAGAATCCTGATCACATAGTACCTAAGATATAAGAGCAATAAATAGATGTCTGTTATATGTTATATGATAGGGAGCTTATTTTTAAATAGGAAAGAGACTTGGGCAGTTGAAACATCTTTAAAATGGAGCAAGTGAGTATTCTAGATGAAGATAATTTAGATAATATGGTAACTTCTGTAAATGAAATCATGATATTCTATGGCCCTTTGAAAACTAGATTGCTTGTTTTAAGGCCATTTTCAATTATATAATTAGAGCTTCATTACATTTCCTCTGTTCACCCTATAGTGGGGAGAATTATGCTGGTGGACATATAAAGGTCTGAAAATGACTTCCCGCACAATGTGAACTTCCCAGGTTTCCTAGGGTGAGCCTGAGTCGCTGGGTGTGTTACTGAGCTAAGGATGTTCAGAGGGAGAAATGAAAGAGAGAGCTGGGGCTGGAGAAACCATGGGCGCACACTGGTGTTTCACTAGGCTGCTTGTTCATAGTGGATAACTGGGTTGTCCTGAAGCCAAGAAAAACGAATAGTGCAGTTTTCTTCACTCTTCATTGCTCAGTCTAAGTTAGTAAGTCAGTCATCTCCGGCTCCCTGATGCTGTCCCCATTTCAGTCTCATATAAAATGTTCTGATTCCAGCCTTATTCATCAGTGCCACCATAATGATGTCAAGAGGTAAAGTGACTTCTTTGTCAACCTGATTTTACTTAAAACATTTATCCAAGGAAACATAAAGCATATTGGCCCGTCATTATTGACATTTGATTATTTGTTCAGGTGGGATGTTTGTGTATTATTTGAGCTACCTAATTTCATTATTATCAAGATTCACTTTTTTCAAGATTTTTTTTCCCTCACTTTTCCAAGGAGAGCCTGTTCTGTTTGCCATCATTCTTTCCTGTGAAACTGAGGGCAGTGAAGGATTTAACACTTCTTACAGTTCTTTCTGTAATTCACCTTTACGGATGAACATAGATCCTTTGGAAATAAGTTCAAAACTCAGCAATCTTTTGCTCTAATAAATCTCACCCTGGATAAAGTAAATCTGTCAGTTACTCTTTCTCCGTACAGATTATTACAAATTAGGTGTATGTAGAGTTTGACTGTGAATGAGATGATCTAGACCAGATCATTGCAGAGGTGGGGTTGTGGCAGCATCGACTTTCTTTATCTTTTTTTATGCACATCATTATTAGAAAGGTTTTGGTTTTACTGTCACTATTTACTTGAAGTGTATGGCATTATTTTTTATTCAGTGGAAAAGAACCTGATTGTACTTTTCAACTTGGTTGCTTATCTTAGGGCCAGTGAAGAATATTTTAGATAAAATCAGCCCTGGTCATCTTGTCACTTTTCTTTCTGTATCATAAGATTTTACACTCTTATTCCCAGTATCATTAGGAACTCTTAACTTGCAAGGAAGTAGAAATGAGTAAAAGTAAACTGGGTTTCCAGGAAGAATCTAAGTACATTTTATTTCATGTTCCATGATGATCCTTTTGTTTTACATTTGCACTTCATATGATACATCAAAAAAAGAGAGACTGGGCCAGGGATTTAGCCCAGTGGCACTGCACCTGCCTCGCAAGCACAAAGTCCTGAGTTCAATCCCTGGTATCACCCAAAAGAAAAAAAAGAAAGAAAAGGAAAAATTAGAGGCCTATATACCCAAGTGATGTTGTGGCTTCATCCAGTAAGGGATGGGTAGATGTTAGGGTGAAATGGTAAAGATGTTTCCTTTAATTCAAGCAATATTTGTGGAACGCCAAGAGAAAACAGAGAGTGTGAGATATCTTGGTGGTTGTAACAGTGAGGAGGACACAGTTGTTGCTCTTGGGTAGTTTCCAGTGGTAGAGTGGTTACATCAGGGTATAGTGTGTGTCATCACAGAGGTCCAGAGTTAGTGTTGGGTGGCAAGGGCTTCTTTTTTTGTGGGGGGGTTTGGTTTTTTGAGACAGGGTCTCACTATGTAGTTGAGACTGACCTGGAACTCACTATGTAGCCCAGGCTGGTCTCGAACTCACAGCGATCTTCCTGCCTCAGCCTCCCGAGTGCTAGGATTACAGGTGCGCACCACCATGCCCGGCTTGAAACTGCCTGTGAGGATTTCTTTTTTTTCTCTTTTTTGGCAAGGGCTTCTTGAAGGCAAGAGTATTTTAAAATCTTGAATCTTGAAAGATGTGACTGGCAAAAGAAAAGGGAATGTGTTCCATTCAGTTGGAAGAAACAATTTGAGCTAAGGAGAAATTCTGAGTAAGAGTATGATGTATTGGAGATAGTATATGGCTCCTTTGATTAGAGTATACAGTTCAGTCCAGCAAACATTTCTTGTGTGGTTACAGTGTACATTATTTGTATTTTGGATTTTTGGGGTTGGGGAGGTGTAGTTAAATGTTCCTTTGGCCTGAGGGGAAGGAACCAGAGGAGAGAAGCTATTGAATATGGGGAAATGATGAGGTAATTGATGGACAGAGTAGTAGTCCTTGATAGATTTGAGAATACAGATGGAGTTTATTTTGGAATTGAAAAGGTCTTTCATCCTCTAAGATTGTGAGGAAACTAAGAAAATAGTTGAAAATTAGATGAATTGTGAATGCCGTTGGGCTCTCTATTGTGAAATTGATCTATGAATTAACATTTATTGAACCCTATTATACCAGAGAAAGCAAAATCATGGTCTTAATCTAATTTTTATTGATTCTTTCTCCTCTGTCAATTCTTTCAGTGAAGTGGCTGTATATTGATTTTTTAAAAAAACAATTCTTCTGAAGCACCTAATATATGTTTCTTTGAACACAGTAGTGGGCCAATAAATGTTTATTAAATTGTTGAATGGATTGAAGTGGAATTTGCATAATTTTTCTTTCTCCTTTAAATATTTCTTAGTTAATATTTGGTAGAGTTCCCAAAATTATTGGGATACTGACTGATCTAGAAATGGTTTGAACTAGAGCAAAGGTGAACTAAGCTTGAATTCAAAAGACTGGCAATAGCCTTTGCTATTTTTCAGCTAGGTGATTTTGAGCAAATTATTTATTATGTATTATCCTTAATTTCTTAAAATGTGTAGGTGGGGGGGTAATAGTACTTACATTCCTTACTTTATAATCTTGTCTGAGATTTGGGGTATCATTTTTGTCATAGTATTTTGAAAATAAAAAGGGATCCATGAACAACATTTAAATTATCAGGTCATTCCTTCTTCAGGATCGAATATTCTTTGTGGATTTAGAACGTAGCTAGCATTTCAATGATTTATTTTCCTCTAAGAGTGCAGAAGTTTTCATGTAGATGGTCATTGAAGGGAGAGTTTTGTGAGGTATAATTTAGGAGGATTAATGTAAATTTTAATGCATACTTTATTCTTCTGTTTTTTACCCCCAGAACACTACTTAATAAACTCCAGTGTGGCACTGGGAACTTCTCATGAGAATTACTTATTTATACAGTTTCTGGGGGCTTGCTTTCATTCCTAGTATTCCAAGTGCAGTAAGTCCTTTTGGAAACCTTGGGCCTCAGGGCTGGGGGTGAGTTCTAAGAGCCACATGTCTTCCTTTGGGATTTAGAAAATGTCTTAATGTCCACTGGAAGTGAAAATATTAGGAATATAAATATGAAAGAAATCTTGTTGTTGACATTTCTTTTCTCAGGAATTAGAGAGACCTCTTGTCTTAATCATTAAAGCCTAATGGGATTGGAAATTAACTAAATACCTTATCAGGACCATATTTAAATCTCTAGATAGGCCCTGCTCCACAGTGAACTTCAGATGTACAAGTAGAAATTGATATTAAATGGAGAGATAATATTTATCCTGGGTCTTGTTTGCACAGGTATTTCATTAACCATGGAGCAAGTGTGGGTATGGTGAACAGCGAAGGTGAGGTCCCCTCTGACCTTGCAGAAGAGCCAGCTATGAAGGATCTGCTTCTGGAGCAAGTGAAGAAGCAAGGTAACCTGGGAAATTGGCAGGGCTGGGGAGACCCTCACGCCACCCCTCATAGGATACAGTCCACTCACTGGGTAGACCTGATTGTCTGCACAGTGTTGATTATCAGTTGCCAGCATCACTTATCCTTTTAATAACGCACACAGGAATACACCAAATGCCACCCTGAGGTTGGATGCCCAGTTGTAAAGTTAAAAGTGACCTGATGAGGGGTGTCCACAGTTCTCACTGTGTGCACATTGTGCTGGATTTGTACACATTGCAGAGTCCAAAGAAGAAATGGGATACGGCATGACCAAATTCATTAATTCATTTTATGACTTTGTATCTTTTTTTTAAAGAAAACTAAAGTGGTACTTATAAATATATTTATTGTAACCTCTGAAGTGACCTTTAACCATACTAACCATGAAAATTATTGTGATAGTTTGTTATGGTGAAGAATGGTATTTAGAGAATATACTCTAGAAATGCTTATTCTTACTTTGTAGTTTCAGAAGAATTAGTTTCAGGGAATAGAGGAGGGTTCTCTTACTAGAGGCCCCTGGGCTCTTTTAATTATGAATGTTGAATAGATACTAACAAGAAAACAAGGAAGATAGGCCTTTGGAGTTTACTGGAACCAACACAGAACTCTGGACATGAGTTGCAGTGACTTGGTGAGGGGGCACAGTTAAGTAATCTTACCCACAATCTGTAGTTTAACTTGAAGGATTTAGTTCCAGTGGCCTTTCTGGGTATGGTTCTTTGGCATGCACAAGGCCAAATCTGGCCATGCCCATTTGTTTACACATTAGCCAAAGCTGTTTTTGTGTTACAACAGCAGAGTTGAGTAGTTCTGATAGTTCAGATGACTAGCAAACCTGAAAATATTTAATATCTGGCCCTTTATAGAAAGCACATGGGGCTTACCTTACAATAATATCAACAACTTGTTTTTGCTGCCTTCTAAGTATAGTTGTGTTTGTGTGAGTGTGTGTGTATGTGTGTGTGCACATGTGCTCTATTGGAAACTTTTGTGCTTAGTTTAACCTCTTGTTTCACTTTGTTCCATCTCCTGAAATATGTTTTGCAGTTTATAAATCATACTTTTTAATGAGTTTTTAAAAATGTTTTTGGTTTGAGAATGTACCTTTTCTGTTTTGATGGATGACTCTTCAGTTAAGGCACCTGCATTACTGGAGCAGGTGTTCATATGTATGCCTAACTGTGCAGCACTGTTAACTCCACAGTGTGTAGAGTTCTGGTCTGCTTTAAGTAGATTTTTCATCTCATTCATTCCCCAGATCAGATGGATAATCTATAGGTTCTCATTTAAAAGCTGGGAGGGAGCAGATCAAATACCTATAAAGACAGCTAATGGGTATGAATACTCTTTGAATGGTTATGCTTTGTGTTTGGGACATTTCGTTATTTTATGTAGTGAGGAATGCCCCCACTTTAGCCCCTCTTCACTGGCATAGATATTGGAAAGTTATTGGCTAAAGGGAGGAACTCTTAGAGTCTCTCCATAATGCTTTTTTTTTTTGGATCCCAGTATGAGAGATTTTATCTAGGGCCTTGCACAGACTAGGTAACTACTACTGAGCTACATCCTCAGCCCTTTTCTGCAGTTTTATTTTGAGACAGGAACTCACCAAGTTGCCTAGACTGACCTTAAGTTTACATTCTTCTTGCTTCAGCCTCCTGCATATCTGAGCATTCTTGGTGTGACCACCACATCCAGCTTCCATGCTGCTTTTAAGGGAAACAGAATTTACATACCATTGAAAGAAGACTGGTTTTTAGGTTGTGGATCACCTCATTTCTAGATTAATGTATATAGCTTTCAAATCAGTGTATTTTCCAACATGTAGAAAAAAGCTTCAGAGGTAGTTTGTTTTTTAAAATATATCATGTCTGAAACCAAGATTTTTGATACCATCATTATATAGTACAGTGACTGGAAAGGAAAAAGCAGACAAGGACTAAGGATACCAGAGTTCTAGTGGCAGGTCTGTCGCTGATATGTTTTGTGGTTTTGAGCAAGGCACCAACCTTTCTCTTTATTTTCTCATCTGGCAAATGAAGATCATAGTATCTATTCTTTTTACCTCAAAGCGTTGTTGGGAAACTAAAATCATTTTACATGTAAAAGGACTTTGAAGTTTATAGCTTTGTGCAAATATTATAAAGTAATATATTTTCTCCCTGTGATTTTTATGTTCTGTTGGAAATAGTTTTAGGTGTGTTCCCTTCATGGGCCTGCATCTCATATTTAGCCTCTTAATTTAACCTTGCTAAGACTACTAATGTGTATACAGATCTCATTGCTCTTCTAAATTTGATAATGCCCGACTTGTTGACTAAGCTGTTATTTGTCGTATATTTATGATATGTTTTAAATCTAAGAAAATATCCTGTGAGGCTTAAGTGGAACTTTAATAATGCTGGCTGTCTGGTGTCTGGCTTCTGTAGGAGTTGATCTAGAGCAGTCAAGAAAGGAAGAAGAACAGCAGATGTTACAGGATGCCCGCCAATGGCTCAACAGTGGGAAAATAGAAGATGTGAGGCAGGCTCGCTCAGGGGCCACAGCCCTCCATGTGGCTGCTGCCAAGGGCTACTCTGAAGTCCTCAGGTATTGTCCATTTACATGAAGCAGTTTTGGTTTTCTGGGAGAAGAGGTGAATTTTGGAAGCAGAGAGTGAATTCGATTTTCCCCTGTGATATATTTCCTTTTTGTTGTTTTCCCCTCTGGTCCTGCAGTTTTTCTCACATATTTCTGATATTCCCCCATGGGTAGTCTGCCTCTCTTCCACTATCCCTGCAGCTTCTCCCTCATGTGTATGATGTGAAACAGACTTGAGGTATAATGGGCTTGAAGTGATGTTTCAAGACCTCTTTTCATTCTGAATTTGTCATTAATTCCCCTACAACCTCTTCCTCTTGTGACCTGTAATATAGGACAGACTTATGATCATTTTGGTCCTTTTTAACTTAGGTAATTTTTTTGGCTCATTACAACAATTCTATAGACCTTGAATGTGCAGTGTCCACCTGGAATAGGATAGTCAAACTCACATGAGGGATTTGGACTCTACTACTTTATCTATTCTTTTTTTCCTTGAATCTGTACATGCTTTGTGTGGCTTTTGGTGATTAATGTTGACAGGCTTTCTCAAATACCTCAGTTGCTAAAAGCACTGTAAGTGTACTTGCTGTCTTCCAGTCCTTTGTATTCCATCGAATTTGGAATTTCTAGTAGATGTGGCAGTGTGTTGAACTCTACTTCTGCCTGAGCTTGACATTCACACTTGCACAATTCTTTTTTTTTTTTTTCCCTGCCTCTGGTACCAGGGATTGAACTCAGGACCTTGCACTTGCGAGGCAGGTGTGGCACAATTCTTGAAAGGTTTCTGGAGACTTGGGACTTTACAAATCATTATCTTTTCTCTTGGACAACGTGGATGCAAGTTAGATTATAGCTTTATAGTTAGCAAGAACCCTCTGCAGATACATTTGCAGACTTGGAGGTTTGAAATTCGACAATAAACATATAATGTCTTAGAAAGATTAACCAGAAAGCTAGTTGGGAAAATTCCCTCAAAATTTGAGTCTTCATTTTATATATTAATTTCACCCTGCATTGGAAAATGGAAAACATCCTATGATGGAGTTGTGTGCTCTGGCAAGTTGGATTAGGCTTTGGTTAATCTCACGTCTACAGCTGTCCATACACTCCCATTTTATGTAACAAGGACATGTATAGGAAATACCATGTTGTATGACCTTTTGGAGGGGATTGGTAAAGATGATGTCTGAGTGGTGCTCAAAGTAGTAATATGAAACTAGGGCTATGCCTTAGCGGGAGTAAGTCTTAAATATCAATTGGGCAATAGCTTATTGGCAAGGCAAAAACGACAAAAATCAAGGAGATAAGTATATTATTTGGGGTTTTCTTCTTAGACTTTTAATTCAGGCTGGCTATGAACTCAATGTTCAGGATCAAGATGGCTGGACTCCCCTCCATGCTGCTGCGCACTGGGGAGTGAAGGAGGCTTGCTCCATCCTGGCAGAAGCACTCTGTGACATGGATATCTGCAACAAACTGGTTAGTGAGCGTGCACTTCTAGGAGGACAGGGAGATTGTGGCTGAGTCTCTAGCACAGAGGACCTGAAATCTCTGTTTAGTGGGGAAATGTACAGTACTGGTAATTATGGCATTGTCTTCCACCACCTTGCCCCCCTACTGTTAACTGGAGGACAAGTTTGCTATGAAACATAAATTTCCACTAACCTAGTCTCATTATTCTATGTGTAAGCCCCTAAAATAAATAGGATAAACAAAAAACATGCCTTTGATAAAAATGAGTTTTGAGAAATTGATGGTCTTGGTCTATAGTGAGATATGAAAAATTTTATTTTTCAATTCAGTCTTTTCACAGATGAATTTTATTCACATTAAGTCATTAAAAATTTTATAACAACAAAGACCCTTGAGTTCAAAGTCAGTTCAAGCAACTTAGAAACCCTTAAAATCCTATCCCTATGTCTTGATTTTCTGGGCATCCAGAGACATGGTCTTTTAATTAGTAGATGTTCTTATCTGCGTTATAGCTGTCCTGAACCCAAGTTTCATTCTTAGGACCCTTAATTGTACTGATATTTCCTAAAACATAACCTTATTTCCCCTGCTGTCATTTAGAGATAATTCCTGTGACTTAATCTTTAGCTCATGTGTCCTGAGTCTCCCTCTTAAGTTTTTAGGATACTTTTAAAATTTATTATTGCAACTAAGACCATTTTGGAATTGGGTATGATGATGAATGTCTGTAATCTTAGCTGCTTGGGAGGCTGGGACAGGAAAATCTGAAATTTGAGATCACCCTGGGCCACTTAGCAAGACTCTGTCCCCCTGAAGAGACCTGAAGGTATACCTCAGTGATAGAGTGCTTGCTTACCATGCACGAGGCTGTGGGTTTTATCTCCAACACACACACACATGCACACACGCACACACAATTAGAATAGGTATAAGTAGGGATTCCCCTTGATTATTTGCCAGGAGGCAATAAACATTTAATTGCTCATGATGGCAATTTCCTCAGTACTATTTTACATAATATAAATTTAAAGGTTTGCTGTTTCTTATAATTAGTAAAGCAGCTACAGGTAGAGCTTCTAATCTGAAATTAGAAATGCTCCAAAATCTGAAACTAATGACTCAAGTGGAAAAGTCTACACTATGAGAACAAAAATATTTAAAATATTGTGTGTGCCGGGGATTTAGCTTAGTGGTTCTGTTGTCTGCCTTCAAGCACAAGGACATGAGTTTGATCCCCGGTACCAAAAAAAAAAAAAAAAAAAAAAAA
>NW_022900923.1:41320009-41337960 GCF_012274545.1 Fukomys damarensis
AAAAAAAAAAAAAAAAAAAAAAAAATCAAATCAAATATTGTGCGAAACAACCTTCAGTCTATTTGCATAAAGTATATATAAAACATAAATGAATTAATTTTCAGTTTATGCTTGAGTCCTATTGTCCAGATATCTTATTGTATGTATGCAGAAATTCCAAAATCTGAAAAAGCTCACGACACCCTCTGGTCCCAATCATTCTGGATGAGGGATATTCAGCCTGTATCACTAGCCTCAAAGGAAGAAAGTAAATATTGAGGAATCCCTGGTAAAGTCAGGTGACCACTACTTTTGTTTCTATCAGTCACGGTGTCTCCTTTCTCTACCAGGGCCAGACACCATTCGATGTGGCTGATGAGGGTCTTGTGGAACACTTGGAGATGCTTCAGAAGAAGCAGAATGTGGTGAGTCTCTCTTTGATGCTTTAAATTTTTTTTCTAGAATTTTGCATTTTGTACTGGATTTCTTAGTCACTTGCTTAAGTTATGTTTGCTGGGAGCTGAACTGGATATATCTTCATTCCAGACATGTTAGTGATTTCATTCAATTATTAACCATCAATTTAAAGGAAGCATCCCAGAAACTGTGTTATTAAAGTTTGTATGTTATAAGCTAGCCTTTAAGCAACTTAACAACAACAAAAACTAGTAATAACCCTTGAGTTCTAGAAAATGAGTATGTTCAAATTAGAATTTTTTTCCAAATAGGAAGTACTAGAATAAAGGACACCATAGCTTTTTTCTTTTTCTTGTTGACTAAAAGGACATTGTTATTTAAAGTACATTGACTAGAAAGAAAAATAAACATCTTTCTTAACAAACACAACACTAAAATTTGTCATTTAGTATTGGCCAGTAATTCATATTCATTCCAGATTCGTGAACCATGCAGAGTCACTTCCTCTTCTCCCCCCTCCTCCTCCTCTTCATTTTAAATCTTTTATTGTCTAATTGCACATGTTGTTTTGCTTAGAGCTCCATGGAAGACCTGTGTAAATGTAGTACCCATGTAGAGATTGTAGAATGAAAAACAACCTCCCAATATATAGATGAAGAGTGAATAAGTCATTTTCTACTCATAAAAAGAATGAATTTTTAAAAAAAAAGAATGAATAATTTGAGGGAGGAGAATAAAATTTGACCACAGGGTAGGACCAGGAAAAAAAAAATCCCTGGGTTTCCTTTGTTTTTTTTCTTTCCATGTGTCATGGTGCAAATTATGTGAACTTAAGTTTGGAACAAATGTGGGATATAGGACAGTTCTGAATCAGAGAACTATAAAGCTCATGATGGGAAAACATCTGCCATGTCTAACATTGGGTGTGCTTCAGATAGAAAAGCAGAGATTCTTGGTATTTCTAGACTCATTGAGAAAGTTGTATACAAAAAACAGACAATAACTGTAGCTCATTTTATTTTCTTTATTGAACAGTCAGGAATTATGGAAACCTGAGAATTTCCAAATGCAGTATTATGGTATAGTTTTATATAGGAGCAGCAACCTTCCTAATTCAAGATAGACAGATCTATCGATCTATCTGTCTATCTGGCCGGGGATTTGGCTCAGTGGTTCCGCTGCCTTCCTGGCAAGCACAAGGACCTGAGTTCGATCCCTGGTACCACCACCAAAAAAAACCCACAAGATATACACACACACACACACTTATGTAGTTTTTTTGCTTGTGCTTTTAAAAAATTTTTATTTTGAAATAATTTTTAGACTTGTGTAGAAGTTATGAAAATAATAGAGTTCCTATATATTGTTTCCCTAGCATAGTTTTAACATAAATGACAGCTTTACTAAATAACAGTTTTACACTAATAGGAATGGTATTTATCTTTGTCTCCTGTGTTATTTTAGACTCCAGGGATATAAATACCTTTTGTCTATAGCATGCATCTAAATATTAGGCTGTTTTCTCTAAGGACTTATTTCCTGTGTTTTCTTTAAAACTATTTGCAGCTTATTTCACTGTATGGATCATATCAAATTCTTTCCAAATTCCTGCTGGCTTTGTAATCTTCAGAAGCTAGGGTTTTTCTTGCAAGATTCAACTTGAGTATTTCAACCAAGCAGTCTTCTCAGTGCTCTGACACTGTGGCTTTTCTATTCTACCTTGGATGCAGTTTGGGTTTTTTTGGCATTTTCTTCTAAGGAGACTCAACTGATTCTCTCTTCTTCAGTTTCCCCTACTTGCTGTTGGTTCTATTTTCTTCATAATGGCAGCACCAATTTAGTTCTCAGTACTGCTGATTTTTCACGAGTAGTCAACTTCTTCCCTTTTCTCTGTTTTCACAATTTCTAGCTTCGAAGTGAAAAGGAAACACGGAATAAACTTATTGAATCAGACCTGAACAGCAAGTTGCAGAGTGGACTCTTTAAGAAGTAAGATGCTTAGGCTTGAGAACTGGATGTGCTTGGCTATGTGGGATGACACATTTAAGAATTTATAAAATGAAGAAACTGTGTTTGACTTTAGCCAAATGATCTTCATACATGTGGGAAAGTTTGTGGACAAGGCAATGGCATTGATATGGGAGGAGAAATACTGAAGATGAATGAATATATTTTAAATTTAGAAATTAAGAGAGACTGTATTCATGCAGTATTTCTTCCATCATACCATGGGATTCTTAGTCTCTTTTGCTCCCTTTACTACGTTGTACTATCCATAAGCTCAGGAACTATGTTTTTCTGTTTTGTTTACTATTGTATCAGTACCTAGCATGATTGCTGGCTATCACAAGTACTCAGTAAACATGTGTTGAATGATTTTCAAAAATATTTATCTTCCCCATCATCATTCTAATTTGTGATTTTCTTTTTTCTGTATATTAAACAGGTCCTATCTCCTTCAGTCGTGTTCTGTGTGTGTGTGTGTGTGTGTGTGTGTGAGAGAGAGAGAGAGAGAGAGGGAGACAGAGACAGAGACAGAGACAGAGAGACAGACAGAGTGATGGGAGGAGGCACTAAGGATTAAACCCAAGCAAGGCCTTTACACTAAGCTGCATCCCCAGCCCTTTTATATTCTGAGACAAAGTCTGGCTAAGTTGCTAAATTTCTCAGGCTGGCCTCAAACTCACAATCTGCCTGCCTCAGCCATTAAAATAGATGGGATTACTGTGATGGGTTACCAAGTCTATCTTAAGTCATACCCTGAAATCAGCACTAAACCTTAATCTGAAAAAAACCAAGGGTACAGAATAATACATAGATATTAAAGAGGATTTGAATATGTTTTTTTCTATTGCTTCTACATATAGCTTTATAGATTTGTTTCCTGTACTATAGCTGTCATTGAACCTGAGTGGTTTGTCACTCTGACTTACATTCAATTGTATCTCTAATTTAGCAAAGAGAAGATGCTCTATGAGGAAGAGACACTCAAATCCCAAGAAATGGAGGAAGAAAACAAAGAATCCAGTAGCTCAAGTTCAGAGGAAGAGGAAGGTGAAGATGAAGCTTCTGAGTCAGAAACTGAGAAGGAGGCAGGTAATGCAAAGATATTCACAGCAAATATCCTCTGTTTTCACTGCTTGTTAGAGAGCTAGCCTGACCTCAGAGGGCTCCTGAAAGAGCTCAAAGTTCAGTTTCCAAGGATAACTTTTTAAATTGCTATTGATAACGTGGCTATAAAAGCTATGAGCTGTGTGTGAGGAAGGAGCAAAATCACACTAACCTTTAATACTCTTATTGATGGTATATACAGTTATCCTTCTGTATCCATGGAAGATTAGTTTCAGGAGCCCCCACAGATACCAAAATCCTTAGATGTTCAAGTTCCTTAGGTAAAATGGTGTAGTATTTGCATAGAACCTATGCACATGCTCCTGTATAATTTAAATCATGTCTAGGTTATTTGTAATAACTAATTCAAAGGAAATACTGTGTAAATAGCTATTGAATTTATTGTTTAAGTAATAATGAAAAGTAAAAACATCTATACATGTATTGTACTGGTGCATTTTTTTTTCCTGAATATTTTCAATCCGTGGTTAGTGGAATCCATGGATGTTGGACCCACAGATATGAAGGACCGACTGTATGTCATATGGAGCTTCTTAAGTTCACTATTTGACAAGACAGAAACCTTAACAGTGAGAACAAAATACTGAATATTGAATGTGGTCAGACCAACACACTGTAAAACAGCCCCTAGGTTTTGACATACAAGTCAGATGAACACTGAGAAATACATACCAAGTGTTACTAAATAGATTTTCAACTGTAATAGAATGGTTTTCATAGGTAAGCGGAAAATAACAATAAGCTGAGGTTTTATAGCACAGTTTTATAGTACTTGCTGGCAAATTATCCCTTCAGATTTGTGTGAATAACAAGACCTAGGTAGAGGGAAAGGATTGCACTGTAAGTTTGTAATGGAGTCTATGTTTTTCTCTGAATTCTGCTGTAGCTGGCCTACCCATAATGAGATTTAACTCACTCTGTTGCCTGAGCCCCCAGCTTCTGATGACATCTGACTTTGCTGACACTCAATTGTGGGAGAATACTGCCCTCCTCTATGACTCAGTCTGAGGTTCATCTGTCTGGAACACTGGGTTTATTATACTTACAGGTCTCAGCACAGTGCCTGGCATATGACACATATTCACATTCATTAAATTTTTTTTGTTTTTTAATATATCTGATAGAGGAATAGAAAGGCATTTATGTATATAAAATACATGTTGTGTGAATGAGATCAGTGCTGTCAGTGGTATCATGAACAAGAAAGATTATATCTAGTTCAAGGAATTGTAGTAAAACTTTATATAGTGCTTTTCATTTTGCAATGCACTTAAACTTTTTTATTTAACTCTCATAACCACACTCTGGGGTATTTATCACTATTACCCCTTTTAGAATGGCAGATTGACACTGTAGGAGGTTAGGTGAATTAGGTTTCGTAGCCTGAGGTGTGCCTGAGATCTTGACTTTGATGTAGGACTCCTCAGAATAATGCAGTAGCAGTGGAGATTATCTGGGTAACAAGTGGTCAGTAAAACTGTGGAGAAGAGTGAGATCATCAAGGGAGAGGTTGCAGAGAAAAGAGAAATGAAAAAGAATACTGGGCATACTATGTTTAGGAAGTGAAATGAATCAGTGTAGGAGGTAAAAAAGATATGATCAGAGAACTTGAGAAAAACCAGGATATCCATTTCTGCCTCAGAAAATCCACGGCAGCCATGAGAAGGGAGCTCAAGGACGATTCAGCAATTAGGAAATTACTCGTAATCCTAGAGAGCAGTTTCAGTAGCCTGGTGTGGGCAGAAGCCAGATGGTTTCAGTAAGCTTCCCTATTCATTTCTATAGTTCTCTGCCAAGCAAAACTTTATTTGTGCCCATAGCCCAGCTCAAGTCGGCTTCTCCTTGGAAGCCTCACCATATAGATGCATGGAGGTTTTTTCCCCTCCTCTGATTTCTGTAGCTATTTGTTTGAAATTGTTTTATATTATTTTTTTCATGCTGCTTAGTATCTGAATAATTTCTGTCATTTCTCAGTCCTCTGCTTTTCCTCCACTGGCAAGTTGTGGAAGCATGTGAACGTATTTTGTGTCTTGTTCGTCATTCTGTATGCCACAGGGCCTCCATATCGTAGGTGTTCAGTAAATAAACTGGAAAAGTGCAAGGAAGTGAGTTATCCCCAAATCTTCCCAGATGTTGCCTGTCACATATGTATGTACTGAATTTGTTGGATTGTTTATCTCATTTTAAAAGATCCACAGATATAACCTCATAAAATGGATAGTTTTCATATTTCTTATGTGTAAATTTTGTAATAAAGAATACAAATTTTATTTTGAGGTCAGTGTAAGCATTTTGATTCGAACTTGTTTACCCTTTTTATTTATTTGCCTTAAATATTTAGTGTATCACTTATCTATTGCCGCATAATAATCCTTCCCCAGACTTAGTGGCTTAAGATAACTCTTTATGTGCACCAAATTCTATAGATTGGCAATTTTGGAAGGCCTCAGCTGAGTAGCTTGTGTTTCTTCCTCATGGTAGCACTGGGCTCACCTATGTTTGTATGGTTGCTTGGTAAATCAGTTGAGGGGATGGATGGAACTGATTGCCGTTGCTCACCTTCTGGTGGCTGGCTTAGGGCAAGTGGGCCCTGTGTCCCCTGTCATCAGGCAGGCTAGCTCTTACTTCTTCATGTGGCCTGGATTCCAGAAGCAGTCAGAGCAGGCAGATCTCAGTGGACAAGCACTTTCCAAGCCTCTAATTGTATCACATGTGCTAATGTTCCACTGGCCATAGCGAGTCACCTGGCCAAGCCCAGAGTCATTGTGAAGAGACACTTTACAGTGGTATACATTCAGGGAGGTGTGATTTGTTGGAAGCTGTTATTGCAATAATCTACCACATTTGAGTAGTAAGCTGGATTTCTTCACTTGATCTTAGCCAAACAGCCAAGAAGAGATAAGTTGGATTTCTTGAATCTACAGATATTCCAACAGTATTTCAAGAATACTTCGATAGCCAGTGATGTGGCTCAGTGGTGCTGTGCCTGCCTCGCAAGCACAAGGTCCTGAGTTTGATCCCCAGTAATGGAAAAAAGAAAAAGAAAAGAAGAAAGAATACTTTGAATATTCACAATAACTACAAAAAAATAACAATAATAACATGAGACTTGCTGTAGCCAATGAGCTATGCAAATTTAACAACTATTTCTAATCTTTATAACAATTCTTATAAGACAGGAATCGAAATCTGATTAATCTGTAAGAAAAGAGACATTCAGATGTGATACATATTTTGCCCAGCATCACCCAAACTTAAAATTGTCACATAATTCATGATAACTCTGGGGCTCTGCTTCAAGAATACGTAGACCAGAACCCGTACCTACTAGGTGCAGGCACTGTGCTAGTTGTTTAGTATGCAGTAATAAGCAAAATGGATAGCTTTCTGATTGGTGACCCCACTGAGTTGGACTACTACTCCCATATATGTGTGACTTTGGCTTGGTTTTATAGTTCAACCTGCATCCTTTATAAACCTTTCTACCTTTATTTCCTGTTGTAACCCTGAGAATTCTCATTATTTGGATTATGCTGGCCCCATCACTGACCACAGTTGTATGTATTTTGATTTCTGAGCCATTACTCATGCCCTTTCTTCCTCCTCACCGTCCAGTTGGTATTTTCTTCCGGCTTCCTCCATGCTTCCGTTTTTCTGCAGAACACTTAACTGTGTAGCAGCTGTCCTTATTGTTTCCTACCTTGGAGGATCTGCCTCTTTTCTGATATCTTACAGCTCTTGTTTACCTGAATCACCCAATTTAATACCTGAATTATTATATATTTAGTATTTGAATACTAAATATATATGATTACATATTATTGTTATGATTATAATGTGCCTCACCTCTTTCTCTTAATTATAATTACCATGAAAACAAAGTTTCTCTTACTTTTTTTTTCTGTCATTCTTGCCCAGCTCTCCCAAAATATAGAATGGATTGATTCTTCATAAGTAGTTACTAATGAGTTTTATATATAACCAACAATGTTGGGACAGTTCTGTTTTCATCGGAAAATTGGATTTGGTGCCTACCAAGATGAGAAAACCATTGGGTTTGTTTTCTTCGGCTCACAATTTCCGGAGTTCATTGTAGTTTGAGTTAAGATATTACATGGCCCTGATAATCTGTTTTGATAATTGGAAAACCTTTTCTTTTAGCTGTAGAAGACACGATAAAAGCAAGGTTTTCATACTTCTACTTATTGCTTGTCTTGTCTTAACAGATAAAAAGCCTGAAGCCACTGTCAATCATTCCAATTCTGAAAGCAAGAGTAGAATCACAGAGCAAATACCAGCACCAGCTCAAAATACCTTCTCTGCCTCTTCTGCTAGGCGAGTGAGTACTCTGGAATTAATTTGGGTATTATATTTCTCTCTAGTCCAATTACACATTTAGAAAGGCCTCGATGACACCTTCTTGTAAAAGAATAAAGATATATTCTGGCCTGTTTTAGTTTGTTCCATAGGAAAATACCACATATTGTGCATCTAGTTCTGGAGGCTGGAAAGTCACAGTCTGTGTTCTGGTGGATTCAGTTCTTCACAAGGGCGCTCCTGCTTGCTACATCCTGCCATGGTAGAGGCAGGTACCTCTTCCCCTGCTTTTAAGGGTACCAGACTTGCTGGATTAGAGCCCCACCCAGTTGGCCTTGTATAACTTTTATCGCCTCACTCTCCAAAGGCCTCTTCTCCAAATTAAGTCACACTGTGCATTAGGGCTTCAACATATGAATTTTGGAGGGGCACAGACATTCAGTCCATAATATTGCCCCTCAAACCTTATAAAACCACCACCAAATAATGTGGCCACAAATATGTGAAGACCACATAGGGTAGAGTAGTCTGGGACCAAAGAAATTTTGTCATTTGCCTGTTTTCCTCATTTCTGAAGTTAAAATAATTATGTGTAGAGTTTCGAATGGTCTGGAAAGATATACAGAATCCAGATTTAGTTGTTTTGATGACTCTTCTTCTTTCAAAATTTTTTTTTTTTTTTGGTTTTTGAGATAGTCTCACTATGTAGTTGAGACTGACCTGGAACTCACTGTGTAGCTCAGGCTGGTCTCAAACTCACAGCGATCCTCCTGCCTCAGCCTCCCGAGTGCTGGGATTACAGGCGTGCGCCACCACGCCCAGCCTCCTTTCAACTTCTTATTAAATATTTACTTTCATGAGTAAAGTCTTTATAGTTTGATGGCTAGAGGGCAGAAATAGAACTTATTGAAATACCAGAGACACTTCCTGCTCCAGCTTTATGCAGGCCTCAGAATCTGTAGGCCAATGAGACCAAGTTCCATGGAGACCCTTCCTCCTCAAAGTATGAAATTAGTCTTGAGGTTACAAACAAATCTGAATTCTTTGGAATGAAGTTGTTAAGAGATATTAAATTTTAGGGATGTTAACTTGATCTTCTAACTTCCTCGTGAATTGAAAAGATGGTCTAATTGCATCCTTGTGGGAAATGAAGGGCCAAGGCCTGGTTACTTGTTTTTTTGGTCCCAGGACTCAAACTCAGAATCTTGCGCTTGTGAGTCAGTTGCAGTGCCACTGAGCTAAATCCCTGGCCCTGGTTACTTGTTTATTCCTAGAAGCATTGTTGTAAATCATTGAATGGATTTTAGGTAGAATGCAGTCTTTGCTTGATATGTATGTAGTCATTTTCTCAGACCTCATATACCACCACTACTTCCAGATACGACCAAACTTCCTATTTAGAAAAAAAATTACTAAATTTAAAAAATATAAATACACACAAGCAATAATTATTTCACTTTGCTAGACTAATACTGGGAAAAAGGAAAAGATTTTTCTTGGAATCAGGTATCTTGTTAAAGGAAAAGAACATATAAGTGTCTATATTCTGATGCTTGATGAGAAGAAAAATCTGTGAATTGGAGAAAGTGATGTAATAGTTTATAGCATTTTCAGTCTAACAGGCAGGGAAGATGGCTGCTATTGGAGAACAACTGAAGCCTTCTTGCAAAGGTCCCTACACCCATGAAAGGGCTGTTTGTTGGTTGACATTTCAAAGACCAATTATACCCCAAAGTGGTCCTTGGACTAATGCTAGTTTATGATGTTTTCCTAGTTTCTAATTAAAGAGAATGTTAACTTTCCACAAAGCAAGCTAGCCAGCTACCTAGATGACTGGTTTCCTACCTTCCTTCCTCTCTTCCCCTGCCACTCCCTCCCTCTCCCCGCCCTCCCTCTCTCCCCCGCCCTCCTGTGCTGGGGCTTTAACCCAGGTCCTTGCACATATTAGGCAAGTGCTCTACCACTGTGCTGCACTCCCAGCCCTGAAGCTTTCTTTTCTGATATTATTGTTTCTTCTTTTTAATGCAGTTACTGTGGTGCTGTGTTGTTCATCTTTTTTGGAAGATGTTCTCTGTAGGCATAATTTAAAAAAGATGACCTTGCCAGGGATTTAGCTCAGTGTTTCTGCCACTTGCCTCGCAAGCGCAAGAACCCGAGCTCAATCTCCAGTACCAAAAAAAAAAAAAAAAAAAAAAAAAAAAAAAAAGATGACTTAGACTTCTAAAGTTTTTTCTTAAGTTTTGTGTTCAATGAAATCTAAAGGTCTTAGAACTACTGCCCAACAGCAAATAAGTTTTTTTTTCTTGAGATTAGCAATTATAATTTGTATGGTGTGGCCACTAGTATTTTTTATTAGCATTAACTTAAATCAACGTATCCCATATAGTGCCTTCAAATATATTTATATATTAGCTTATCTTGTTTTCTCAGATTCGCCATATTCTAGGGAGGAATTAAGCTCATTAACACCAGTTTACAGATGAACATGTTGAGACCTATAGAAGCAAAGTATCTTATTTCCAGTTACCCAGTAAGGCAGGAGAAGATCTCCCTTCAGGACACAGCTCCCAGGTGCTCCAGGTCGGTATTAATTGAAGAAGGAGAGCAAATAGCATTTTATTTCTCAGAGCAAGTCTGTCAGGTAGGAGCACTGTGAAAAGAATCAAGCTATTTCTGACTTAGAGAGAAACAAAGCCTAGAGGGGTAATTAGCGCTTGCCAGGTGAGGAGGGCACACTGGCAGAAAGCCTGTGGTTTTGTTCTTTAGGTACTGCCTTTTGTGTTCCCTCATTAAACCTTGTTTAACTGTGGAAAAGGCAACTAGGCTGAAACAGAATGACTCATTAGGGCTTTTCTTTTTTTCTCTTCTTTGCCTCGTCCCCTATAGTTCTCCTCCAGCCTTTTTAACAAGCCAGAAGAGGCCAAAGATGAATCTCCTTCTTCATGGAGATTGGGACTCAGAAAAACTGGCAGCCACAATATGCTGAGTGAGGTGGCCAATTCCAGGGAGGCTTTAAGGGACCGAAGCGCCTCCATCTATCGCTCCTCTTCGAGCCCTCGGATCTCTGCTCTGCTGGACAACAAAGATAAGGTGTGGTTTGAGTGGGGTGTGGGGAAATGCCAAGGCAGTTTTATTCCATTGTCTTAATTACTTTTCTTGTTGCTGAGACAAAATACCTAACACCCACAAGTTAAGAAGGAAAGGTTTATTTCGGCTCACAGTCTGTAGAGGTTCAGTCCATACTTGGCTGGCTCCAAGACCATGGCATTGGGACATGGCAGGCAGAAAGCAGCGACACTTCCTTCTTCCTTCCCTTTTCAGTCCACCCAGGCTACAAGCCTATTGGTTGGTGCCACCCACCCAGGTGGGTCTTCCCTCTTCACTAAGTCCATCACCCACACCCAGAACTATGCTAAGCCAATCAGAAGACTAATCTTTTTTGTTTTGTTTTGTGACAGGGTCTCACTATGTATTTGAGATTGACCTGGAACTCACTATGTAGCCCAGGCTGGTCTTGAACTCACAGTGATCCTCCTGCCTCAGCCTCCTGAGTGCTGGAATTACAGGCGTGCGCCTAATCTAGTATCATATATCCATGATCCAGAATCAACACCGGTGATCTAGTCCCAAAGCTCCACCCATGAGCACATGAGGCCTTGGGGAGACACTAGCTATAAATCATAACACTCATGAAAAGTCAGTCTTGGGCTCAGATAAAGTATTTTCTAGTCCTTGAGTTTATTTTGGAAGTACGGAGACTTTAAAAGGGAGACAGGCACATTGATAACTTAATCAAGTAGCTATTCGCTTGGCCAAAACAGAATAAAATAAGCTTTAAATGTGATTTTTCTTTTGGTTTACTTTGTGCCCGTTTTTGTTTAACCTCTTACATAAAGCAAAGCAATGGATATGAAAAAACTGGATATGGCCCAGTGGTGCTTTTGAAACAATCACAGATTTACTCCTTTTGATGTTTAGAAGCAAAGTTTCATAGTTGGGCTTTGAATCCTAATGAAGCATTTAGTTAAAGATTTTAAACTTGTAATTTTTTTTTTTTTTGGTACCGGGGACTCAAACTCGGGTCCTTGTGCTTGCAAGGCAGGTGGCAGAACCACTGAGCTAAATCCCCCCCCCCCGGTCCCCTAAACTTGTAAAGTTTTATTCATAGAAGTACAATCACAAATGGTTCATCTATGTATTCATTTAGATAAATTTGTTTTCAGATTTTGTGGGGCACGCTTGGTGCTCTTCTCTGGGTCAGGTCTTCCTTGTAATTATAGGCCTTTTGCTCTAGCTTTTAAAAGAACTTTTATTGGTGCATGTTTGCAGTACAGAATGATTGTGTTCATCAGGGTCTTGCTCTATCTGCATTTCTCGAGACTGTTTGAAGAAGTGAGGCTTATTGGTTGGATTAACTCTGCAGCATATTTATTTTGTATGTCCCAACGGAAGCTGCACTTCAAGAGAAGATACTGGAGACTAAATCAGGCTTATTTCGTCAAAAACATTAGAGTAGAGCCCTTTGTGGCTTTTCAAAGGTTCCTCTTCTTTCTTGGCAGGACTGTTGCTTTGTGTAATTTGTGTGCTCTTTTCATTTTTGTGTCGTCTGACTTTCCCAATGATGGTTACTTTCCTACATAGGGAGTTTTAATGGAGGCAAATTAGGAATAAGCTTTTGAAAGTATATTTGTGTAATACCACTCTAAATGGGATTAGTATTGAATCTAGATGTAATATTATTGTGTGTATATTAAGTCCTGCTTTTTTACCTAAAATGATATATGCTATGTCACTATGCTTTCCTTATTTTTATTTACAGGAAAGAGAAAATAAAAGCTATTTTAGTTCTCTAGCACCCCGGAGGCTCAGTAGCACAACTGACATTGAAGAAAAGGAGAACAGGTAACCCTAATACAAACTAAAAGATGGTTCCCTTTAGTTCTCCTGACAGTGATCTCTTGGCCATTCCCCCTCTGTCTTTTTTCCCTGGGTATCCTTAACACATTATGAATTTTTGTTCCTTTTGCTTAGAATACCTCCCAGCCCTGACTATCTTGCTTTCATTCTTCATCCTTCAAATTCTGACCTTAGTTTAGAGATCATGGCCTTTAGAATGACTTCCCTGATCCTTCCAAGTAAGGGTTAATTTTTGTCCAGAGCAGGGTCTGTACAGGTAGGGTCTATGTCTGTCTGGTTTCTCAATGACTTCTGGTGCCTAGTGTACTATCTACCCTATAATAAATATGAAAATATCCTATACTTGAATTGATCAACTTCTAATTTGTATGTAGATAAAATTTCTTTCTTTCTTTCTTTTTTTGGTACCGGGGATCAAACTTAGGCCCTTTCACTTGCAAGGCAGGCAGCAGAACCACTGAGCCAAATCCCCAGCCTGGGTAGATAAAATTTAAAGGTTCCTCATTAGTTAAAATACATATAGAGATTATGAAATTTTACTGCATCTCAGGGCACAACCTAATCTAGAACCTTTCTTCTTGAGGTTGTCTTCCAGCCTGCCATCTTGCAACTGGGAGCCTGTTAGAACCACAATACCTCAAGCCCATTCTTAGAGCCGCTGAATCAGAGGCTGCATTTCACCAGAATTTCCTAGGTGATTCAAGTGCACTTTAAAGTTTGAGGACAGTTCTAGAGAACCTGGTGGAGTATGGAGACCCAGGACCTTGCAGCAAAGACCCCGAGTTATCAATTGTGGATCTGAGATTCTACTACTGCCCCTTCCTGGATGCCTTGTCGTTTATAATGCTAAAGAGACTCCCAGCAAGTTCTCCTTCCCTGACCCCTTCTATAAGAACCTCTTTCCATGATGACACCCTTTGCATCTCTCATCAACCCTTCTCTGCTTATGAGCAGCCTATTACTAGGGAATGATTACAAGGTGCTTTTTAAATAAGGAATAAAAATGACTTCTCATCACAACAGGGTAAAGGCTTTGATATGAGAAAGTTGGTACCTGTTGAAATTAGCTGGCTATGAAGTTGATAGAAGAAAGCAGACAATAATACTTATCCTCTGTCCATACCAAAAATACACAACAATCACTCGAAAGATATATCTGCTACTTTAACTGTGTTACAGTTTGCTACTGGCTCTTCTCTTCCTGCTTGTATTATATTATGAACAAAATGAGTAGTGGAAATCAGTGTATTGTTTGTTTTTCTTCGTGCTGTACAGGGAATCAGCTGTGAATCTGGTGAGGAGTGGCTCCTACACTCGGCAGCTGTGGAGGGATGAAACGAAGGGGAGGGAAACCCCGCAGACAGTTGCTCCTTCCACCTATGTGTCAACCTACTTGAAAAGGTACCGGGTGCAGAGGGGCGGGAGATCATTTTCCTTCACTCTGGCTCAGGGAATCTGGGTAATAATCGCATGCCTTTAATATCAAAAACGAATCAGCAAATGGATTTCTTTTAGATTTCTTGGAATTAACTTCTTGACTAATTTAAAATTAAACTTCCATTGTTCTTTTAACAGCTGAATTAAAGTAATCTAATTCCAAATTCTCACCACAGATGTGACTTTATACTCCAGCCTCTCAGTCCTATTAAAATCTTCAATCAGAAGTGACTTCTAGTAATCTCTGGGCAAGACTGAATTTAAAATACCCTTGTCCAAGTAGCTGGCTATCCTTTCACTAAATCTAGAGTAGTTCCTGTCTCAAGTTATAATTTTGTGGGAGGAAGGGAGGGACACCGTAAGGTGGTGAGGGGTGGGAAATGGGAACAGTTTTCTGTTGCATTAAATGCATTTCATATTGAAGCCTATTAATTTAGGGACTTGAGTTATTTTTTTTTATGACTTTAATGGCCCTCAGATCCATCAAGATGTGAAACTCGCAAGTTTGATGCATAGAAGGTACATGGGTTTCCTTCTTTTCTCATCTATATTCCCCTTTCTGCAATTATTTCCTTTGCCATGTACTATACAGCAAGCAAAGCACCTTTGCCAGAACCATTAAGCTACAAGATATATTAATGTTTTAGTTTGAACTTTGCTGCTGATGTGGAAAAATCTGTTTTCATTGCTTACTTTCAGTTCCTTCTTCACTTCCACTTAACCCCTCAAAACTGCCTCTTCATGTCTAACATCATTAGGTTTTCTAGATGACTGGTTGGCTACCTTAGAAGCAGGTTTTGGCCATAGACTGTATGAGCAAATTAGCTGTTTAGCATCAAAACTTATTTCCATTTGACAGGAAGACTTGTCAGATAGTTAGTTTGAACATGAGAAATAATAAGCTGTAAAGGAAACAAGTACAATACAAGGCAATAGCCTTTTAATGTTCTTCAGTTTTATCGGTATATCCTGTAAGCAAGGGCTCAACTCTGAAGGTAGACAAGTACAGTTCAGTGATCTTACTGGCTCTTCATTATACAAACCAGATGCTTTTGGCTTTATGAGGCTATCAGCTATTTGTCTTAAAGGCAAAGGATTTGGTTTATCTGGATACATTACTCTTCCCTGCAGAGGAATACAAGATGAGAAAATAATGTTCTAGATGTAGGAAGGAGAAAGCTGCCATTTACCTTCTAGGCATGAGTTATTTTGTGGTGAAGTAGTTGATTTTCATGACCCAAACTGTCAGCAAATGAGTTGAGTGGTTTTTCATTTAATAGATGTAGTTTGGTGAAGTTATGGTGAAGAGAGGAGGGCAGGGCTGCCTTTATTTAGATGGAAGGTATGCTTAATTATGTGAGCAACTTATGAGAGTAGCTACAGTTTGTTTCAAACCTGGAATGTCCAGAGCTCATCTTCTGTAACCCTCAGGTACTTCTTGATTTCATAAAATCCTATCCTATGATCTTTTCAAGAAGAAAAAGTAAATGCTATCATCTTTTTTAAAAAGAAAGTACAAGTAGGACTTTGTCTTTCCCCGCTGTGCCAAGCCCTGGCATACCTTCTATTTTCTGTGTCATCTCCTATCTGTAGGCAGATAAAGAATTCATTTCAAATGGCCCAGTAAAGTACCTCTTTCCCAGAGAAGGCTTCGGAGTTTATTTTTATCACTCCCTCAAGTGTCTCATTACTATGATAGCCAGGAAGTATTTTTTTTAAATCTAACACACATTTTTTGCTACAATTAAGATGGTTCTTGTCTATCTTTAGTTGAAACAAAGGAGAGTTGCCTTTTATTGCCCATACAACATTACCTTCTAGATGTAAAACTTTTAAGTACTCCCAGAGGCATTTTTTGCTTTAAACTAAATAATTATAGTCTGTAGGGTCATTATTTCAGAGCTTCTTTACTCTTGTCTACTTTTTATTTTAAATCTCTAAAGCCTCCCAGATTCTCTGTTCTTACTTTCACTTTTGCAGTGCTACTTCTGTACCAGGTAGACATTTGGGGTTGCATGATTTTTTGCCTTGGTTTGTTGGGAATTATTCTTTTCTAATAATATTTTTCTATTTCCTATTATTTTCCCTTTCTTAGCTTCTACCTTATCATATATTCTACTTTCCTGATTTCTCTTGTTACATATCATCCCTCCTTCTTCACTTTTTTGAGTGATTAACCGAAAGATCATCCTTCAGAGAGTTATGGGTGATTTCCTGCTTGCTGCCAGTGAGCCAGCTCCAGCTGGAGTTGATCACACCACTTCCCAGTCATCATACTTTCTCTTTGGTCTACATTCCTTTTAAGTGCACAGTCTGGGTGGGAAGGTGGTGCTGGGAAATGGTGGGTAAACCGCATGTCCTGAAGAAAGTGACTGTGTGATGTTTTGCAGTGCTTCATTTGGTAGAAGTAGTGACCCCACAAGTCCCTACATTTCAGCCAGTCGCAATTCATCTCCTGCTACCTCACCCATTACCATTGGTTCATCTACCTCTCGGGGCAGCCAGTGGCAACATGCCTCTTCTTGCTCTGCACCAATCAGTGCAAACACTACTGCATCAGTACAACATGGCAGGTAAGGCTTCTTGGAGCCATTTGAGTTGCATTAATCAAAGTGAATGCCTCTGAGAACTCATATGGGATTTGAACCAAAGAGGCTTTGTCAGTCTAGAACCAAGTTTGAATTCCTGTGAAAATGTCCAAAACTGCTTTTTTTTTGGCTTTCAACAGTCAATCAACAATAACTTATTGAATAACATAGAATATGTATCATTGTACTTGGTGTTCAGGGCTCAACTTAGCATTGCTCCTTTCAGCTCCTTAACCTTACCAGTTGTGATAACTAGGGGCAAACCTGTTGTTGAAAATTAAATATTAAAACTACTTCTGTATTTTACTTATATTAACTTTCTCCTGATTCTAAGTGGAAATCTCATGTATTTAGTCATTTTGGAAGATAACGTAGAAACCCAAATCTCAAGGAAAGCTAACTTATGTTCCAAAAGCCTGTTACAGCTTTCGGAGGATTCCCAGCCAATGAGAATATTTTTCTGGGAACACTGTGGGAAGGAAAGATTTCGGTTTGTCTCACCTGTGTTCTGGGAGCAGTGTCTCTTTGGTTCCTAGTTCATCTGAGGGTAGCGTGGGCAGAGTCCCATTGTGAAGGTACAATAGGACTTTAGCTGCAGTTTTAATTGTGGTTTTTAATCCTTTTAATGTAGTCAGAGGCTCTTTTGCTTGTAGGGTATGGCTTTTGTAGATCTTGTCCCTATAGTTGAAACAAAGAAAATGAAAAAAAAAATGTTTATAATGATAGTATTGTTGCAAGAACACCAGTTATGATGGTACTTGATTGATATTTGTCCGTCTACTAGATTTCTTTCCCTAAAACAAGCAGGAATCATTAATTTGTCAAGGTAGGACAGATTTGTGATGGATTATTCTTAATAACACTATATAATTATGTAGAAATTAATTATATTCTTATAATAATCTAGTTACTTAGGAAGGACAGGCTTATGACAGATGATTAGGTAGAAATTTATTGGGTCCACATAATGATTCAGCTGCGTAGAAATGGTAAATATTAGCATCATAGATGAAGAAACAAACACAGAGGAGTTCTTGATTAACTGCTAAGAGCCGAAAGTGGGTAAAAATAAATACAGCTCTTGTTGGTTGAATTCTGTTGCATGACGGGCATTAGGTCAGGTACTATACAAAAAAAATTTTTTACTTTTTTTTTTTTTTTTTT
>NW_022900923.1:41338011-41366896 GCF_012274545.1 Fukomys damarensis
TTTTTTTTTTTTTTGAGACAGGGTCTCACTATGTAGTCAAAACTGACCTGGAACTCACTATGTAGCCCAGGCTGGTCTCGAACTCACAGTGATGCTCCTGTCTCAGCCTCCCAAATGCTGGGATTACAGGCATGCACCACCATGCCCTGCTTACAAAAATTACATTTGGGATTTGGGTTAATTACGCGTAATAAATCCTCATAAGATAAAAATTTTATTTTTTTATTGCACTTAAGGAAGTTTGGAAATAGGCTACACAGTAGCTCCACAGTCATTAAAGGATCTAGTTTTTTTAGTCTTGCTGCTCTGTAGTCTTTATATCAGGGCTTTTATTTCATGGTCCAAAATAACTGCTGTAGCTCTAGCTGTAAGGCTGCATTCTAAGCAGGAAGCATAAGCAAGGGAAGAGCAGGCAAAGGGGATCGCCTCTGAACTGAGAATTCCCTCAGGAATACTGGTCTTCTTTACTCCTCCGTCTTGTACACCTCCAGCATTCAGGGAAACTTCGGAAAAATGGATTTTTAAAATTTATTTATTTGTTTATTTTTTCCTACCGGGGATCGAACTCAGGTCCTTGCACTTGCGAGGCAGGCAGCAGCACCACTGAGCTAAATCTCCAGCCCAGAAATATGGATTTTTTCATAGATACACTGTTGCTCTATGAGAGGATTTCCATAGTAAGGAAGAAAGCTAAAACAGATATGGGGTAGGCAGTTAGCTATTTTGGGAACATGTATATCACTTATAGTCTCAAAAGAGCTCCCCAGTATTTGTTCTTTCCTTATAGATGAGGAAACGCAGACCCAAAGCCTAATCAGCAGTCCAAGATCACTGCTGAGAAACAGGCAGGACTGAATCGGATTTGACCATTCAGGCTCTTAGCTCTTTCATCACTGTTTTGTTTCTACTGAGCTTATATTTTCTTTCAGGCATTGTGTTAGATATTCTTCATACATTTTTTAATTTTCACAAGAACCCTGAATGTTAGGACGCTCTTATCCCTATTTTATAGATGAAGAGATTAGAGAGTTAAATTGGCTTAAACTTAATTCCAAATGGTTCCACATTTATTCTGCTCCATTGTACAGCCTCTGATCCCTGCTCTGGAGCTTATGCTGTTCTGCTCCTAACAATCTGCTTATAAAATCATAGTATATTTCAGGCTAGGAAACAGCTCAGTAGTAGAGCACTTGCTTAGCAAGTATGAGGCTTTGAGTTTGATCTCTAGTACATAGTAAAAAGAAATTATACCACATTTCAAAGTAATAATAAAAAACCTACTGTAAAATAAATGAAACCTAAAACCTCAGGTATTTCAACAGTTTTAAAAAATTGTAGAGAGACCAAAACATGTTGTTAAACTAACAAAAATTTTCAGGTAAGGCTTTAATATAAAAGTTTTTGTTTTTGTTTTGTTTTGCTTTTTGAAATGAGGTCTTGCTTTGTTGCTAGGATGGCCTCAAATTCTTGGGCTCAGCCTTCTCGGTAACTGAGATTACAGGTACATGCTGCCATGCCTGACTCTGCATGTTTGTTTGTTTTTTAAGTCAGGGTCTCACTATGTAGCCTAGTCTGGCCTCAGACTCGTGATGGTCTTCCTGCCTCTGCTTCTCAAGTGCCGAGATTACAGGTGTGCACCACCATGCCCAGCTTGAATAATTTTTTATAGCTGTGTTTTGGGTAATTTTATTAGTATTTCTTATAGACTGATAAGTCTGAGAAATTATTTATCTTCAATGTTTAAATTGGAAAATTAGTATAAAATTTCATTTTGAGTTATTAATTGCTTCTGGATAAGTACCTTTTATGTTTTGAATACTACTTCCATCTTTAAAAGCATTACAGTTTCATATTTGTATGCAGGCACTATATTTGGGTTTGGATCTGATTATTTCCTTTATGCTTATTCTAGTAGTGATTATTTGGAAGCGAGCTTGCAGCTACTTATATGTACACATTTCTGGTAATAACTGTCAGGTGAAAAACAGATTTTTTTTTACCCCTTATGCTTTTCATTGCTTTCCCCATCTCTGTGAGTACTGTATCAATTTTGGATCTCTGTTACCCCAGCAACAAGCTGTGACATCACAAATGATAGCTTTTTAGGTGGAGAGCCAATGGTTGTTCCTTACTCTTTGTTAAGAAACAAAGATCTTGTTTTCACATAAATGAGTTTAATTATACAGCTTGCTGTTGAAAAGTCTGCAGTTAGGGTTACATGTAGAATCCTATTTGGTTTTTGTTTCAGTTTCTCACTTATGCAGTTCTGAATATAGAAATTAAGCATTTGTTTGAATGGAAAGAGACTGCTGTTGCTGAACTAGTTAAGGGAGAGCTAAGCATACTGAGGTTGTAGAGTATTTTTCAAACGGATAATCCAAGAAGATGGTCATCAAGTCTAGGCTGAGGACTACCAGAAAGATTCTCACTGCCAAGAATAAAGGGACAGGTGGAGACTAACATCGTAAGTGACCTTAGTGTCTTTTTCACGTGTAGGGAGACGCTGTTTCTGTGTGCATGTGTGGAGGGAAGCCAGATGGTAATGAGGAATCATTTCAAGCACTTTTGCATATGTCATTTTCTTGCTTTGTGCCATAGCTTATTTTTGTTTGTTTGGTTTTTAATCTCAGCAAAAATATTTCTCATATAAATCCTCAGGCAGAGGACGCCAGACTAAATGTGCAGTCATACTATTCTGAGATTAAAAGCTCAAAATTAACAAACCAACAAATAAAATCAGAGCAAGAAGATTCTCTAGTTCGACTTTTCTCTAACCTTTCTTTCTCTGTGCCAGTGCTTTGTTGTGTTGCATGCCTGACCATTCCTTTTCTGCTTGTGTGTTTTTTTATTTCAGGGCTCCTTACAAATCACAGGCTGACTCTACAGCAGAGAAAACAGCTGACAGTGTCTCTTCTAGTACCCCGCTTTGTGTGATCACCAATCGCCCTCCACCCAGCACTGCCAATGGGGTCACCGCTGTCACAGTGCCCTCATCTACTGCAGCAGACTCCTCTGTGGAAGCCAGGGAGAAGAGGAGGTATGTTAGGCTGTGCTCTGAAGTAGGGGGTAAAGGAGTGGCGTGAAGTATTTTCCCTGATGTCAAATAAAGTATGGAAATAAATCTTCATTTTACTTTGGGTTCTGTCTTTGGCCCCTTGGAGGTTGTTGGCGCAGTTCTTAATTGTTTCTGATTATTTAACCGAAGTATTTATTCTACTATGGGTAGAATCAGACCTTGTTTTCCCTTTGTCATGTGAGAGAGACAGTTGTCAGGTGTTATTTTTGCATTTTGTGCTGGGAACCTGCAGCACAGAGCAAAATCTTTTGTTCTGGGTAGTCCATGATGACTAACTTCTCTGGAAGCAATTAATGGTGTGATTGATGGCTCAAAGAAATGAGGCGGGCATATATAGTTTTAATTAATTTGAAGAAACCAGAAAAGGAAATTAATGTCTGATAATATGGCAGAAGTTTAGTACCTGGCTGTTCTGCAATTTCTTTGAAGAAAAATTATAAGAGAGCAGTTATGGATTAACATAGGAGATAATTAAGGTAGAATCTAAGAACTTTTTATTTTTAGGATTAAGAGACCTTTGAAATTTGTGGCCAAAGGAGAATAGGCCATTTTTTCCTCTTGAAGTATAAAACAGAGAATGCATTCTATTTGGGAGTTTCGAATAGATTTGAAGCCTAAGGCTATAATTATCCCTTTTTAAGACTTGAAAAAGAGGTGAAATCTTATAAAACTTTGGATTTCAATTTGACTTATTTTAAATCTCTGAAAGAATGAGATTTTACACTTATATTTTATATTTATGAGTTCTTACATGAAACTTAAATTTTTTAGTTAATCTGTTTATTGTGAAGACAGCACTAAAACATGTTAAGAAAAGGAAGGGAGATGTTAAATGAGTTGGAATATCATATTTTTCTGCTTCCTTATTTTTCCTCCTTTTCATTTCTTTACATTAAAATTGAGTTAAACCAGTTTTCTGGTCTAACTGGTTTTAAAGTCAACAGTTCTCTTGTTTGCTTCTAGTCAAAGAAATGTTAATGAATCAGTCTTGAGTATGGAATGTTTGTAGTCACTAGTTCAGATGTGATATAAGTACTCTTTGTTTCATATAGAAACAAGCACAAAAGTAATCTTTTTATTAGCCTATAAAACTCCTTCAAAAAAATCTGTCTGAAATGAGAGAAGTGAAACAAGTTAAATTCATCATGAAAATCACAAGCCCTGAAAGAATGAGGAAATGAGGTTTGTTGTCAAACTGCCTTATTAAGAACCTAGTTACATGAGCTGTTATTTAGAGAAATTTCTGTGGTCATTGCCTTCTGGGACTTTTATAACATAATCAGTAAGATAGTACCTCCTGCAGATTTTGATTTTGTTTCAGAAGTTTTATTCAGTCCACAAATATCTATTAGCATCTGCCATGTACCACATAGGATTAATGGGAGATATTTTCTTAAAAAGCAGCAGTTATAAGAATAAAAGGAGTAGATAAAAAACAAACATGGTATGTCAAGTACGGGTCATGATAAGTGCATTTTAGGAATGACACAAGATACACAGAGAGATAGTGGATAAAGAGCTGTTGGATTGAGTCACTTGTTACATACTTGTTACATAGATTTCATTCCTTTCAAAATATTTATTGAGCACCAGGTACAGGCCCAAGTGATGCATAAACAAAGCAGAAAAATATGATATGAGCCCTTGGGAAACATATATGCTAACAAAAATGTTAGACAATAATTAAACAAGTAATCTAATCTGTAAATCCAAATTCCAAAATTTTTTGAACACCAATATAATATTGGAAGTGAATAATATGAGATTGTCTCATGCACAAAATTGTTTAAAATATTGCATAAAATTTCTTTCAGAATAAGTGTATGAGGTGCCTATGAAATATAAGTGAATTTCATGTTTAAATTTAGGTCCCCTCTTCAAGATATCTCATTATGTGTATGTGTGTACAAATATTTCAAAAATCTGAAAAAAAAGTCATATCTGAAACACTTATGATCCCAAGCATTTTGATGAGTATTTCAGTTGTACCGTAAAGGGGTAGTGTGAGCAGTTATGTGGTGTATTACAGGGTATCGGCTTGTAGAAGACAGCCTTCCTTCTGGGAAGTCAGGGAAGGACATCACAAGGCAGTGGTGTTCAAACCAGATCAACCCAAAATCTGCAGAACAGTGACAAGAGAAGTGAAGAGAAGGAGAAGGGATTTCCCAGTGGCAGTTTTCCCAACGCTAAAGTGGGAAGCTTCTTGGTCTTTGGAGAACCTGGAAGAAGGCATCATGACTGAGTGCAGAGAGCTGGCTAACCAGTGTTCCAAGGTGCAGCTTGAGGAGCAGACGAGAACTATATAGTGCAGGGTCTGAAAGCCATGATAAAGGTTTTGGATTATATGCAAAGAACCATTATGAACTTTTCTAATAGCTCTACAGAGATAATTCTCACACCAAGAAAATCACTCATTTAAACTGACAATTCATTAATTTTTAGTATCTTCATAGATATGTGCAACTATTACCACAGATAATTTTACAACATTTTATCAAAGAGAACTCCTGTACCCTTTAGTTATTGTCCCCTACGTCCTTTTTCCCAACAGACCTAAGTAAACACTGACCTGCTTTTCTATTTTTATAGATTCACCTAATTTAGACATTTTCCATAAATGGAACCAGTTTATCATCTTTTGTGATTGGCTTCTTTCACTTAGTGGAAGGCTTTCAAGGTTCATCCATGTTGTGGCTTGTGTCAGAACTATATTCCTTTTCATGAGCCAAAACTATTTCATTTTGTTTGTTTATTCATAAGTTAATAGACCTCTGGGAGTTTCCACGTTTTGGCTATTATGAGTAATGTTACTATAAACATCTGTATACAAGTTTTTATGTGGATATATGTTCTCATTTCTCTTGGAAATATTCTACCTAGGAGTAGAATTTCTGGGTCACATGCCAGTAGGAGATTTTAAGCAGAAAGTAACAAGAACTTCTTAACTACAAGGCTTGGCTTTTACATAGAAATTGGATGGGGGAAAAATGGCAAGCATGGATGTGAGATGGCCAGGAAGGAGGAGATGGTTACAGGAGAAAAGTACATGAAAGTGAACAGTGACTTGCACTGAACTAATGATAGAAGAGTGAATAGGCCCAAAATATATTTCAGATGATGCTTCTAGTAACATTGTCGATGGAGCTTACAAGGATTCCTTCCATTACAAACACTGAAAAATAGAGTTGAGTAGGCAAGGTCAGAAAAGCAGTCTGGTAGGAATTTTCACTACTCTTATAGTTTGGAACTTCCAAGCCAAGAATTTAAGATAGAAACTGGATCTGCGGTTGGAGATGTAGCTTAGTGATGGAGCACTTGCCTAACATGTGCTAGATCCTGAGTTTGATCCCTATTACTGCCAAAAAGGTAAAAAAGAAAAAGGAGGAGGAGGACGAAGAGGAGGAGAAGGAAGTGAAAGAAGGAAAAAGGGAGGGAGGGAGCCAGGTCTACACTTTTGAAACCCTGGGGTCCTGGCACGAACAAATTCAAAACCTAACACGTCTACAATCCAAGGTACAGGAGATTTCTGTAAAATCATTCCTACCAGCAATTAACTGACACAAAACATTATAAACATAGGAGGAAGTGAATCACTATGAGGGTCAACAGAGATAGCTGGGTGCAGTGGTGCACACCTAGAATCCCAGGTAATCAGAAGGTTGAGGCATCAGGATTGCAAGTTTGAGGCCAGCTTGGGCAACTTAGTGAGACCCTATCTCAAAAAATAAATAAATAGTGCCACTGAGCTAAATCCCCAGCCCACAATTATTCTTTATTAATCTTTAGATGGCTAGTTAACTGTATGTTATTACCATTAAATTCTTTTCTATTGTTAATGAAAATATACTATGATTGTCACATTTAGTAAATATTTATTAAATGTCAGTGTTTGGTTTGCCTGATTTACCTTAGGGTTTATACTATAATTATATACCTCCTTTCTGTAATTGCACATTATTGGTTCATATGATATATCATTATTCAGTTTGTCATCGATGCTATTATTGTTGCTGATTTTGTTGCTTTTGCAAGGATGGCATAGTTGTTCTATTAATAGGTCTCATGTGTATGCCAATATCTAGACTACCTTTGTCGTTAAAAATACTGTGGTCTATTTCCATAGAACTGGGTGCTGAGAAAATTATGTCCTCCATTTCCAAAGTAATAAAGATTGTTTGATCATCTTGGGACACAAATAAATAAATAAAAGTTTGGAGATACAGCTCAGTGCAAAGCCCTGGGTTTAATCCCCAGTGCTATAAAAAACAAAACAATAGAAACACACAAAATGAAATTAAAAACCACATGTATGTTCTAATTAAGATGGACTCAGATACAGACCAACATGCAATCAAATTTTTAAATGCAGAGCAGCAACCTCAAACTATTATTTGAATAGGTAACGATAATTAGAAGTTACAGCTGCACTAAAAATATACCTCTAAGAGTGTCTGGGTATTTAATCAAGAGTGGTTTTTGTTGTTATTTTGGATTTGGGGTTTTTTTTGAGACAGGGTCAAGGGTGGTCTTCAAAATCTAAGCCTTTGCAAAATGGTATTGTGTCTGAATGAGTCCTGTTTCGGGTAAGGAGTCAGGAGTGGTTTTTAAAATCTAAGATTTTCCAAAATAGTATTGTTTCTAAATAGAGTCCCCTTTAACATCTAATACGCATTTATTCAAAGAGTGTTGTGTGCCAGTCTCAAAAATATTAAGAGTATAAGGTCAAAGAAAATCTCTTTCTTGCCCTTGAGGATCTTAAATCTTTCTTATAGGAAGGCAAACAAGCAAATCAAATAATACAGTACAGGTGGTAGGTGCTCCAATGAAGATATGTATATGTTTAGGTTGCTGTGGACTTCAGAGTGGGGAATCTGACTTAGACTGTGTAGGCAGCTGGGGAGGCCTATATGGGAAGGGGATGGCAATTGAATTTTGAAAGGCAGCTGGATGTTTTTACTCCAGAAGCGCTTCTAAACTCCAGGAAGTGTACAAAGATCTAGGTGGGGCAGAAAAGCAATTGGGAAAAATTTTCACTACTCTTATAGTTTGGGAATTCCAAGCAAAGAATTTAAATTTAACATAGAAACTGGTTGGGAAGGTATCTTAGTGATAGAATAATAGGATGATATTTTATTCTATTTTACTTATTTTTGAGACAGGGTCTTGCTTTGTAATTCAGGCTGGCGTTGAACTCACTGTTTAGCCCAGGCTGGCCTCGAACTCATAGTAATCCTCCTGCCTCAGCCTCCCAAGTGCTAATAGGATGATGTTTTAGAGTTAACATAAGAAATCCAAGAAATAAGTTCAGTAAGCCTGAAGCTGTGAAAATGTAAGGTCAGTTCACCTTTTCTGAAGAAAAAAAAAAAGATTTAGATCGTTATTCTAAAAAATTTATAAAATAAATTTAGATGAAGAAAAAAAGCTTTTGTGGCCAAATGAAATTGGAAGAGAGAGAGTTAAAGTTAAACAGGATCACCCAGAAGCCTTCTCAGGGTCATTTCTCCCTGGAAGGTGGGAGAGGAAAATGGGGCTTGTGGCTGTTAGAATTTGCGGCACATCCTGAATTTCTATGGCTATAGAATAGGTTTTCCCCCTAGACACCCAGGACTGGTGTTCCATCAGATATCCTTTGGAAATCATGAAGCTAGGGAAGTAGGCAGGTACCAAGTCATGTAGGTACTTATTTGTCTGTGTTGCGCTTAGAAACTTGATCTTATTCTCAAAGCATGGAACACCACTGAGGGATTTGAAGCAGGGGAATGACTTTATATAAGACATATAATTTGAGCCTTTACAGAATGAAAGCCACTTAGTTTCTCTCCCTTAGACAAGCACAAGCTGAAAGAAAAAAAATCAGATGTTTTGGAAACAGCTAAATTTTCTTCTGAAAGAACATGCTGGGTGCTAATTCTTCTCTTTTGAAGCTGCCGCTTTCTCTGTAATCAGCTCATTGTGGAAGCAGTTTGGTTCCTGCTGGGGAAACAGTGATAGAGCCTGAAGGCCATGTTCGTAGGTCCAGTTTAGAGCAGTTAGTGAGCTTTGGGATATGCAGCTTTGAAACTGACCACATGAAGATCTAAGCAGTGGAAAGACAGTTCTCAGAAATAATCTCCATTTGCTGTTGTAATTAGGGCTATTAATAGGACTAGGGAGTGGGTCTTATCCATTAAATTTCACAGCTGGCTCTCTTCTTCAGAGAAGGTTCTATTCTCAGAAGAGATAAGCAAGTGTGTACATACGATTTGGCCAATAATCAGTCTCAGTTTTACGCTCTCTGGTAATAGATCTTTATTAAGTTAACTACAGATATATTGTCAAATGAACAAAGCTAGATATGAAAGGATACATTATGAGGCCAAATGGTAATAAATGTGGAAATGTTAACACTGGGCTTTTCTGGATAATATTTTATTTTTCTCTATTTTCCAAAGTTCCAGAATGATGAAGTGTTACCATTATAATGGGGTGGATGGAACAAGAAAACTTGAAATAAAATTAACTGTAGGAACCATAGTCTCTTTTATGATGTAAGTTTAGAGATGGCCATGATCACTGAAGACTGAATACAATAGAGATTCAAGGTTTATAGGATTCCAGATTATTTGTGGTTTTGCACACATAGTTCACAGGAGCACTTTTGAAAGACTTCACCATTTTCGAGAAAGACCTGAACATAGATTTATGAATTTTTTTTTTTTCTCTCTCTGAAAATCTCAAGTGCACTAAGACGCATTCTCTCTGCATGCTGGAAAGGAGTGGGAGATAGGCACCTTGCTTTACAAATGGGACTGCTGAAGCCCTTAGGGTGTAGTCATTTCCTTACTCTGTCACCTTGAGTGGGGCACAGTGGCGACTCTCACACAGGCTTCCTTTTCCTCTTCATTAAACTCACTTCTTCTTTTGAATTCAAATGGCATCTATTCAGAAGAAAGGCTTTAACTCAGGGGCCAGTCTGTCTTAATCTGCATTCCAGAAAGAAAGCAACAGTCACTTTTTTGCAGCACTGTAATCACTGCCATCCATACTTTGGGTTATCCTGGGTATTGAAGATCTGATTATCAAGGGAATGATTTGACTGGCAGACAGCAGGATAGGAATGGCAAGTGGCAAGCAGTTGGCCGATAACTGCAGGGTATTAAGGCCAAGCAGCAGCTGTCACCATAGTGTAGTGGTTACGTTTATTTTCCAAAGCTTCAAGTTTTCCTTAGCAACAAAATATAAACAATTCCCTTGGCTAATATTAGAGTCTGATAGTGTCTGCCTTTGCTTTTCTTGTTTTGTTTCTTCTGTAGCTTTTCCCCTTTCCCTTTACCCAACCCTGAAATTTACATCATTTTTATGTGTGCCCTTTCTTTTCTCTGTAGAAATAGCTGTAAGTGCTTTTTCTTCACAACAAACTAAAATTGCTTGTCTTTCCCAAGTAACCTGCGTTGCATACAGTTGTGCTTTGGTTGTTGGCAGATGATCAGTATCGTCTGAGCCAGTTGCACAACACCGGTCAACCTCCTTGAATCCATGGGGTCTTCATAAACTAGGTAGTTAATCTTGCTAATGTGTGGCTGTCAGCAGATTAATTTTGGCATTATCTTTGGAATGTTAGAAATTTAAACCAAGTAATTAAACCCCGAGTGGTGGTTTTGGAGTCATTTGATTTATCCCTCTGACTTGAAGCTGTAGTTGGTTGTCAATTCAAAAAGGCACCTTAGAAAAGATTCCAGTGCTGGTTGTGGTGGCTCACGCCTGTAATCCCAGCACTCGGGAGGCTGAGGCAGGAGGATTACTGTGAATTTGAGACCAGCCTGGGCTACATAGTGAATTCCAGGTCTTTTTCAACTACATAATGAAAAAAAAAAGATTCCACAGACCCCTTTAACCTCTCTCCATTTTTGTTCTAAATGGGTATCTCCTTAATAAAGTCTGCAGCAATGCTGATTTTTTTTTTTTTTGGTATTGAGAATCAGACTCAGGACCTTGCATTTGCGAGGCAGGTGGCAGTGCCACTGAGCTAAATCCCTGCCCTAGCAATGCTGAATTTGCCACACTTTTTCTACTTAGATAATTTCTCCCTAAGTATGAATATTAAATGGGAAGAGAGTGAAATTTATGTGTCAGTAGGCACATTTTCTGCTGGAGTTAAAATACCACCAAACAGCATCCTGTGCTACAGAGAAATTTTTCGTGGAAAAATGAGTCAGTTGGCAAATTTCATTGTCTTTGGAAATTACCACTGCCGCCCCATTCTTGAGCAACCGCCATTCTAATCAGTCAGCAGCCAGCAGCATCAAGACAAGCTCCTCCACCAGCGAAACAGTTACAAGTTACTGAAAGCTCAGATGATTAGCAAGTTGCCATTCTGTAAGCCTCTGGGGTTTTATACAATTAGGGTTATGCTGTGCTGTGGAACGCCAAAGAGTCCTGGAATAGAAAGAAAAAGCTGATCTTCATCTTGTGCTCCAGTCCTCAGTAATGGAATGACAAGATGCTTTACCAGGCTGAAAGATACCTTACAAACAAAACTGCCTTCACTGCCATATTGCAGGACTATAATTTTCTTCAGAATATATCTGCTTTGCCACGGTAGCGATGATACGTGCTACCTAAAGGACGGTAAAGTGATGAAAGGCTGGGATTGGTAGGAAGTGCACAGGATTAGCTTAGTGATCCAGTCTACTCTCTTATTTACAGTATGATCCGGGGTAAATCAGGAAGCAGGTTTATTTTCTGACGGGATGGTAATGCTTACCTTACAAGTTAGTGAGGATTAGAAATAATTTGTGGATAACCCAGATGGCCTCAGGCCTATCTCATGGGGTTTATCATGCAGAGTCAAAACACAAATGCAAACAAAAAACTCAGATTAAGTGAAAGTCTTTTGCAAATGGTAAAACAGTTTAGATGAGATATTTCTACATATGTCAGTTATTTTTGTTATCAATAAAATGCTTTTCTGGCCTTCATTAAGATGTGTGCCTAGCTTCTCCAGAGCTAATACATTTGGAATAAGATCTTCCCAAAAATACTAAATATTGCTACCATGCTAGATTCAGGTTGTTTTAATTATTTAATTGTTAGAACCCTCCGTGCTACATGGGATCTTATATCTCAAGGTGAGAGAGTGTGGTAATGTAAGCCTATCCTAACCCCGGTCTCCTTATCTATTACAGGCATACTCCAAGAAACTGTGGGTTTGGTTTCATAACAGAGTGAATATTACAATAAAGTAATATGACAATAAAGCAATTTTTTGTTTCTTAAAGCATATAAACACTATTTACACTGTACTATATATATGTGTGTGTATATATATATATATATAGTCTGTTAAGTGTTATATATAGTCTATTAAGGGTTATGTTTAAAGAAACAATGTACATATCTAAATTAAGAAATACTTTATTGCTACAAAATATTACCACTTCTCTGAGCCTTCAACAGATTGTCATCTTTTTGCTGGTGGAGCCATCTTGCCTTGGTGTTGGTGGCTACTGACTGATCAGGTTGGTGCTTGCTAAAGACTGGGGTAGCTGTGGCAGTTTCTTAAAATAAGATGGTGAAACTTGCCACATCAGTTGACTCTTCTTTTCACAAAAGGTATCTTTGTCAGAAGAGATGCCATTTGCTAGCATTTTACCTACAGTAGAATATCTTGAAAATTGGAGAAAATTCTTTCAAACCCTGTCACTGTTTTATCATCAACTAACTTTATGTAAAATTCTGGTCATTTCAGCCCTGGTCATCTTCACCAGAAGTAGATTCCATTTGAGGAAACCACACTCTTTGCTGGTCCAAAAAGACAGCACCTTGTCTGTTAAAGTTTTATTGTGAGATTGCAGGAGTCACCTCTTCAGGCTCCACTTATACTAATTCTGGTTCTTTTCCCTTTCCTACCACATGTATAGTTACTTCCTACCCTGAAATCTTGAACCCTTGTCATCCATGAGGGTTGGAATCAGCTTCTTCTGAACTCCTGCTAATGTTGGTATTTCAGCCTCCTGCTGTGAATCACCAATGTACTTAGTCATAGAATGGTGAATCCTTTCCAGAAGGTTTTCAGTTTGCTTTGCCAAGATCTATCAAAGGAATTCCTATCGATGGCAGCTGTAGCCCTGTGAAATGTATTTCTTAAATAATAAGACTTGACAGTCAGTGTTACTCCTTGGTCCGTGGGCTACGAAATGGATGTGTTAGCAGGCGTGACCCCCACACTAATCTCTCTGTGTATCTCCATTAGAGCACTTGGGTGACTAAGTGAATAGTTAGTGGCAGTAATATTCTGAAAGTAGCCTTATCTGTGAGTGGTAGGTCTCAGAGTGAGTCTTAAATATTTAGTAAACCATGTGAATAGATGTGATATCATGTAGGCTTTGTTGTTCCATTTAGGGAACATAGGCAGAGTAGATTTAGAATAATTCTTCGGGACCCTAGGATTTTTAGAATGATAATGAACACTGGCTTCAACTTAAAGTTACCACTTACATTCACCCTTCACAGGAGGATCAGTCTATCCTTAAAAGCTTTTAAGCCACAGATTGACTTCTCTGTAGCTATGAAAGTCCAGGATGGCATCTTCTTCCCATCTTCTTTCACTTAAACACTTAGAGGCTGTTTCATGGTTATTAATTGGTTTCATTTCATTTTTATTATATCTCAGGGATCAGGGAGGCCTGAAGAGAGAGAGGGAGGGAGAGAGAAGGGATGGCCAGTCAGTGGGGACAGCCAGAGCACACACATTTATCAGTTAAGTTCACTGTCTTATATGGGGACACTTCATGGTATTGCAGAATAACCACAATAGTAACATCAAATATTACTGGTCACAGATCACCTAAAAATAATGAAAAAGTTTGAAATATTACAAGAATTACCAAAAACATGACAGCTTTCCTGTCACTGGGATACAACACCCGATACCTACCACTTTTAAAGGTGAAGTTTCAGAGGATTCAGTCTGTGAAGAGCTGACTCCAAGGCAGAAGGGCCAGGCAGAACTGAGCTGCTTAGTGCATGGTGGCTGTGAGGCACAGCAGGGGACAGTGCCAGAGAGGAAAGGACTAGGAACCACATATATAGTATGCAAGGTCATGCCTCTGTGACCCACTCAGGTACCCAGAGCGTGCTTTAGTAATCCCCAAGGCAGCTCCCAAGCCTTATGTCAACAGTTAAACTTAATCACCATATGCAGTGACATGGAAGTAGTACGTACTGTTGGGAATGTGGCACCAATGGACTTCGTGTGAGCCGCATTGCTGTAAATCTTCTGTTTGGAAAATATGTATTATCTGCAGAGTACAATAAAGTACAATAAAATGATATCTGCCCATATTACAAAGCTACCCATGCTGCAGTGGCTTTCTGGAGCCCTAAGGGAAAATCTCTATCATGGTAACAAAGTAGGTGACAACCGTATGCAGGTACCTCTGATGCCTCTTCTTTCCTCACCAAGTGTCTAGGAATCTAAGCACTTGGACACTCACTTGAGGCAGCAACTAGTGAGCTAAGCATGATGATCATGACAGCAGTTGCCTCTTGCGGCGGGGGGGGGGTCCTACCCCCACCCGCCATGCGCTTCCTGTAAAAACACTAACCCCTCCCACAGATTCCTTTCTTGTTTAAATTAGGTCAGTTTCTGTTGTTTTGTAACCAAGTACACTCTGTACTACATAATGGTCAATATCCTTGATACTGGGTGAGCCTTTTTCACATTTTAACATCTCTGTAATCAGGATTTGTCTTATCAGTTGTCATTGCACATGTGTGAATGTCTTGTATATGTGTGAATTTGATCTTAGGTGTTCATATTGTTATTTCCCTTGAGTTGTGTGGGTTGTTGTACCTAAATGTATCTAGGTAAATATGTCTAAAAGGTATCTCGTAACAACTATTAAACAGCTGGGTGTCATGGTGTACGCCTGTAATCTCAGCACTTAGGAGGCTGAGACAGGAGGACCGCCATGAGTGCCAGGTCAGCCTAGGGCTACATAGCAAGACCCTGTCTCAAAACAAACAAAATATTAAGCAATAAGGTTATGAGAAAGGATGTCATACATTTATTGACACTGCTTTTTATTTCTTAGCAGTAAGTGAATCAGTAGCATCTTCCAGTTGATGTTATTTTAAATGTGGTACAGTGTGATACTATTTGCCCAATGAGAAAAACACGAAGTGGGAAATGAATGCTTATAGGATTTTTTTGTTTTTGTTGGTTTGGGGTGTTTTGTTTTGTTTTGTGTTTTGTGTTTTGTAATCCCAAGTGCTGGATTACAGGTGTTTGCCACCACTCTCTGCTAGGATTTCTTTTGAGCATGATGAACATGTTTAAAATTTATTATGGTATTGATTGTATAGCTGTGAATATGCTAAAACCACTGAACAGTACACTTAGTGGTATATGAATTATGTTTTAATAAAGCTGTTTTAAAATAATATCAGTATCATTTAGCCCCAGGAAACAGCTCTGAGAAGGGACCCTTGGTGTCTAAGAGTAATACAATACAATTTAAGGCCTTGGGTTAAAAATGTATATTATCTTTTGTGATTTCTGTTGCTAAACATTGTTATTGCTCTTGCATTCACCTTCAGCATAACACATAATGGTTCAGGAATAGAGGCTTAAAAAGTTTTCCCCTCCTGAGCCGGGGATTTGGCTCAGTGGTTCTGCCGCCTGCCTCGCAAATGCAGTGGTCCTGAGTTTGATCCCCAGTACAAAAAAAAACAACAAAAAAAAGTTTCCCCTCCTTCTCAGGACACATGCATTTAGAAGGACAAGAATCCATCCCTGACATAGCAGAAACTGATGGTTCTATCCCCGTCCACAGTCACTGCAGAGTAAAGGAGTAGTCACCTAACACCTACTGGTCAAAGCCCTTATCGGCCATGTTTTTACAGTTAATCTCCTTCTGATAAAGTGGTTCTTTTTTCAGAGCCGAGTATTAGTAACATGTAGGAGGGATCAAGGTTTTCTGCTCTCACCCTCCCCTTTCCCATCTACCAGTTCATTTTCCCATGTTGGAAAAAGAAGGCTGCTTCTAACAATCTCATAAACTGGACTGTGTTTCCTGGGCAATGCCAGCCAGAGGAGCGGCCACCTGTTTGTTGATCTGGGGCTTCTGGGAAAGCAACTGCACAGGTGTGTGGTTAGGTGTGGATGAAGTAGCTTGACCTCCCTCACCTGGAATAACTCGATCTGGCAGTTGAGTTCTTTGCCTGCCTAGTTTTATGGAAATCAGCGGCAAGGGAAGTCGGCCCGTGTGTTCTCCGGGGGAATTGAAATCCGCCTCTGCCATAGTTTAGTAGCGCTCTTAGCGTTTGAAGACTAACGACGTACAAAGTTGAGACGCAGGCAAATGCTGAACATGGAATGGCAGAACCAGCAGGTAAAACTTCTTTGCTTGACAGATTTGCTGTTGTAGATTCGTGTTTCTCCTCTGTTCTCTTCTCCTTTTCCTGATAGTTCTGCGGAAAGCTGACTCTGGTGCTTATGTTGTTTTGGTGGTGAATCTGATGGAGGGAGAGAAGCCAGGTGGTAAGGAGTAAGATGCAGAGTGTCTAGAATAACCTCTGTGATGCCTCTCGTATTTCTTCATATTCCTAATAAATTTAAATGTTCCCTGGGCTGATGGTCAACACAAGAGGTTAGGGCAACAGAGGACAGTTAAAAGAAGTAGGAGAATTCTCTTTTTAAGAGGAAATCGGTATTGACTGTTAGTCTTAAGTTGTATAGTGATAGTACACAAGTAGGGTTGTCTTCTTTGGAGAAAATATCGGGTGTTTTGGGCAATTGCAGAGGGAACGTGCTTTACACAGCAGAAGGCAGATTGCAAATTGAGTTGGCCTTTGAAAATTATAAAATACCCAATGAAGAAGCTAGTTGATGAGATCTGTGCAAAAGCTGTAGGCTTACTACAAGCTGTACAATCATATTGAATCCTAAATGTTTTTCTCTATACATAAGATGAAGAGTTTCCTAATTGATCTTGTAGGCTCAGCACTAGTTTCTGTGCAAAATTCAAAATCACACCAAGCCAGGCAGTCTAGAAAGTCCCGCTGATGGTTAGTCGTTTTAGTCCTGTGGTGAGACTGCTCTTCAGACTCTTTGTTTTTATTTATTTAGTTTATTTTTTCATAGAGGATCTTGCTATGTTGCCCAGACTGCCCTCAAACTTGGATACTCGTGCCTTGCCCGCCTCCTTTGGGATTACAGGTGCATGAGATCACCTGTAATCACTCTTCAAATCAATCTTATCCAGAACGTGCTGTTCTCCCTGTCATCCTATGTCTTTCTTTACTTCTGTGTTTTGTGTCTTGGTAATTGCGAGGGTTTACCCGGTAGAAAACTTGGACATCTACTGAACCTGTCCTACCTTCATGATCCCCTTCCTTTGTCCATGTCCGCAGATTAAACTCTGCTCCACTAACTCCAAGCTGAACTGGGATTCTCTCCTCCGTGTTCTTTTATAGCACTGTTCTTAGCACTGGTTTAACTAAATTACATGGTACATTGTTGCTCATCACCACTACATGGTAAACCTTATGAGGCTGCTTTTTTATTAGAATTTCTTCACACCAAGAAACCTGATAGGGAGATGGTGGGGACCTGTTTGAGTAAAATTGCTTCTCAAATGAGAACAAGCCCCGTGTAGCCATGCTCTGCGTCCATTAGGTGGCAGCAGAGGAATGTCAGTTGATCTACTTGGGTCCATTGCTCCCAAAAGCCCTATTTCTGTTTTTCGATCCATTTTTCAGATGAGCCTATCTCTTCCACTCCATTTAAGTGTTTTAATATGGGAAGTGCAGATATTTTCTGGCATATGGGTCACAAGCAGAATTCCTTCAGTAAAGCATACAACTTTGTCTTCTCAGGCAAGCCATGTAAATTCTCTAGTCTGAGTTTCTTAAATGGCTAATGGTAGACATAGGAGAGCTGTAGGTAACGTTGGATCCTAAAATCATAGGCTTCTAAATCATCAGTGACATGTTACCATTCATGTGTTCAGTATTGTGCTAAGAACCGTGGGTATAATAAAAGATGTGCTCTGTGCTACACCCTCAAGATCAAGGGTGTCAGATACACACATAGTAAACCATGAGACTATAATAAGGAATGTATATCCTTGAGCACAAAATTGTGTTTAGGCAGACTACTAGGAGTTCAAAGAAGACAGTGAATGATGTGGGATGGAGTGGCCAGAATGGACTTCATGGACCCAGCAGAGTAGAATTTGAGTTGGCTTTCAAGTTTATGAAAGGCTTAAACAGGATAAGAGAATTAGTGATTTTGAAAGTTTATTATTTGAAATGTTACTTGAGCTTATTATATTAATGCATATAATAAAATAGAGGTTCATATAAAGAACCTGTCTGCATCACAGAATAAGTGAGGAGAAAGTCAGTATTCAAAACCAAGTCTTTTAGACCCCAGTGGGCAATTTTGTTCTTCCACAGCACCAAGCAGAGACGCCCAGGGAAGGGTCAGTCTTTCGCTGGACCATTCTTGGCAGTAGAAGTGAATACAGTGATTAGAATCTCTTGCTCTGTCTTTGAAGGGGACATAGAACTTCTAGGAAATGAATATTTGTCTTGAGAGATATTGCAAAAGCAAAGCAAGCTGTAAACTTTTTATTCTGCCTGAAATCTACATGGGAAGTAACCAGTGTTGAGTGAGGATGCTGAGATAAGAAACTTATCTTAGAAAAAGCGTCATTGTATTGGGTAGTCATGTTTCTATTCTAAGAAGTATTTAAAAGTTAGAATTAGCTGACAACAATTTCCTGTATGATTGTTTCTGATTCTTTTTTAAACAATGTTTTTTCTTCTTCCTCAGAGTCTCCTAGATAATGCTGGCAGTATACTGATCCAACTCTTTTATTTCCTCTTAGGGAAGTTTAGTCTTCTAAACTTAAAAAGAGAAGTAGAGTGTGATTCACAATCTTTGTACACTTGTGCTCACTTACCATTGACATATAACTAAACTACAGTGATAGCACAAGGATCCTTCAAGAACTAAATTCCTTATAATGAAACAGTGTTTAAAAGAAAGGACACTTAGCACACAAAATTCTTAACTAACGGAAGCAGAACTGCAAGCTTAGCTTGCAAACAAAAATACACCTGCACAAAGATTTTATTTGCCCTTTACAGATGCCTGTCCCTTCTATCTTAATAGGGTTTACCTTTGGCCCAACACTGCCCCTCAGGGTTACCATAACTCTTTGCTGTTAGTCTTGAAAACGTCCTCTAATTTTACTTTATTCCCTTCCTGACCTCCTGCTCACTCTTTCACTATTATAATAGAAATTCTGTTCCACCTGCCAATCCAGTGACTTGCTCTGGCCAAGGGCCTGGGAAATTCCTCTGTATCAAATTCCATGGTCATCTTTTACCTTGAGCAGTACTTTATAATGTGCATTACTGCTTTCTTAACCTTTTATTTAACCATGACACCTGTAATATTCCCTGGCTAACTTCTGTCTTTTGCGATTGCCCCTTCTGTGTCTATTTTAGCCATTTTCCTCTATAACACTTTAAATACTGTTCAGCAGTCAACCTCATTTCTCTTCCCAGGATTCTCCCTAACTGACCCTGTCTACTCCAGCTGCCTCAGCTGTTGCTCAGGTCTCTGCCTCTAAACCTGACTTTCCTGCTGTGCTTCATTATAGGACATGGAAAGGGCTTAGAACAGTGCCTGGCCTCTTCTGATAGGCCTTCCAGAGCAGTGGCCACTTATGTCCCCTATTTTCCTTTTCCTCTTCATCTGTGTAAAAGTATTGTGGCAGGTGTGTGTTACTTTAAGGGTTTTGAAGTCCTCGTTAGAAAGATGCCATAAACCAAGTAAATGAAACCACTCTCCCTCTGACCTTTAAAAGGCAAGAAAGCCTTTGTGCTCTCATGTATATATTTTTAAAACTTTATTATCTTGCATAAGTGTTACCCAACTGAGAAACTTGGAAATCAAACTAGAAAACATTTCCTTCTCTGCTGCTCACTGTTAGCCCACCACCTCATCCCGTCATTCTTTTTAAGAGTCCTTCAGTTCCTTTCTCCCTACTGCACTGCCCTCTCTGAACTCATTCTCCTACCTGGCCTTGCTCTCCCCGCTCCACCCCACCAGTCCACCCTCTGCATTGGGTGCTGCATTGGGGAATCGTTCTAGATGAAGATCAGGTCAAGTTGCTGTCTCCCCTTGAAATTTGAGAATGGCATTCCATGAGCTGTTGTTTTCTAGAAAACTCTACACACCCTTGTTTTCTAGAAAGCCTCTTCTCTTCCCTTTAGATTTTCTCCAGCTCACCTCCCCATGATGTTCTGTTCCTCATTCCCTGTGTCTTCTCTACAGCACTATACATGATGTTTTTGTCTTAAAATTTTAATTATCAATACTTAATATGACCATCTCCCCTATAAAATACTGCATTAGAGCAGGGCATCTTCATTTTATATGCAGTGTCTGGAGTAGGTCAAATGATAAGACGCAAAATGGTTGAATAGAATGAAGAAGAGGAATGATTACACAGTTGACTAAGCCTAAAGCATGGCAAATAGATGAATGAGTGAATGTGAAATTTGGGCCAACCTAAGACAACACTAAAAACTCAGATTCTGAATTTCACTCATAACTTTAATTCAGTTTAGTAACTGAGTACCTAATCTAGGCTAGGCCACAGTGCCCATTACTGACAGAATTCTCACTTCCAAGAACTTCAGAATGGTAGTTAGCAGTAGTTAAACCACAAGGAATTTCATTTTTCTAGATGTTAAGTCCCCCTTTTTGTGTTAGGATCTACAACTTAGTGTAGTGGCTAACAATTGACTAAGGCAGTTGTTGAATTTCATACTACTTTTTAGTGCAAATGAAAAAATGTGTTTCTTCAGTAATGAGTTTTAAAGTTTTTTCTGCAGTTCAGCAGTCTTCTGGGGGAGCAGAGACTACATGACATGAGAGAATTGGGGGGTGGTAGAACTCTTCAGCATCTTGACTGTGAGAGTAGAATTCACAAGACTGTTGACATTTGTCAAAACTCTTATTTCTGTGTAAGAAAAAGTTTTTACTGTATGTAAATAATACCTCAGGAAATGACGTTTTTTCCTTCCATACTGGGGATCGAACTCAGGACCTTGTGCTTGCCAGGCAGGTATGTTGCCCCTGAGCTATATCCCCAGCCCTAGGAAATGACTTTTTAAAAGGTACCACTGAGTCTTTTTTATTTACTTTTTAAAAAAACCTTCTAATAAACACATTAAAAATTGTCTTTATACATGGGGTGTAAAGTGATATTTCATACATGCATACAGTGCGTAACCATCAGATCAGGGCAACTGATGCGTCTCTTTACTCAGATGCGTATCATTTCTTGGTATTGGGAACATTCAATGTCCCTACTCCGGCTCTTCTGAAATATTCAGTTAATAGTTTTGAACCATTTTTATCCTGTTGTGGAATAGGTTAATCCTCCCATCCAGCTGCAACCCTATGCATGTCAGCCATCCTCTTCTCCCCAGCCCTGTTTTAAGGAAAGGAATTTGGTCCATCTCAAAGTGGAATGATTTAGAAAGAAAAGCTAGGGCCGGGGATTTAGCTCAATGGTTCTGCTGCCTGTCTCGTAAGTGCAAGGTCCCAAATTCAATCCCCGGTACCAAAAAAAAAAAGCTAATAGGCTATAATAGGCCATGCCAAGCATGGTTTCTTTTAAAAATTATTTAAAACAGCTGGCCATGGTGGTGCGCGCACTTATAATCCCAGCACTCTGGTAGGCTGAGGCAGAAAGATCACAACTTTGAGCCCAACCTGGGCAACTTCACAAGATCCTGTCTCAAAATAAAAACTAAAAGCAGACTAAGGATATCACTTAAAGGGAAGGCTCTGGGTTCAATCCATAGTACCACAAATAAACAACCAAACAAATAAACGCCTTAACTTTTGACTTGATCAGATTCCAATATTTTGCCAGTTCTTTAATAAAATATTAAGAATATACTCTTCTGTTTATCTCTCCTCAGTCTCATCCCTTGATTCTCCCCTAGAACTAGTCACCATCTTGACTTTGGTATTTATCATTGTCAAACTGTTATTGCTGTCATTATTACATCATTTATGCACACCTACATATTTTTAAATGTTTTTATAATTTATATGCATCATTATAAATCTGGCTGCTTTTACTCTTGTGTTCTGTTTGTTCATATGATCTTGGCCCATTCTGCAGTAATACCATAGTTTGTTTTGCTCCTTCCTGTGCCGTTGAACATTGAAGTTTTATTGTTGTTGATCTCAGTGTGTTAATAACAGTAACGATGCTGTGTGCATTCTGTTTCATGTTTTTTGTATAAATATGTAAGCATTTCTAAAGGGTATTTATTTCCAAATATATTTCTGGGCATAAAGGATGAGGGCATTTTGCTCTTTTATATTCATTTCATCAGTAATGTGTAAGAGTAGCTAATACTTTACGACTCAATTATGATTAAAATGTTGTTTTCTTTTTTAAATTTTGCCAATCAAAAGAAGTTTCTTGTTTTAAATTGCAATATCTTGATACTGGTAAACCTGTTTTCTCTTTTGTTTGTTAAGTTTTTCTGGTGGCCTTGTTTTTTTGTTGTTGTTTCTTGGTTTGGGGGGGCTTGTTGGTCTTTTTTTTTTTTTAATTTGGTTTAAATTTGTTATATATTCTCGATACAAATGGTGTCTAGTTATACAGTATACCTGTAGTACTTTTTAGTTTGCCTTTTCATGTCTGTGATATTTTATCACAGGGATGTTCCATAATATATTTGACCATTCTTCCTATTGTTTGAGATTTGGGTTGTTTGTCTTTTTTATTGTCTCATTTAAGAAAAAAACTTAGTGGGCCGGGGATTTAGCTCAGCAGTTCGGTGGCCTCCCTTGCAAGAGTAAGGACCCGAGTTCAATCACCAGTACCAAAAAAAAAAGAAAAACTTAGTGGTGTTGCTGACTTTGTCCTGGTTTACTTTGGAGTCAGTGATAAATGTTCGGGACAGTTGGCCAGGTCTAGTCAGTATGGCCTATGGGGATGAAATAAAGCAGAGCTCACAGGCCTTGGTACAGGAATCTGTCATTCTCAGTGTCAGCAGCACCTGCTCTGACCAATGAACTAATTGTAAAGTGACCTACATAAGTAAAACACTGCCACTTGTGAAACTGGCTTTGACACTTGAGGCTGGCATGTTTTTAACGGAACCAATGTTCCAATGGAAAAAAATTCAAGATGATGTAGTATTTATCTTTATCTGAGGTAGGTCACAGAAATAGCAAACCCTTGCATTGTCACTAAAGCAAAAGTTTGGTTCAGTAAAACACAGAGCTAGAGCAAGGATCAGCAAACTTCTGTAAAGGGCCAGATAGTAAATGTTTTAGGCCTTGTAGAACATATGCTCATTTCTGCCAGTATACCATGGCAAGCAGTGGGCACACAGCCTTGCGCATTCATTTATGTATTATCTAGGACAGCTTTGGCACTCCACCGTCTGTACAACCTAAAAGATTTATTATCTGGTCCTTTACAGAAAAAAAGTGTGCTGACTTCAAGGGCTACAAACTTAGTACTATTGACATTTTGAGCCCAGATAATTCTCCCTGCCCCTAAGGAGGGGGACAAAATTCTCTCTTCCTGAGCTGTGCTGATCTAGAGGATTCAGGAAGTGCTTAGCCTGAGAGAAATTTCATCTTCCTTTTTTCTTTTTCTTCTCTTTCCTTGTTTATTTTTAAATTATTTTGATTACTGGAGTTATAACTTTGATTCCTTGCTTAGACTTCAGCTTTGACTCCACTGTGGAATTAGAGAGGCCAAAGGACACACTGACATTTGCATGCAGTTATCATAAACTATGAAATCAGATCACATCTTGATATGTGAAATACACTAGATCTAGAAAGCTTCCTGATCTGTAGCAAGCACATCAAATTGAGCAGTATTTAGTGTATTCCTCTGTCTAGGTTTAACCCATTTATAGCAGATCTGAAAATTCTCCCTGCATTGCATATGTTTCTTTTTAGTCTGTTTCTTCTTCACTGTTGGTATTTGCCAGCTGGCTAGGCCTGAGCCTCCAGAGAGCTGGTATTTACAGCTCACTTGGGAGGATGAAGCAACTAGGGTAGCCCAAGGGCAGATGAAAGAGTATCCAGAATGAGAATGCTATGGCTCTCTTGCTCTATCTGTCTTCTTTCCCCTGCGGAAGAATTCCTCTTCCTCCCCTTTCTATCAAATGAGAAGCAATATTGATTGATTTGGTACAGAGTATAAAATATGCATCTAATGGAATGGTATTTTGGGAACTATTAACAGCATTGGCTTTGCCTTGCCCTAAGATTTTTGCCTTCCTCTTTTTTTCTCCTCCCCTTCCTTCCCCTCCTCCTTCCTAGTAGCAGCTTCTTAGCAAATTACAAGCTTTGGCTCTGGCTTGCTGGATAGCAGTGGCAGTGCAAGCCTTTTCTAGTTTCCAAGGGAGACCAGGTGCTGAGACTGCAGTCTTTCCCGGCAGCCACTTACCTTTCTTGCTATTCGTCTCCACACATCTCTTGACCTTCATTCTGCTATGCAAGCCTGCATAAGGAGGTAACAGTCTGTTTTCTGGGAGCTCTCTGTGTCAAAGGGGGCAGAGGGAAAGTGGGATTTTTGGTGTAAGGCAAATGGAGAAAGCAGAGTATAAATACTGAAATTAACAAAAAGTAGCTCTGAAGTGTGCTGCAGCTGTGAGCTGTTCTACCTATAAATACCTTAAAGGTGAGGGCCCCAGCACTACCTCATAAAATTTAAAAGTACTACATATAAAACTGTAAGGCTATAGCAGTGTTGCCTCTGGGAAGCACAGAAGAAAAATGAGAACTTTGAGAAGAAAATTAAATCAATTGCCTTTAAACTTGGCTAGAAACAGATTGATCTTGACAACATGTTGTTAGGTTTATTTATGTTGTGTGTGTTGGATCTGGCTTTCAAGTTTAAGAAGAAGGCTGACAGTAAAGTCTCTTAATTGGATTTTGAGGACCTCTAGAGCTTTGCTGTCAAATATTGTGGTCAGTGGCCATGTTGGGTATTTACAGTTAGTTAAAATTAAATACAATTAAAAATCAGTTCTGTCACACTAGCCCATTTTAAAATGCTCAATAGCCACACATGACTGACTCATGACTACTTTATTGGACTGTGCAGATATAGAACATTTCTTGTATCATACAACGATTTCCTGAAAGTACTAAAAAACATGATCTGTGGAATAAGGAAATTTAGTGCAGGTGGCTCTCTGTATTCATGGGTTCTGCATATGGGGGTTCAGTCAACCAAGGGTTGAAAATAATGCAGGGAAAAAATTGCATTTCTGCTGAACATGTACAGATTGGTTTTTTTGTCATTATTCCCTAGACAATACAGTGCCACTACTTATTTTTGTAATATTTATATTCTATTATGTATTATAAATAATCTAGACATGAAGTATATTGCAGAATTTATATAGATTATATGCAATTACTTTATCATTTTATACACAGGACTTGAGCATTCATAGATTTTGGTTTCCGGGAAAGTATCCTAGAAACAGTGTCCCTTGAATATTAAGGGAAAACTGTATTGGCTAGACCAATGAAAGGCATTTAGCAAGACTTTAAGGCCATTTGTTGAAAATCGACATAAATATGGATCCACTGTGGGTTAAAGCTAGAAGGGACCCTAAAACCTGTAAGTTCACCCATTTGTTTTACACACGAAGAAACTAAAGTTCCAAGAGATTGAGTAATCCTGTTAAGGTCAGACAAGTATTTGAAGTAAAACCCGGATATCTGTTCTTTCTACTGAATACCACATTGCTAGTATCCCATTCCCGACTAGAAACAGCAAGTAAAACTTAAAACTAAAACCTTCCTGACTATATGCAGTCACCTGCATTCTTCAAGGGAGAATTTAGGGAATGGGAATCTAGCTTAGTGGTAGAGCACTTACATAGTATGCATGGGGCCCTGGATTCCATTTCCAGTAGAGCATAGAGAAGTTGGGCCTCATGTTATTTGATATCTGTTGTTTGTGATGATCCTTATGGTGTGTTGATGGCAACCTCTGGGAAGGTTAAAAACCATCCTTTCCCAAGGTAGATAGAGTGTTCATTGTGGCAAATTTTTGGGAAATCTGGGAGGATGGTAAGAGAAATGTAAAGTAAGACATAATTATTCATTTATTCCTATTATTCCTAGATTTGGAAGAAAAAATGTTCTATAAATCCACATAGCTAGAAATAATTTTTTTCTTGTGGTGTAATATAAGAAGAGCTGTACTAGAATCAGGAGAATATGGTTTTAGTTCCTTTAGGTATAAGACATTATAACCTGAACTAGATATTTCAGTACATCCTTAGGCCTTGATTGGATAATCTGTAAAATAGGAATAATTTTATCTTCTCAAAGTCTCAGAATTAAATCAAATGACTTCTTGAAGTCATATGGTCTTTAGCTCTAAGTTTGTGATTCACTTATTCCTCTGTTTCCCTTGCTCCCCTGTAGCTATGACTGCATGCTTCCAGGTTGATAGCAAAGAAATTCTTTTTGGAATCTCCCCAAAACCTTTGCCTATATACTCTTATACATAGAATATAGTCAAAGGACATCCTGAATGATCATCAATAAAAGACATGCTATAAAAGACATGTCTATAATTATATATTCTAGTATAAGTAATATATAATAAAAAGGACATCAATAAAAGACATATATTCAGTTTGGTTCCTTTCCTACTTGAACATTTTTAAGTACCTTTTTCTGCAGATTTGAGGTGTAACTCTTTATTCAAAAACTAATGTCCTATTAGATTCCAGGTTTTAAAAAAAATTATTTTCTCATTATTCTAGGAAAAGAAGTTCTGTTTTTCCCAAGGAAATCCTGTTTATTTCTCTTTCATTCTTCTATTTTGAGTATTTTGTTTTACTTAGATAACCTATGAATCTTCATAGTGAATATTTTCTCTTCAAGTGAGTTTTCCAATTCTGGTAAAAAATGACTAAGGAGAACTTTTATTAGGCTAGATGGGATAGAGAGCATAACATATCTAGTCTGCCTTCCTTTTCTCAGTTACCACTGATGAACATTGTTAGAGGTAATGAAAACATGACATAGGAGTAGGAGTGGAGGTGATGATGATGCTGGTGTAACAGTTGGATAGTGGCTGTAGCAGCACCCAAGCTGTAATGAGACTTACTATGTACCAGATGCCTTAACCGAGTTTGCAGTTATCTCTATGATGATCCTATTAATACATCTTTATATCATCTGTCACAGCTGTCAATATCTTTCATTGTATAAGAAAATTAGGATTAGAGTGCTTAATTTATCCAAAATCATCTAACAAGTAAGTTGAGGAACCATGGTACAAACCCACTAGCTAATCTGATTCCTGTGCCAAGATACTTGTTCACTATAATGTGCTTGTCAAGGATTTTATTTGTATTCCACTGATTGCATAATCTCAATTTTGTACCAAATACAAAGAAAAATGTTTCCTGACCTCTAAAAGCATAGTAGACAGATATGGTAATTAAAGGACTTTGGGATCTGAATTTCTTTCATGCCACTAAACTGGGAATATTAGCCTAGTCTTACCTTTTATTCATTCATCCATTCATCCATTTATTTATTTCTGGTCCTAGGGATTGAAGCCAGGGTAGCCTAGTTTCATTTTAATATCAGAAGGCAAAGATGGGAAGCCATGGCCTTCTTATACTTTAGAAGTTTTTATTTCTGTTGTATAAACTTATATAGGTCTTCTTTTCGTAGCAGTTCAGGATCCTGGAGCACTCAGATTCACAGACAGCTAGCTGCAAGTGCTTCTCAGATAGAGCCAGGCATGTTGGGTCTAGCATAGAGGTCAGCATTTTTTTCCCTATAAAGTGCCAAATAGTGAATATTTTAGACTCCATAAACCACATTTTCTCCATTTACTAAACTCTGTTTTGTAGTTCCATTAAAATTTTACTTACAAAGAATAGCAGGACCATAGTTTGCTGGCCCTCTGCTTTATATTTTGGACAGTTGAAGGACCTAAGCTCTAATGAAGATAGAATGTGACCCCAAGGCAGTCATAAGTTAGGCATGGATTCTCAGTGGGATATGCATCAAGATAAATGAAAATAAATGAATTATGTTTTTCCTTCCTCAAAAACGTTTCTAATACAAGTACTGGAGTTTCTGGATTTGGTTTTTATAGAATTTTTTTCCTAAATAGCCTTATATAGGGACACACATTACAAAATAACATGTAGGATATTCTAAAAAACTATATTCTGTTCAACTATGTATATAGTATATATGTACATACATACGATCTAGACATACATGTGGGAAAATGGGGTTATCCTTGTGGCAAATTTTTTTGTCTTCTTGAGACAGTGTCTCCTATGTTGTTCAGGCTGGCCTTGAACTCACTGTGTAGCCCAAGCTGGCCTTGAACTCCCACCAATCCTCTTGCCTCAGCCTGCCAGCTCCCGGGATCAGGGGTGTATACCATCACACCCAGCTCATGGTGGAATTTCAATTTATTTTTATTTTCCATTAAAAAATATGTTATTTCAAGTATTTAAGAATTCAAGCCAGGTGAAACCTTCTTGATCTTATTTTTTTATGAGCTGATTTTCTCTCATTCAGTAAGAAGGGGAGGATAAGGGAGTTTGAAGCTTGCTTTTTCACTGTGGCTCTTTTTTTTTTTTCCTTTGTGGCATTTTGAGTTTATGAGGCAGGCGTGGTTCCACTGAGCTAAATCCCCAGCCCTCACTGTGGCTTTTTTAAATGACAGGCTTTTTTTTTCTTTTTTTTTTTTTTTT
>NW_022900923.1:41366987-41367988 GCF_012274545.1 Fukomys damarensis
TTTTTTTTTTTTTTTTAATTTGGTACCGGGGATCGAACTTGGGACCTTGTGCTTGCAAGGCAGGCGGAGGAACCACTGAGCTAAATCCCTGGCCTGTAACAGGCTTTTGCTATATAGTTCAGGCTGGCTTTGAACACAATATGTAGCCCAGGCTGGCCTCAATCTCGTGGCAGTCCTCCTGCCTCAGCCTCCCAAGTGCTGGGATACAGGCTTGTGCCACCACACTTGGCCTCACTGTGGCTTCTATACAGTATTCTAAAAAGAGATAGTCATTAAGAATTAAGTATAATTGATACTATATATGTTTTGCAGGTAAAAATGGCAGGTAAGTAGATCGGCTGGTAACCCAGGCAGAGCTTCATGGAAACTTAGTCCTCAGTCTGGTCACCAATTCCAACATCTGAACTATCATTTTGCAAGTTTTGGGACTTAATCTTTTTAGTTCACTTAGAAGAAAGCAATATATTAAGATAGGACTTAAGCCTACCAAATTCATAGTAGATTCAGATATCAGAATTCCAACTTCCTAATCCACAGTGAGGGAAAAATAAGAACACTGCCTAGTTGAAGACTTCTGCTTCAGATTATGCATATATTTTATTTTAGACAAATGCTGCAACTCAGAATACCTAAGTATTCTTAGGATAAGATTAAGAGAAAAAATTCTTGAAGGTATTGGTGAGTTTTTAAATGATGATGTGAGGGGTCAAGTTCCTGGAAGGAAGTGGGTCAATAAAGAGGGATTTCCTATTTGGCTGTGTCTTTCCCCTCGAGGCATTTATTGGCAGTGGCTATGATGCTAAGGAACTGGACAAGATTTTCAGTAACCTCATGGGGCAAAGGAAACAAAAGTTATAATTTAGAAAGAGGCGCTCCACACTTTCATCTGTAACCTGTGCAAGACCAACCCCTATGGGCCAGGGATTTAGCTCAGTGGTTCCGCCGCCTGCCTCACAAGCACAAGGACCTGAGTTCAATCCCTGGTACCAAAAAAAAAAAAA
>NW_022900923.1:41368140-41391529 GCF_012274545.1 Fukomys damarensis
CCCCTCCTGCTCCCCCTCCTTCCCACCTTTCCCTCTTTCCTCTTTCTTCTTCTTCCTTCCATCTTTCTTCTTTTTCTTTTTCCAGTACCAGGGACTGAACTCAGAACCTTGTGCTTGCGAGGCAGATGCAGTGCCACTGAGTTAAATCCCTGGCCCTAGGAAGCATATCTTCTAATCAGCATAGTCTGAGTAATTAAGGTCATTTGAGCTATAGTTATCAAATTGTGGCACCCCAGATCAGCACCATAAGTTGAGATATAATTAGAAATGCAGATTCTTAGATTCCCACCCCAAACCTACTGAGGGAGACCATCTGGGAGTGTGGCACCTACCAGTTTGTCACAAGAACTGCAATTTATTAAAAAGAATCAAGTGAAAAACTACAAATGAGTTTGCAGCACGGCCACTAAAGAGAGGATTAGTGAATTGTATAGTAGGAAATATCCAGAATGAAGCTCAGAGCAGTAAAAAGGATGGACAATACAGAAAAAGCATAGTGGAGTGTGGCCCGTGGGTCTTAATATGCATGCCTGGAGCCCCAGATGAAGAGAGGAGCTAGCTTTTTTCACGGAGCACCTGTAGAGAAGGTGTTCCATGACTGGTGGCTAAGCAGTGGTTATGTACACTTGAGTTCTTGACAGGCATTTTCTTGAGAATGAACAAAGTGAACCTTTCAAGTCTTTGTGGCCCATTATAAAATTTAAACTTTCAAGCAAAAGTTGGAATTTTAGAAAATATGTACTTGTCATTAAGTGATATTGACAGTTTCCCAATAAAGACAGTTCTAAGATCAAAGGCAATATTAAAGAATGTATTTTTAATTATTATATCATGAAATTGTCAATATTGGAAAGTTTTGCATAATCAGGTACACTGATATCTTTAAAACGACTAGTGAAGATGTGTTTCAAAATCATGGATAAGTAAGATCCAATCAAAATGCAATATAGACGATGGATATTAACATAACAAAATATGAAAAGTCTTAATATATTTTGCATTCCACATTACAACTAGCTACCACTTGTATTTCAGTGTAGTATCAAAGAATATCCACAATTGTGTGGCAGAATTATCACAGTGCTCCGTATTGGTGTGAAGTCAGATAGTCTTAATATATTTTAACTAACACGTCACATCGATTGCAGAAGTAGATACGAGAACCTAGCTGTCATCTAAGCCAACGTTAAAGGACATTTACAAAAGGGTAAAGCAGTGTTTCTCTTCTTCTGAATTTTTTTATTTTGGAAAAGATAGTTTGTTTCTCATAGAAAATATTATTGATGTTACTGTGTAGTAGGGATATTATTTTAAATACTTTTTAACATGTTAATTTAACTTCTAATAAGGTAAATATGAAGAGATATATTCCTACAGATGAAAAAGCTTTTTTTGGAATAATAGATGGAGGAAGGTCGGACAAAAGAAGATTGGAAAAGAAAAAGAATTGAAGGGGGGAAAATGGTGCAAATGTGAGGGTGACCAAGAGTTGGAAGGAGCGGGGAGGAGAGGGTAAGGGGTGAAAAAAAGAAAAAGAATTAAGATGTCTCCTGTATGTGTATCAGCTCCCAACCATAATTATAATTATTTATCTACTACAAACATGTACTAATTTAAAAAGTATAAAAAGAGACCAATTGGGAACCATTACTATAGAAATTAGAATATATTATTGAAGTATTATGAACAATTTTATGCTATTTATGTGAAAATGCAGATGAAATGGAAAATTTCTTGGAAAACAAATATTCACAAAATATGAATAAGCTTAACCCTATTTTTAAAATCTTGAACTTTTTATTTAAAACTTTCCTACAGAGAGCACTGTAAACCAAATGGCTTTTATTGGCAAACTTTTCCTATCATTTAAGGAGGAAGTAACCTAAATCTTACATATATTCTTACAGAACATAGAAAGTAGAGAATATTTCCCAACTTGTATAACCTCAATTCACAAAGCTGGCCACGTATTATAAGAAGGGAAAATTACAAGCCAATGTCTTTCACTGTGGTGGGCAGATATAAAAAAGGATCAAAATACAATGTGTGTACATATACCAGTTTCTTAAAACAAATGTAATTATTATGTATCACAAACATACCAACCTTTTTAAAAAAGTCCTGAGCTAAATAATACTGAGTCTACATAAAAAGCACATCTATATTTTAAAATGATACGTCTTGGGCTGGGGATGTAACTAAGTGGTAGAGTGCTTGCCTAACATGTGCAGGGCCCTAGGTTATATCCCCAGCACTACAAAAAAATTTTTTTGATGAAGTTGAGCTTATCCTAGGAATTCAGTGTTTTACATTCAAAACTTGTCCAGTTGTTTCAAAATAGCTAGTATAGAGGATTTTGAATGTTCCCTACACAAAGAAATATTATGTGTCTGAGATTTTATACACACACACACACACACACACAAATTACTTGGATCTGATTATTATACATATATTGAAATGCTGTACTATACTCATGAACACGTAGAGTCACTATGTGTCTTAAAAATATATATAAAAGATTTTTAATAACAATATGACAACAGAAAAAAAACAAAATGATAATCTCGCTGTGGGAGACAGAAGCATGAGATAAATTTGAACTGGCACCGTGATTAAAAACAACAAGGGCCAAGGATTTAGCTCAGTGGTTCCGTTGCCTGCCTCGCAAGTGCAAGGTCCTGAGTTTGATCCCTGGTACCCCCTCCCAAAAAAGAAAACAACAACAACAACAAAATCCTCTTAGTCTCCTTCCTATAGGAGTGGAAGTTCATTACTTTAATTTGATGAGTGATTCCTAGGAAATCTTATAGCAGATGTCATACTTACTGGTACAATACTGAAAGTATTTCTGGATGCAAGAACAGAGCCTGGAGACTTACTATCTCTGCTTCCTTTCAACACACCCTAGAGTTTCTAGCCAAAGCATTAAGACAAGAAAAGAAATGAACTAAAATTCTCATTTTACAGATGACATGCATCTACACGAATAATGTCTTGATTTCTGTAATTTATACTGATAGCAGATAGTATTCCTCTCATTTTGACTTTTCCTCTGTTCATTCTTAGAGTGTAGAAGACCCTTCAGCATATGAAATTACCTGATCACTCATTCCTCAAGTTGTGTGACACAGGTCTTACTCTCGCCATTACTTTGCTTTCTCTGCAGGTCCTATCTGACACCTGTACGGGATGAGGAAGCTGAGTCTTTACGGAAAGCACGCTCCAGACAGGCTCGGCAGACTCGGAGGTCCACTCAGGTGACCGTGACTTTTTTTTTATGCCCTTTTGTCTACCTACCTTTTCATTGCAGGCACATTTATAGTAATATAAGTCTTATTTCAACCACTGCATTAAAATCTCACTATGTTAAATATACTACATACACTCGATTGAATTTATACCTACATCTATCTACTATCATCTCTAGTCTTCTAGACTTAGAGCAAGATTGATCATTCCACTTGTACATAAGGACTTTGAGAATCCCCTGAACTCTCCTATACTTTACAGACTTCTAAGGGAAGACAGTTAAGCATTCCTCAAAGCGATAAACAGTTTTCTTTTGCTCATCAGTTCCACTCTTATGTATATGTAAGAGAAATGATGTGGAGAGGCGGTACCGGGAATTGCACCCAGGGCCTTTACTCTTAACTACATCCCCAGCCATTTTCTACTTTATTTTGAAACAGGATCTCACTAAATCTAAGTTGACCTGCCTGGGCTCAAACTTGTGATCCTCTTGCCTTAGCCTCCCTGAATGGGACTTTGCCTTTCTTTGTCTCTCTGTTCTCAGCACATTGAACAATTTTGATTTCATCAGACAGTTTGAGGAATATTGACATTAGATCATCTCTGAAGTTCTTACAGAATTTGGCAGTGAATCCATCAGGTCCTAGGCTTTTTTGGTTGGTAATTTTCATTACTACTTCAATGTTATTATAGGATTATTCATGATTTTTAAGTCTTCTTAGTTCAATTTTGGCAATTTATATGTAGCTGGGAATCTCTCCATTTCTTCTGAGTTCTCCAATTTATTGGCGTACAGATTTATGAAGTAGTTGCTAATTTTCTGGATTGCAAGTGTCTGCCGTGATTTCACATTTTAAATTTCTAATTGCATTGATTTGTGTCTTCTCCCCCCGCCGCCTTTTTTGTTAGCTAAGGGTTTTTCTATTTTCTTTACTGTTTGAAAGGACCAGCTCTTTAATTCATTGATTCTTTGTATTATTTTTTGATTTGTTTTGTTTTTGTCTCCATTTCATTGATTTCTGATCTTTATAATTTCCTTCCTTGTACTAGCTCTGGATTTGGATTGCTCTTGTTTTTCTAGGACCTTGAGATGCATCATTAGGTTATTTATTTGAGCCCATTCTGTTTTTCTGATGTGGGCATTCACTGCTGCACACTTCCCTCTTAGGACTGTTTTCATTGTACCTCATAGGTTCTGGTATGTTGGACTCCATTGTCATTTGATCTTAGGAACTGTATAATGTTTTCTGAGATTGTTTATTCAAGAGGGTATTATTTAATTTCCATGTATTTGTGTAGTTTCTGTGGTTTCTTTTGCTATTAATTTTTAATGATTTCCCTATGATCTGATAGTATGCATGGGATAATTTTGATTCTTTTGCTTTTACATAACCATGCTTTATGGGCTAGCATGGGGTCTGTGTTAGATAATATCCCATGTGCTGTTGAGAAGAATACATATTCTGTTGTTGGGTGAGACACTATAGATATTAAGTCCATTTGTTCACTGTTTGGTTCAACTCTGATATTTGTTGATTTTTTATCTAGTTGATCTTTTTGTATTAGTGGGATATTAAGCTCCCCCATTATAATTGTATTGGTGGTTACCTTATTTTTCATATCCATTAGTGTTCATTTTATGAAGTTGGGTGCTCTAGTGTTTGGTGTGTATATGTTTATAATTGTTATGTCTTTCTGTTGAATTGTTCCCTTAACCAATATGTGACCCTGTTTGTCTCTTCTGATCAGTCTTTGTTTGAAATTAGGATAGCTACTCTTGTTTTTTTCTGGGCTCCCAATGCCTGAGATATTTTTTTTTCCATCCTTTGATTTTTTAGTCATGGGTTTCTTTTTTAATTAAATGTGGTTTTTGAATATTATTATTGTTGAATTTTGTTTCTTGGTCCATTCTGCCTTTGATTGGGGAATTGATACCATTCACATTGAGAGTTATTACTGAAAGATAGTGGCTGATTCTCGTTGTTAAATGATTTTCTCATTGCTCGTTTTCTTTCCTCCTCCTCACCCTACCAGGTGTATTCAGTTCTTTTTTATTTACTGGCATTGTTGGCTTCATTGTCTCTTTCTAGGTTATCCTTGAGAATTTTTTTCAGTGCTGGTACAGTGATCATGAATTTATTGAGGTGCTCCTTGTCATGGAAATACTTTATTTCTCCATCAATTTGGGGGGGGGGGTACTGAGGCTCTGCCACTGAGCTAAATCTCCAGCCCTTTCTCTGTCAATTTTGAAGGAAGGTTTTGCAGGATATGTAAGTTTAGGTTGGAACTTGCTGCTGTTTAGGACTCAAAACCCAATTCCAAGCCTTCTTGCCCTTTAAGGTTTGTGTTGAGAAGTCTGCTGTAATTCTAATGGGTGTATCTTAATGTGATTTGTTGCTTTTCTCCAAAGTATTTAAGATTTTGTCCCTGTGATGGACTTCTGGTACTTTGATTATAAAATGTGGCATAAGGAGGTTCTCTTTTGGTTATGGCTATTTGGGGTTCTATTTACCTCACTTATCAGTGTATTTATTTCTTTTCCTATATTTCGATAGTTTTCTACTATTATTTCTGTGAGCAGGTTTTTTATGCCATTTATGTTGTCTTCTGATTTTTTACTTATTCTACTAAGTATTTTTTGTGTCATCTAGCAGCTATTGAATCCATTTTTTATCTTCTCTTGTTGCGTTTAAGGTTTCTTTGAGTAGTTGGTCTTTGAAGGCATCTCTGTTTTCTATGTAGTTCTGAAATTCTGTCCTCACGCTGGTCACTTCTGCTACGCATACTTTCAATATAATTTTGATTTCCTGGATTTGAGATTGAAACCATTTCACAGACTCCAAATTTTAGTTAAACTGGTCATTTATATTTTGTATTGTTTTACTTAGCTCATCTAGCTTTCTGTTAGTATCTTCTGAAAGTTCTTGGATCATTTTGGTTATTTCTACTATGGCTTGTATCTAGATGTCCCCCCAAAGCCTCATGCACTGATAGGTGGGGCTTCTTAAGAGGTAGCTGGATCTAGAGTGTCTGGTGCTGGATTAATTTGTGGTGCAGTGATAGGATTAAGGGTTCTAGGGTTAAGACCAAGAGTGTTACCCACCCTAAGGTCAAGTAGCCTGGGTAAAATAAAAGGGACAGAAAAAGGGCTAGAATCACTCACTTGTCACTTGCTTGTTGCCTTCTGCCTGCCATGAACTGTTTCTCTTCTGTAATGCCCTTCCACTCTGCCATCCTGCCTTGAAGCCAGCCAATTATAGATGGGAGCCTCTTAAAAACTGTGAGCTAAATAAACCTCTCCTTCTTTAACTTTGGGTGTTGGGTATTTTGTCTCAGCAGTGAGAGAAATGTAACAAAGACAGAATTTGATACTGGTACCAGGAGTAGGGTCACTGCTGTGACTGTACCTGAGCATGTGGTTCAGAAGACTTTGGGAATGGCTTATGGGAAGAGTTTGGAAAGGTTCAGAGATGCCTGGAAAAGCTTCCCTAGAATGCCCGAGTCTGTACTTGATGGGAATTTCTAATCAGAGCTCAGAAGACCAGAATGCTAATAGAAATGCTGTGGGTAAAGACCAGGCAGGAGGTTTCTGTTGGGAAAAAGGACAACACTGGTTGCTGGACTCCAGAACCTGTTCATTATGCCTTGGCAAAAAGTTTGTCTGCATTTTACTTGTATCCAGAGACTTTGACTGAGACTGAGATTAAGGGTGGCGAACTAATCTTGCAGAAGAAATTTTAAGGCAGTCTAATGTTGAGGTAGTGGCATGCCTACTGTTGGGGCTTTTAGCCAGATTTATGTTGAAAATCAAGAGCAAAGAGCCCAGCAGAATGATTCAAAATGTGAGTTTTGCCAGAAAGGAAGTTCCAGTAAAGTTACAGCCTGCAAAGATGCAACTTGGGAGACATTGGTTGCTGAAGAGACTAGCAAGAAAAAGCCAAGTGTTTCAGAATAAGACTGCAGAAAAATGACCTGAGGACATCCCAAGAAACAGCAGAACTCCATCCAGCCTTTGTAGCCCCTGAGTAGCAAAAGTGAAGACTTTTCTTTGAGAAGAGAGCCCCAAAGCACCATGTTCCAGAATAGCAACAGCCTAGAGAATTATTTTTCCTTGGGATTGGTTTCAGAGTGCTTGGTGATCCAGGCACATAACACTTACAGCCAAGAGAGAAGGAAGCCTGTCTACAGCTCCAGCTCGTGACAGACCTTGGCGTCATCCATGTGATGCTGGTTTTTGGCCCATGCGGAATGCAAGGGTTGTGGGATCAGGAAGGCTTCTACCCAGATTTCAGAAGAAGACCTGGGAAGCTAGGCAGTGTGCCCCTGAGGGGGCAGTGTGTGAAGCTGTCAGTATGAAGCTCAAGGTGCACTGGAGACGCCAGACGTAGATCATCTAAGGAAAACAGCAAGGAGGGAGCAGACCAGCCAAAGAGAGAAGCCATGGAAGCTGTAGCCACCAGCAGTTGCCATAGGAGGGAAACCACTAAAGCCCTTTGGTGTTCACATCTTGTCACAAGTTGCCTTGGATGCTGGACATAGAACTACAGGACTTAATGTTTGCCCTGCTGGATTTTGGACTTGCTTTGGTCCCATTCCTTTGTAACCCCCTATTTGTACCTTTTGAAGTGGTAAAGTTTATCTTCTACTGTTGTATGTTGGAAATGTTTAACTTTCATACAGGGGCTTGCATCTAAGAGTTTGGTTTAAATCTCAGAGGAGGCTTTTGACTGGACTTTTCAGCAATACTGAAACTGTTAGAACTTTGGCAACTCTTAGAGATTGACTAAATGCCTTTGCATAAAGGGATTTGCATGAGGCTTTAGGGGTCCAGGGGCAGAATGTTATAGCTTATGTCTAGATGTTCCCGAAAAGCCTCATGCATTTGTAGGTGGGTCTTTTTCATAGGTGGCTGGATCTCGGTTGTGTGATGCTGGGATTGAGGGGATGTGATTACTACATTAGTCCACTGATTGGTTTGGCCTCCACCCTAAGCCATATAGTCTAGATAGAATATAAAAGGGGCAGAAGGAAGCTCCTGTTGTCACTTGTGGCTTGCTTGCTTGCTTGTTTTTGCTATTTTCTGCCTGCCGTGAACTGTATTTCCTCTGCCATGCCACCCTGCCTTGGAGCCAGCCAACTATGAACCAAAACCTCTACAAATTGTAAGCTAAATGAACCTTTCCTCTTCAACTTTGGGTGTTGGGTATTTTTTTCTCTGCAATGAGGAAAGTTAAGACAACTCCATTATCTGTTTAGTTGTATCTTCTGTGATCCTGCTGAGTCCTTCTTTGATCTGTTTTCTAACTTCTTCTGTTATCCTTTCGAGTCATTAGGTGTACAGCTTATGCTATTCTCCCACTCATTGCTCCCTGGATTAGCTTTGGGGGAATTGTGAGTTTTGGGAGGCATTTTCGTTGCCTAGTCTTTTCACCTTTCTATTTGTTTTGTTTTATGCTGAGGTTTATGGACATTTAAAGTGTAAAGGCTTTGTTGTTAGTATAGAGTTCTCTTTAGTCAGTCACTTTTCAGTGACATACTTTGGGCATGGCTAACTATAATCCTTTGCTTCTTTCCCAAGGTCCAATTGCCTTAGTTAATTTGGAAGGGTAGGCCCAGCACTGAGTTCTCTGGGAATCTAGTAGTATCGTTAATGTCACAAAAGTAATCTTGGTGGAAAAAAACAATAATCTGAGTGTTAGATTGTAGAGAAAACCCATTAATGGTGACAGTTATGTGACCCTGATATCAAGCAAATCAACTACAATAGAATCACCCAAGACAAATTGGCTATTACCACACCATATGAACCAATTATATACTACTTTTACCCTAAAGAAGAAATCTACATAAATACTAAGCACAGGTATTACTTTCAGTTCCTATGTAGCTGTGACAGCTACATCTCTGCCAATGGTAGAAATGAATTCAACAATTATTTTATAGAGTTAACTAAAGATTAATAAAGCTTTATGGTAATATTATTAAAAAGAAGGTTAGGAACTGGGAAATGCAAGAAGAAAAATATTCTAAGAAGAAAAATTTGAAACCTTAAACTAGGATATGAAGAGAAGAAAGAAGTGGGACAAAGGATTTGTGTGTGTGTGTGTGTGTGTGTGTGTGTGTGTGTGTGTTTATAGAACAAAAATTCTGATGAGAAAAAAGAGAAAAGAAATTATATGGAGAATAAAAGAGAAAAAAATAGAGGAAGGAAAATAAAAGGATGGGCCAGGGATTTAGGTCAGTGACGCCACCACCTGCCTTGCAAGCTCAAGGTCCTGAGTTTGATCTCTGGACCAAAAAAAAAAAAAAAGAAAAAGAAAAAGATGCAAGAAAAAAGGACAAAGGGACCTTCCCTAAACCCCAATAAACTAGTGAAGAAGAAAAAAGGAAAGAAAACATGTGCACACACACACAAATACACATAAATACATGTCTCTTTGCTTTTTGAATGCATGGTTTTCTTTCTGGATCTACAATTTTATGACAGTGACCAACTCAAGACATGTCCTTGCTCATGCTGAGAGATAAAGAAAGCAGTCAGACTTCAGATCCATTCTGGATGCAGGCACCAACAGGCAGTAGGCGTAGGGTGAGTGTGCCAATGCAGTCTTTCAAATCCAGAGCAGCTCTGGCTGTGCCTGGCCCCTGGCTGTGGTAGTGGTGGGGCCTGAGTCCTTTATCTCAGACCCCTCAGGGCATCTCCTTCCAGCCTGCACCCTGACTAAGGCTGCCCCCCATGTCCATCTCAGAACCAGCCACTGGGAGGGGAGCACTGGGAGCCTCATTGAGTCCTGGGTTCAGACACTTCACCCTTTCCTGGAATGTTGTCTGACCAAGCACTCTCCAGTGATCTGGTGTTGCTTAGATTAGGATGAATCCCCAGCTTTTGCCTGTCAATGGGCTCCTGTGGGAGCAGAATCCTGTGCTGTTCCTGCAAATCACGTCAATGGCAGGTCCATTCCAGCATTCCATTTCTCCTGGGGCCCCCTGGAGCCCCAGCATTCACTTTGTCTCTGTAGGTTTGATCTCCCTTTCCTGCGAGCTAGGAGCTGGGAGCCAGGGAGAAAGTACAGTGACTTTCTTTCCTTCTCTGCATTGTGTTCTCTCTCTTCAGTTTCTCTGTGGCTTTTAATTTTCCTGTCAGATTCTTCTTGGTTCTTGAGAATCTACATCTCTCTCTCTCTCTCCTTTTTTTTTTTTTTTTTTTTTTTTTTTTTTTTTTTTTTTTTTTTTTTGTTTGTTTTTTTGTTTTGTTTTGTTTTTTGAGACAGGGTCTCACTATGTAGTTGAGACTGACCTGGAACTCACTGTGTAGTCCAGGCTGGTCTCGAACTCAGTGATCCTCGTGCTTCAGCTTCCCCCAGTGCTGGGATTACAGGTGTGAGCCACCATATCCGGCTCTCGCTGTCTCTTTTTTCTTTCCCTAGTTTCTATTTTTCTGAATTCCAAATCTCGGAGAGGCTGAGTTGCAGCCCCTTACCAGTTCTACCATGTTTTTCTCCTCAACTTCCTCATCTGTTTTCTTTCATTTTTGCTAGGTTAAAAAGTTCTTGACAGTGGCCATTTGTTTTGTATTTGCAGTTCTAGTGCTTAATGACACAATTTTTATTAAGAGAATGAACAAATAAATGGTTTATTTTTTTAAGTAAGACATAGATATGGTACCCAATCAAATATGTTCAGCTTTCGGACTTAACTGTTTTGAGGACTTGAGCATGTAATTGACTTGAGTGTGTTAACTTGAGTTTGAATTGTCTTGCTCTCTGCCTGACTCCTGCTAGAAGTGACTTATCCTTTGGTTTTTTTCTGTCCTGCCACTTCTATGATCCGGGCGGGAGAATTGATTTTTAAAACATCTCTATATGATTTCCGGAGTTAATTGGGGAAAAATGTTAGAGGAAAGCCAATCTAGCATTTTGAGGGGGTTTTGTTTGTTTATTGTTCAAGCCTAACCTCTAAATTTTCATTTTTTTGAGTCATTTACTTTCTGTGAGTAAAATGAATTTTTTCCATTATCTGCTATTGAGAGAAATCTCTTTTCTTAACTATTTGATCTTGGAACTGGGTAGAGAGTGTTCACATAAAGACATTGAGAACGTTTGGTGTGGAAGAAGTACATCTATACCAGGCAGACATCAGTGATGACCTATTTCTGGACATCACATTGGGAACACTAAAGTATTGTATTGGAGTTGTACCTAGACCCAGGCCTGGGTTCTTTGCACACTGAGGTCCTTCGTTTAAGCACATGTGGCTTTGAATTCCACATTGTACATTTTGAAAGCTTCGTTTGGGATTTGATAATTTTATCTAATCTTTTTGGAGTCCCCAAGCTTATGCCACAAGTAATTCATGTTAGTATGAAATTACCCTGATCTTGTGATATCTTTCCAGGGTGTTACCCTAACAGACCTTCAAGAAGCTGAAAGGACTTTTAGCCGTTCAAGGACAGAACGCCAAACTCAAGAGCAGCCTAGTGAGAAGCCTGCTGATACTGCTGATACTGCTGATACTGAGAAGCAAGACCCCTCAACAGTACTGACAAAGGAAGCTGGGGAGAACCAGCACCCTTGGGGCAGGAGTCTGGTTGAAGAGGTAAGCTTGTTTGGGGTGCCATGTAACGTGCATCTGTTCCTCACTGATAGATTTTCATATGCTGTTCTCCCTTGCAGTGCACCACTCTTAAAAAGCACTATTTACAGCTAGGAGTGTACCACACACCTGTAATCTCAGCATGTGAGTGAGTGATGCAGGAGGATCAAAAGTTTGAGCTCAGCCTGGGCAACTTAGTGACCTAGTGAGACCCTGTCTCAAAATAAAAAATAAAAAAGAGCTGGAGGTGTAGCTCAGTGTGAAGGTCCTGGATTTAATTCCCAGTACCACAAAAAGAAAAACAAACACTGTTAATGGCAGTCTTTAGTTGGCAAACCTGTGTAACTGAAGGAACTCAGAGGGTGCCAGTCTTTAGCCTTTTTCTCTCTGGGAATTAACTAATGTATTTCAATCAAAACTTTTCTTTTCTAAAAAGAGCAGTCATTAATACAATGCAAATAAAAGCTGAATACAAGCATTTATTGAGTATTTATGCCAGGTACTATATTAAGCACTTCACATGTAGCAGTTCATTTAATCCTCAAACAACCCTCTGAAGTAGACAATGCTTTTCAGTTTTATATGTGGCAGCTAAGTCACAGAGGTTGAATAACTTGCCTAATATTTCACATAACTAAGGAGTAGGTAAGCGAGGATTTTAACACAGGACATCTGTCCTAGTCACTTTCCGCGTTGCACAGACGCAATACCTGACACCCACAATGTAAAGGAGGAGAGGCTTATTTTGGTTCAGTTTTGAGGTTTCAGTCCGTGGTTGGCAGGTGGAAGGGTCTGGTGTGGAAGAAAGCTCATGTCATGCCAGCCAGGAAACAGGAAGAGCCAGGGGTGGAGGCACACCCTTCCAAGTCACGCCCTCAGTGAGCCCCTCTAATCAGACCCACTTCCTAACCGCAAGTCAGCTATAAACTCATCAGCAGATTAATCCACCAGTGAGTGTAGTGCCCCCACGACCCACTCACCTTCCAAACACATTCGGCTTTGCAGGATACCCCAGCTGTAAACTGTAACACAGTCTGATTTGACCAGTGATGTTCTCCAGCCTCCTGCAGGCTTACGACCTTACAAAGTACTCGTGGAGGTCACTACTGGGATGAACATTTTGATTTATGTTTGAGTTGTATAGTGGAGTTATTAGTCACAGCTAAAAGGGTATATTTAGGACAAATGTAACTCCTGGTTTACCTAAGATACTTCAGATTGTAACTGTTGTCTCTGTGTAATTATCATTGCTACTCCTTCTTTGCACTGTCAAGTGTCCCACCATAGACTGATAAATTTTATGGTCACTTTTAGTTTTTCACACCAGAGAAACTATTCAGTATTTGCACGTGTATCTTATTTATTTCACTTGAGTGTGGCCTCAATCTGCATCCATTTTTCTATGAAAAACTAAAAGTGTAAGATCCAAATTGTATAACAGATAATGTGAAATAGGAAGAAAAGCACTAAAGGTGTAGGGGAAGTGGGAAGGGTAGGGGAAAGGAAACAATGGACAAGAAAAAACATGAGAAAAGGAAAAAATGAAAATAAAGTCTTTGTAAATAGGGGAGGGTGGAGGGCGTGAAGGGAGGGCAGGGGTATGGGGGAAAAATGAGAGAACCAAGATCTGTCATGTAAGGGTACAAGATCCCAATGATGCATGTAACTGTACTGTATACTTAAAAAATTCCAATAAACTCAATAAGATAAAAAAAATTTATGGTCACTGTATTTATAAGAGAAAGGAAAGTCTGTTTCTTGCTGTAACTCTGAATGGCTAGTTTCCATGTGTTGAGGTTCTGTTCTGTATTTTGTCTTGTATGCTGCCATTTATTGAGTATTTATACTGAGTTTTTGTTAAGCACCTAATATGCTTCGCTTATTACCAAATCCTCACTATTTGGTTTGAAGACAGTATTGTATCCCTATTTTACAGATGAGGAAGCTGAGGTTGCAAAGCTTATTTTATTGCTTCTATCTTTATAATTTATAAATGTAAAATATTAAATATTCGTGGCAGCATGTGCAAGGCCCTGGGTTCCATCCCCAGCACCTCAAAAAATAAAAAATGTAATCTCTACAGTTTGAACTTACTGTGTATTAAGAATTTACCTCTCTGTATTCAGTAAACCAAGTTAAGGTTATTGTCAATTGTGTCTTAACTCTCATAAAAAGATTTCAAAGGTGAAAATGAGAATTTAAAAGAATTTTCAGGGCACTGAATATGTAGCTCAGTGGTAGAGCACTTACCTAAACTGTGTAAGGCCTTGACTCAGTTCCCAGCACCATATAAAAATGATGAGTAAATGTTTCAGGAACTCTTGGTAGGGCATGTTGGAGAGTATTCAGATATTGGTGGAATTTTCATATTTGATCTTTTTTCCCAGACAGTTCCTACATTCTGTATCTTTATGTTCCTGAGCTTTTAATTTTCCTACATAAACTGGCTCTCAGTGCTCCATTTTAAAGGAGTCATTGTTCTTCCTTTTTCATTCCAAGGTCAAAAAAAACCTTTCATTAACATATTTAGTGTTATCTAGTGCCCTTTGGTCATTTTAGGAGTAATTTGCCTGGACTACTGTCAACATAATGGTGGGTCAGAGTAGGAGCTCAGAAGCTGTTTTCTGTTAGCTAATTAACTAATTTTAGTTCAATTCAATAACTGTAGATCAAGTGTCAACTACTAATAAACCTCTTAATTTTGAGAAAGCCCATTTTGAATAAATCTCCCATCCTTCTGTGGATTATTTCCAGCCTGTCTATCGTCGTCTGAGGTGTCCAAGTCAGCCAGACAAACCCACAAGCCCAGTGTCTCCTGTATCAAGACCCTCACTATATACCAGCTCTCATCTGCTACAGACAAGTAGATCTTCAGCGCCCGATTCTGAGAGTTCGGAGACTGCCACAAACACTGTAACTGCAAAGGAAATGGACAAGAATGGTGCGTAGAGTTTAAAAGATGCACACTGCTCTCCAGTGCACATGCCCCAGATTATTAAGATCCATATTTTGTTTTCTCTCTGGCCAGAGAGTGAAGAAGCAGATGTGGATGATCAGTCCTCTAATCGGCTGTCCATCCGAGAGAGGAGGAGGCCCAGGGAACGTCGAAGAGGCACAGGCATCAACTTCTGGACAAAGGATGTAAGTGCATTGGTCTATTGATTTTTTTCTTTTGAGTTCAAATGAAAGAGTCCTACATTATACCATGAATCTTGCAGATTGCCAAGAACTGTTGTTACTGAGGAAACTGTTGTTAAGAGAAAGAAAGACTGAACCAGTATGGGTCTCACTTCTGTGTTCCTCCTGGATGGCCAGGACCCAGAATAGTGCTGAGCATATCGTGGACATTCAGTAAATAATTGATGAAGTCTTTAAAAACCTGGAGATTTAAGTAGTCATATAAATAACTGTAACATGTCTCAGAAACTCATGTAGTCAACAGTCTCTTAACACCATATATAAAAAGATTCTGACTAAATATTTTAGGAAAGATACCAGAATTTCAAAATCTGTAAATTAATACAAGTTAATTCGACCCAGTTGTATTCCTTTAGAGGAAAAAGGGAATAAATAATATAAAACAAATTAACTTTGGCTTTTAAATAAAGAAAAATACACCAATATCTGTTAGCCACAAACACACCTTCCAGTACTTTAATGTATCCTTCTCCATACCATGTTCTGTATCCTCTCACTCAGCCTTTAAAAATTAAGTGCCCAAAAACTTGAACTGAGGTTCCAGGTTACCACTTGAAAAGTCAGTAAAATCTAGTCAGTGAGATGAGAAGTAAGACAGTAACTGTCATCTATTAGAAACTGTCTTTTAGATGAAAGTATTTCCTTTATAGAGGACCAAACAAATGTATAACTTTTCCCTCAGTGTTGGGGATGGAACCTGGCCGCTTGCACGTGCTACTCAAGCACTCTGCCATCCTGCTTCACCCCCAGCCCGTAACTGGTAACTTTTGACAGAACTGAAGTTACTTCTCTGTTCCTGAAGATGCCTTTTTTCTATAGGTGATGTTCTAAGTTGCCCTCCTATGACAGCTGTGGAAAGTGTTGGTGATGGCAGCACTTGGCTGTCAGTTCTCATCACCCACATTTGAATTGCCAAGATGATGCATAACTGACAGGAACTGACCTTGTTGTGTTCCAAGATGATCCTCTTGGTTTTTTTTTTTTTTTTCTCTTTTTTTTTCAGGACGATGAAGCTGGTGACTCTGAGGAGGTTAAAAAAATATGGGTAAGTGACAAGCCAGTGAAGCCTGTCCCATAAGGGCTCAGTCTTGCTGTTAGGTATACAGTTTTCATAGAAGAGCAGGCCCTGTGCAGATTTGTGCTAGGGAGTTTGAAGCCAGGCGTTCCTCCAAGAGGTGTGGCAGGTGTTAGCTGGTTCACGTGGTGTAATGACGCCCATACTCTTGGACAAGTTTCCAACATGCATTTGTGCCAGCTGCCAGTCTCTAACACCATTATAGCCTCCAACTTTTTCTCTCTTGGATGTTATATAAACTGGGTTATATAAAGTACTTTGAAGTCTTTGAAAGAAAAGTAAAAAGTGGTATCAGTTTCCTTATGAATATGTATCAGTAGAGAGAAACACACGTGGCGAGAGTAAAATATCAGTCTAAATGTCATTTATATTTGACTTTGAAATAAGATTCTTCTATAACTCCATCTCTGGAAGTTTGGTATCAAATCCCTCTCTGCAGTTCAAGGCCTATCCCCAGAGTTCCTGAAGAAAATAACCTAGGTTCCTGTGAACTATTCAGACATAGTAGAATGGTGGAGGTTTTGTCTCATACTGTTTTGCAGAAAGGAAGGAATTTGATATTTATTAAATTAATTGAGTACATATGCCTTTCTGTTTTAAATTATATGTAAAGTTATTACCTTTGCACTTGATGGTTCTCAGAATGTACTTAATAACGTACTGAAAATCAGTAACTAATTATTAGTAGAGGGTCAGTATATTGTCAATGACCTGCCTGTATATTAGTCCTAAACAATCAATAGTGTCTTTCCTAAAAGCAGTATTCATAATGACTAATGGTAAAATAATTGAAAATTGCATACCCTTGGTTAAAGCTAAGGCCACTTCACAAAGATGAGTTGTATGATGTGGAAATTGTGCCTAGAGGTTTCCTTGGGGCAGAAATGCCTGTGTGTGTGTGCTTGCACGCATGTAAACAGTAGTAGCACTTAGATTCTGTAAGAGGCTAGGAAAGGCTTTTGAGGACAGGAGGAGCATAGGAAGTTTCTTTGGGAAACTATAAGTAAACAGAGAATTTGAATAATAGATTACAGAGTACTGAAATGGAGAATAATCCCTAGAGGGTTACATAGGCCATTTAAATCCAAGGAGTTGCAACAAGGATGGTTTTGTTGTCGTAGAAATTTTTTTTCTAGTGAAAATCTTTGTCTCTGTTCTTACAAACTTCTTGGTCCTGGAAAATGTAGCCTAGGGTACCAAATAAGAAAAATTAAGATGATCTTGATGTAGTGCTTCTCAGAGAATTTCATTTTAGGACCGTTGATTTAAAATTAGTAAAGTTTCTGGTTGGTGAGGAAAAGCAGGGACTTGAGGTTTGACATGAAAGTCACTTGTCAGGTTGAAAAATGGTCTACTCTTTCAATTGCTCCAGGCATCTACTAGTGTTTCCCATGTGTCAGGCAGACTCCATTGTGAATCTAAAAGAATGAACAACCTGTTACCTCCAGACTGGTGACTTGAACGTGTGCAGGTCAGTGGGGGTTGGCACAAGCACATTCTGGATTCCAGACTCCAGCCCCATCCATCGTTCTGCAGAGAGGCTGAGTCAACACAGACTGAGAAATCCTTTTTGTTAGCCTTATATTGGCTTGTTTCATTACTCCAGTTTATTTCAGTGAAACTTTTATCTGTTTCTGTCCCCTGAGCCCCATCTTCTGAAGCTAGCAAATGAGAAGCCATTGTCTGTATGGGCCCTCAGAGCAACAGCAGACCTGGTGACCGCCCAGTGAGAATCACTGCGATTCTACTTCAAAACAGCCAGCAAAATCTTATGTCCACTTTCTTTTCCCTGCTTTCATGTCCTTCCATCAGACAAAGGAGTTGACTCCGCTCTTCAGCAACATTTGAGCCAGTCAGAGGAGGGGGATTCTATTGAAATGTCACTGTTGGCTAATCAGTGTGAATACTGCCAGGAGGCCTGGGCCATTATTTTCTTTCTTGGTTTTGGTTCAGTTAAACTTTATCTGCTATTGAGGTTATACCAGCTCCCTTTTCTCTCCTAGCCCACTCCTTAAGAATGATGATATCTGTTTTGTTTTTTTTTTTTTTTTTAAGTTCACTCTCCCAAGACTCAGGTACCTTTTTTAAAAAACTGGGATATATGGGCTGGGGATTTAGCTCAGCGGTTCGGTGGCCTGCCTTGCAAGCGCAAAGACCCGAGTTCAATCCCTGGTACCAAAAAAAACAAAAACAAAAACAAAAAAAACTGGGATATAACTTATCAATAAAATGCACAGATTTTAAATGTACCGCCTAGTGAGTTTTGACATTTGCATATGCAGGTATATCCACCACCCAAATCAAGATATAGAACTTTTCTGTCACCCCTTTCCAGTCAGTTTTGTCTTGAAAGACAACCATTCTTCTGATTTTTTTTCACTGTTGGTTATCATTGCCTGTATGTATATATGGAATCATCCTGTCATAATTAAGGGTAGAGAGGAAACTTCAGTATTATCTTTGTCTTATGCCTCTAGTGAGGGTGAGAGCTAAAATAATTTCAAGTATGTATGGAGTATTCCCCTGCTTTTTAAAGATTTCAAAAGAAAATTCTTCAATTTGTCACCCATATGTCAGTAATAACACAATTAAGACTTTTCTGTTGTTTAACCTAGATCCCTATTGACATGAAATTACTTTTTTTGTTGTTTTTTTTTGTTTTTTTGTTTTTTGAGACAAGGTCTCACTATGTGGTTGAGACTGACCTGGAACTCACTATGTATCCCAGGCTGGTGTGGAACTCACAGGGATCCTCCTGCCTCAGCCTCTGAGTGCTGGGATTACAGGCGTGGGCCACCACACCCGGCTCATTTCCTTTTTTAATGCACTAGAAAAATGTAAACAAAATTTATAAGATTTATGGCCAGGAATGGCCCTGGTGGTTGCTCTCTATAGAGCAAATAATGAAGAGGCCAGGCAGGCATTGTCATGCTGGTGACATGAGAAGCAGGGAACGCAATGAGAAGGCTGGGGACCTGGCTTCAGCCCAGCGTAGGCCGTGGTTTTAGTCAAAACTCATCCTCACTGATAATAAATCGTCAGCCAACGAGAGAGACCAGCAGAGAATGTATAATTTGATATTTTGCACCTCCTTGACAGATGTGTTCAAAACAATTTTGTTTCGTTATCCACATCAGATATGTGACAGTCTCTGGAAACCTTAAGATATTCTTTGTCTTGTAAGTGAAAAAGAAGCTGAATCTGAATCTTAATTTGAGGAAGAGGTTACTTCAGTCATGCCTGAATGATTCAGTCATGCTTTTTATTCAAGAGTGTGTTTGCTGTTTTCTTTACTAGAGTCTCCCTTATCCATGAGGGATACTTTGCCAAACCTCCGAGAGATGCCTAAAACTGCAGATAGTACCAAACCTTATGTATACCATGCCTTTTCCTATATGTTCATACCTGTGATAAAGTTTAATTTATGTTATGCAGAATAAGTATTAACAGTAATACAGTTTCTATATTAATGTACTGTAATAAAATCAGCATCACTTCTGTTGCACTTCAAGATTATAAGTAAAATATGGGATACTTAACACAAACACTTATGCCTTAACCATTGATCTGATATCCAAGAAGGTTATTAAATGAGAACGGGCAATAGAGTGTACAGTGTAGATATGCCGGGCAGAGGAATAATTCATGTGCTGCAGGACGGCAGGAGATTTCATCACATATTCAGAACAGCACAATTTAAAAATCACGAGTTACTGTGAAATTTCTATTTAATATTTTCAGATGGCAGCTGACCACAGTATAGGTAACTGTGGAAAGCAAAACTGCAGACAAAGTGGGAACCTAATGTAGAAATCGCATAGAATCGCTTCTCGACCTTTTGGCCTAGTCAAGTGTAGAAGTGGCATAGAAAGTTTGCTGTGGAAGGAATAGTCCCAGTCATGCCATGGCCAGTGGTAACCATTTCCTTCCTCTCTTCCCCATGTTTTTGGCCTTCCTTCCTGTTGCTTTATGTAGAGCTTTATTTACTGTGTCCTCCCCCGACCTCCCATTTATTTCTCTGGAGCAGCCTTGTTTCCCAAACTAATTCTGTTGTATAATTAAATTTATCACTAGAGGGCACAAGTGGTCAACTGAAAAGGTGTTGATATGCAACAGAATAGTGGCCTAAAGAAGCTGAGCTAAAGACTTAAGTACTTTTGTTTTAAAGAAATTGTTGAAGAACCCAGGTCAGTATAGCTAAGGGTATTTGCTTTCCAATTGGTTTTTAGGTTGTTTTGTTTTGTTTTTAAGACATGGTTTTGTTATGTAGTTCTGGCTGGACTTGAACTCACTGTGTAGCCCAGGAGGGCCTTCAACTTTCAGTGATCTTCATGCCTCAGCCTCCAGAGTGCTGGGATTACAGGGCCTCCAGAGTGCTGGGATTACAGGTATGCAGCACCAAGCCTGGCTGCACCCCAACTTTTGATATAGAATTAGAAGGGAATTTAGACGTAACTTGGTTTAGGAGCATCATTTCCAAGTTAAAACTGCGGCCGGGAGAAGTTAATAATTATTTGGGGATATAAAACCTCTGCTAAGTGACTGTTCCTTTCACTGAGGAGCATTTTAGTGAGGCAAACCTGAAATTAGGGTTCATATCCATTTTCATACCTCACTCACCCATTTGGTTTTTTATCCAGCAGGTTACATGTTCGAATTGACTTGCTAGTAGCTTCACCTCCTTGAGTGAAGGAACGTCTTCTTGAAGGACAACTTAAAAGTCTACTAAGAGTATCAAGATTCAGTGGGTAGAGGGAGCATCAGCATGCTTCTGCTATCCTTGACATATTGGTGGATAGCTGTACTGGACAGGAAGTAAGAATTTTTATACTTTTATCAGGAAAACGTTCCCCACCCTACTCCTTGCAGAATCTCTGTTGCTTTAGGAAAAGAGGGTGGTTCTTAATCTGAACGAAACCACTAAAACCTTACCCTCAAAATTGCCAGGGGAGCGGTCCTAATCCTGAATGGGACTAGTAGATTGGGTTACTAATCATCCCTCAAAATGCCTTGGTAAAGGAGATAATGTTAAGGAATTGTTATTTCATGGAATCAAAGTACCTGTCCTAGATACTGGTGATATGCTAGTGGCAAGATCTGTTAGTATCGTGTTCTAAGCAATTAAATGTAAGGTTTTCAGACTAAATAAAAACAGCTGAAATATATTTTCAAAGCTTAATTTTGAATTTTAATGAAAAATCGATGCCCCAGAAATATTTCTAATATCAAAGCCACTAAATGCATTTTCCATGTTGTCCTGCCTTCCCTTTTATGTCTTGTTCTTCCATTCAACAAGTGCTTTTAAGTCCTCCCCGCTTTGGTACCAGGAATCGAATTCAGGACCTGGTGGTTGCCAGGCTGAAGTCCCTGTTATGGTCAGGCACCTGTATAGATCTTGGGAATGTAACAGCGAACACAAAGCTCTGCCCTTACAGAATTTGCACTCCAATAAGGGAAACAAAATAAGTAAAACAACCGTGTAGAGTAAATAGTGTATTAAAAGGTAATAAGTGCTATGGAAAAGCCATACATAGTAAATAGGGGTAGGAAGAAGTCAAAAGTGCTAGTGTAGACAGGAAGTTGACATTATAAAGAGGGTGGTCAGGATAGGCCTTAGTGGCAGAATATCATTAGTGCCCAGGTTACAGGAAGTGAAGTGGGGAACCATGCAGACATGATGGTGGTGGGGCATTACAGGCAGAGGAAACAGCAGTGAAAGACCCTCAGGCAGAGCATGCCTCCCCACGCTTGAGGAGAGGCGGAAAACCCAAAGTGGCTGGAGCAGAATGAGCAAGAGGGCTAGCTGGTGTAGACTAATAAGTCATCATGAGAACTTTGGCTTTTTAAATGAATGTATAGGTATCTGTTGTAGCGCGATACATTTATATTTTAATAGGTTGCTCCACCTACCATGTTGAAGAATATACTTTGAGGAGACACCAGTAGAAGCAGGGACATCAGTTAGAAAGCTGTTCCAATAATACAGGAAAACAGGCAATGGTGGTTTGGACCCAGGTGACAACTGACAGAAAAGATGCAAGAGGTTGTCACATTCAGAATATATTTTGAAGTTAGAACCACTTAGATTTGTTGTTGTCTTTAATTAGAAAGCAAGAAAACAAAGAGGTGATTTTTTTGACATCAAAGCTTTTAGCTAAGGAAAGTGAAAGGTGGATTTTTCATCAATTGAGATGGAGAATAGTATGGGAAAAATAGATTTGGTGGAGGAAGAGCAATCATTTGGTTTGGGGCTTAGAAGTATTAAATTTAAAAGTCTGACTGACATTGTTTTATATGGAAAGATCACAAGAGCAGTCGGAGGTAGAAGTATGAGTTTTGGTGAAAGATTCAAGCTGAATTTATCAATTTGGATGTCAGTAGATACATAGCTTGTACCTAAAACCTGGAGTTGGATACAGTCACCAGGAGAGTAACTGCAGACAGAGGAGCGGCCCAAAAACAGAACCCTGAGGCACTCCAAAGTTCAATGTGAGAAGAGAAAAAACAGCATACAAGATTGAGGAGTCCTGGCACTTGATACCAAAAATGTGAATGCATTTTCCCTGTGTTTCAAAAACAGAATACCCAGTTTTGTTATTGTCCTCATTTTAACATGTGTTCTCGATTTGTATGGGATATTACCCCTGAGTTCTGCACAGCTCTGCACATAAGTGGTGCAAGAGAGCTTCCCAGCGCATCCTCTGACAGCTTTTGAAATAAAGATCACTACCTCTCTTCGGACTTTGACCAAAGCACTTTGAAGCCCAGGGAGATCTTGAGACGGTTCTTATCAGGTTCTTATCATAGCTGAGCGGGTGTCTTTTGATTAACCACGCCTACAGATGATCTGTCAAGTTGACTCACCTTTCAGTCCCCTTTGCTTTCCCTAATTCTTTTTGGCTTTATTCCATGTTTGAATGATACTTCTTTTCAGTTAACTTTTCTTTGATAAATTTATTTATACTAAAATTTGTATACTAAAATTTGATTTATATAGGGCTGGGGATGTAGCTCAGTGGTTCCGCCACCTGCCTTGCAAGTGCAGAGACCTGAGTTCAATCCACAGTACCCCCCAAAAAAAATTTTTTTTATTTGTATCAGGACTAGAATGGCTATTATAGATTAATTTTAAAACTGAAAGAGACTGTAAAAGCCATCTAATTTGCCAGGCTGGTGGTGCATGCTTATAATTTTGAGAGCCTGGGCAATTTAGCAAGATCCTTGCTTACCAAAAAAAAAAAAAAAAAAAAAAAAACTTTTTTCCCAAACAAA
>NW_022900923.1:41391688-41443499 GCF_012274545.1 Fukomys damarensis
TTAAAAAAAAAAAAAAAAAAAAAAAAAAAAAATCATCTATTTCACTCAACTAAATCTTGATATCTGTTACATATCTTACATCATATACTCATAAATTGTCAGGACAAGCAATACGGTATAGAATGCAGACCCAGTGGAGAGACTCCTTGGGTTCAAAATTAAAATTATTTTCCAAATCAGTTCCTAAGTCAGATAAGGATAAAGCTTTTGGAATGCTTTCATTGAGCTTGTATCTCTTTGAAGTTGTTTATTAATTTACCCTAAAAATGGAATAGTTGCAGAGTAGGAGAAGTAGCCCTGACTCCTCTATAACTCCAACATGTGTCTGACATGTATCTGAAGAATTTGGAGGAATAAGTTTTAGAATAAAATGCTCAGGTAGGGGGAAAATGAGTAGAAAGGGGAAGAATAGGACTAAATGATTCAAGTTTTGCTTGGAATTTCCTTAGTTCTTGAGTAAATCAAATCTCTGCACATTTCTCCCTCGATCAAACAGGCTTTCATTTTTATGACTAATTTATCCCTCGTAGTTGTGCTTTTCTGCCAGTGCTCCCAACAATTCTGGTTTTGTAGATCTTCACTGTTTTTCCACCACCTTCTTTCTTTGACTAAATAATAGCTCTTTTTCCTATTTTTTCAAATTTTTCACAGTTTTGCTTCTGCTATTTGCTGGATCTTTTCTCTCAAGCAGTACTTTAAAATCTTGTTACTTAATCTTGCAAATCCCCTTTATCTGCTGGAAGGTATCCAGCAGTTTTTTATGTACTCTCCGCTGGGCTATTCTCCTTTGCCATTCTCTTTTTTAGGTAAAATCCTAGGTCTGTTTTGCTTTCTCCTCTCTCTGAGGCCTGATTGCCTAATATGGTAAGGTATTTCCCAGACAGGACTGCACTGTGGAAATAGAACAACAGCTTGAGAAAGTTTAAAAGCACTGTAGGTGAGCTCTCAGATATGCTTTAGTTATTTTTGTAGTAATTTTTTGCAGTGTGCCACAGAACAACCACTGTGCTTTATCACCCTCCTTAGTACACCTGTATCGTTTTAACAGAGTTAGGAGGATATATGTAGATGTCCTCCACTCAACCTGTTTATCTTTAAACAGATGGGAAGGCGGGGGAGGGGGGGGAAGGAAAAGTAGCCAGAGAAGAGAAGGTTTTGAAAAGTCTGAGAAACTTGTTAACATGATGTTCATAAGGATATAAAAAATAAGGATAGGTTTAATAAGCAGTGGCTGCTATAAACAGTCCTATTGTGGGCAGCCTTTGGGAGTGACGGGCATTTGTCATGGAGAAAAGCACGCTGTCCTGGATTTGACTTGATGACAGTGGGGAGTCCAGGGAAGGAGAACGGAGACTGGGGAACCACAGCCAACCAGCTCCGTGTGTTATCCAGGGTGTGCTGAAGACTTCCAATTCCACGCTGACCTGGAAGGATCTTTCCTCTCACTGTACATTGGCTCTTGCTTTGTGACTGTAGTTTCTTAAAATACTGCAGATGCTATGATTTTTTTCTATATATGGGTTGTGCCTTGCTCTAGCCCAAGCTACATAAACCATTTTAAGAACAAAGTTTCTTGTGTCATCTTCCTTTTATGGACTTTATTAATTTTGGTCATGCTGTTGCTAAGGAAATCTCAGCAATCAAAGATCACATGTATTCCTTGGAGACTCTTTAAAATTGGACCCAGTGTCCCGTTACATCAGTGAATTCTGCTTTAGTCCGAAATCTTTTTAAAGATAGAATAAACTGACCTTAACGGTATCTGTTTCGTTTTCGTTTAAATATCTAGATAAAAAGAGGATTTATCCATCTACCAAGGACAGTACAGTTAACCTCTTGACCTTTTTTCTTCTGATTTCTTCCTTCTACCTCCGGCTGCCTTCAGGATATCGGTTTGTGTTAGCATTGTGTCTTTTGGTACCAGGGATCAAACTCCGGTCCTTGTGCTTTTGAGGCAGGCGGCAGCACCACTGAGCTAAATCCCCAGCCCACAGTCTGTCTTTTGTTGAAGGGTATTCATAAGCTTGAAATTCTGATGAACTTTGCTTTTTCATGATTTCATTAGAGAAACTTTATGAAGTTTAGAGTAGCAGTACAGTGGTTTTTGAAAACAGCCGGAGTGTATCTAGAGAAGGTTGTAAAATGTCATAGAGGCAGTTTCAGGGACACAGTGAATGCATTGTGCATGCACTTGGTGGAAGGGGCCAGAGATGCTAAATTGCTTAGTATGTCTGGTGCCTGAAGCTCACTCAACCACTTATTGCCTCCCTGATGGTTTTAGATGAAAAACTCTCTTGTGTCTGCATCCAAAACCAAACAATTTTATGTATAAACTTAGTTGGTAAGGAACAGTTCTAAAAGTTCAACAACAGGCAAATTGAGGAGAAATTGTACTCACGTTTTACTCATCACTGACAGTAATGCTACCTGTATAATGGTGATGATGTCAACACATTCTGCAGGCCTACATTTGACCTCTGCCTTCATGATAACCCTGTGATGTATCCAAACCTCTAACTACTTCATTATGCCTCCTAGTAGGATTAGCTCGAGTTAACACATTTGAAAATACATATTTAGAATCTGGAGTGTGGCTCAGAGTATGTAAGGCCTTGGCTTCTCTTCAATCCCCAGCACCAAGGAGTGTGTGTGTATTTTCATAAATATATTTTCATTATAAAATTACTTTGCTTTTATTTCTGTATTTTTTATGATTTTTAGCTGTTTTATATAGGTGAATTTTATTTCAAGATAGTAAGATATAAGGTTTTAAAATACTTATTATAAAAATAGTTAATTCTGCCATAAAGAATAAGAAAAAATTGCCATAATCATTCTTTTCAGAAGAAATTATTGCTAACATTCTGGTGAATTTCTGGCTGGTATTTTCCCAGAGTCAGTCTGTGTGTCCTGTCTGTCTCTGTCTGTCTGTCTCTTATCTCTCTCTCTCTCCATAGACCACCTAATGACATTCTTGAGAAAAGATCATTTCCAACTTGAGCATCCCTTGGACCCCATCATTACCATGATGACAATTTCATAAGATTTCCTTCAAAGCATTTGGGTTCAACTCTTTTATCGAAGTCGCCAGTCCTTTGAAGGCTTTGATCAGAAGAGAACCTACACGAATAATTGTTCCCCTTTCAGCTGAAGTCTTGAGAGTTTGGAGTCAAGACTGGTTATGAAAGTATTCATTTCTTCTGTTTATAGCATGGCTGGAGAGCCTTAACCATGGCTTGGGGTTAGCTAATGTTAGAGTGCTAGCCCCATGATTTAGGTAGAAAGCTGAGTGTGGCATTTATAGCCCCCTTCTAGAAGAGTGTTTTATAGATGTGCACTAGTAGGAATGTTGAGCTTGAGGCCTAACAGATGTTGCCTATAAAAGTGTTACTTGGGTATGACCTAAAAGATAGGATCGTATGGGGTGAAAATGTAAAGATGAATGGTTACAAGTTACCAATTTTAAATTTTCTCTATACAATCTCAGTTTTCAATTGGGCAAAGTCAAGAATCCGATAACAGCCATTTAGTGGCATGACTCTCTTCATAGGAAAACTATAGTTTTGAGCCATAGTTTTGTCCAAATATGATCCTTTAGACTACATAAATGTCCACACAGATGTGCCTTAACAGAGTGTGGGCTTTTAAAAAATATTTGATGTTTATGCATTAAAATTTTTTAAATATTTTCTTATTACTTGTATTTATGTTAAGTTCTGCTGATGTGTTTGACACTGAGAGGAAAAGAGGGACATTTTTAAAACCTGCTGGCAAAGCCAAGAACAGTGGTAGCTCCATGCTGTAGCTCCAACTATTTGGGAGGCTGAGGTGGGAGGATTGCTTGATTCCAGGAGTTTAAGGCCAGCCTGGGCCACATGGCAAGATGTCTCAAAAGCATAAAAAAGCTCACAGCAAATTAATAGCTTAAATCAAAATAGTTACTGTGTTTTTGGAGCTTATAGCTCTTGTTAAGTTTCTAAGAGGAAAATAACATGTTTGGATATTATGTCACCAAGTAAAACTTTATACTTTAAGGTGGCATTTTACTAAGGAGTTGAGGGGCTGTGCCTAACTAGTGGATTGTGGAGCTGACTTGTCACAGTACTAAGCTCTCACTTCCGCGTGGATTTGGTGTAGCTGCTTGCTGACTGCTATGCAGTCAGCACTGCCTCTCTGAGGCCCAGGAGAGGGCAGGTGCATACCTGTTTCTAGCAGTATGTTAGGGGAGGGACAGTGGCGGCAGGGTTAGTTTAGTCTTCACTTTTGGCTTATAATGTTCTGTATCAGTTTTTATGTAAAGGGTCTGATAATATTTTCTAGTTTGGGGATCATATAGCCATGAAACTTCTCAGCTCCGATGGACAGTGAGAAAGCAGACATAAACAACATGTAAGTAAATGGGAGTTGCTATATTCCAAGAAAACTTCATTTACAAAAGCAGCCTCATGGACTAGATTTGCCACAGTTCTCCAGCCTCTGTGCTAAATTACTGTTCCCAAAAATGACTGCTGAAGTCAGGGCAGCTCCAGATGTCGGTTTCTCTTATTCAGTCATTTCTCTGGTGATTCTGCTTCATTACTGTCATCGGCAGTCTGGGTCATCTAGGTCTGAGATATATGTTGTTTGTCTTTGCTTGGAAAACATCAGTGAGAAGCTTCTTGAATAAGACAGTGAAGAAGAGGGAGCTTTTGTCTGTCATTTTAGATGCAGTTTCGCTGTTCTGTTTCGCTTCATTACCTTTTGAGGAGCAAGTCTGAATCAATTCTCCCGGTGTGCCCCTAATTTGTTTTTCTCATCTGATCTTACCTCCAAGGATCTGACTTTGAGGTTAGTTAAGATTGCAGTTTGGGGCTACCTAATCACTTGACGCTTTAGAGACTGTTTTTTGTGGACTGTGTCTGCAAAGTAAGCTTGCCTTTAAGGCTTACACATTCTTGGATGGGTGCTTGTCAGAGAGTATTAATTTATGTAATTCACTTTAATTGCTGGTTGTCATTTGAATCCCTTAGTCAGAAGAAGATTATGAAATTTATTCATCTTTTCCCTGTCAGCTTTCAGCCTATTGAGTATATGCAGAAGAAACTTTGGGGGGATTTGTAGAGTGGGTGACAAAGATCTTCAGAGCTTTGAACCTGCTTGCTTAAAGTAATAGGTAAGAGGAGTAGATTTTTGAAAAGAGAATCTGAAATTCTTGTTCTTAAACAGCTTTCAGAAAAAAACAAGTGGATTTGGTGGTTTATGCCTGTGATCCTAGGAGTAGGCTGAGGCAGGAGGATCACTTGAATTATACAGCAAGATCTTATATGCAAAAAAAAAAAATGATGAAAGCTAATAATATGTCACAGCGAAGACCCACAAATGTGGGAATTGAACCTGTGTTTGGTACAGTTCTTTTTTTTTTTTTTTTTACCAAGTTAGTAAAATAGATCCTTCCTTGAGAATAAGAGTCTATTCCATGTATGAGATATTTTATGAAGGACTCTCTTAGGTCCCTGGAAACCTCTAATGGCTCTAGAATAAAAAACAGTGAAATATCTGGATGACTTAGAAATTATTTGTAAAATGTCTGACTTAGAGCTAAGGTCATGTGCTGACACTGATATCTACTGAGCTGGTAATAACCCAATAGGCAAAGCTTACAAGTAATCGCCCTCAAATTTTCCAGTAAGAATCACTGTGGTCCTTCATTTATCATATAGATTTTCAGACCTCTCCCCTTGATATTCTGAATAGAAGGAAATGTGATATATGTAATATAACCTGGGAATATTACAGGTCTCATAGGTGATTCCAGGTCCGCCCCCATCCCCACCCCCGCTGTACTGGGGATTCAACTCAGGACCTTGTGCTTCCAAGGCAGGTGCAGTGCCACTGAGCTACATCCCCAGCCCCTCATAGGTCATTCTTAATAGGCAAGTTTGACAAATAGTATGTGTTCCTAGAAGTATGATGTTCAGGAATTGCTAACATACCAGGTAGGCCATCATTAAATAGAATTAACTGTGTCACACAGAGAAAGATTAGAGCCAACTTCTACTCTTTCCTCTCCTTCAAAGATGCACATTTAACCCATAGTGCTAAACTCTCAAGATACCTTAGAACAGTCTGATCATAACTTTCTCACTGTAACAGCATGTATTCATTCAATCAACCTATGATTATGCATCGTTTATCTACTGTATATCAAGCACTGTGCATTAGGGATAGATACGGAAATGTACAAAGCAAACAAAGCTCCAGCCCCTCATGATACTGATGTTTTAATGGAGCAAATGGTAGTCCTATTAGACATCAAGTTGAGTTGTCGAGTAGGCACTTAACTAACTATAGGAATGTGGCGTTCGTGGGAGTCATTACCTTATGGTATGTTACAGAGTCAGGACTGGATGAGATCATACAGACATAATTAAACAGGAAGAGGGGCATGTGGGTAAGCTCTAGATAAGAGCAGGAGTATCTCTTCCATGCTGTGCGTACAGATAACTTGTAAATCTCTTATTGGGAAAGTGAGGCTATTCTCATCTGACGATGTGGGAAACACTCACATCCTTTATAAGAAAGCAGAGTCGGAGGCGAGGTTGCAGATGAAAAACAATGAGCAAAGTTTCTAGTGATGGTATGGATAGAATGGGGACTCTCGGAAATATGAAAATAGCAGGATGTAATGTCTTACTGGATGTGGACAATGAAACATAAAATACATGGATTGTTAGAAAAGGTATTGATTTTACAGCTAAATGACCTAGGCTCAAAGCTGATTCCATCTCTCTTTAATTATATGATATTGGAAAAATAATTTAACTCAAACTTATTTAATCTATAAAAATGAGATCATTATCCCTATTTTTGTAGGCTTGATGTAAGGAACAGCAGTAGTAATGAATTTATGGTGTTTACCGTGATGCCTATCTTTAGTAAGTTTTGTTTTTTGTTCTGGTGCTGAGGATGGAACTCAGTCTTCATGCTAGCCAAGTACTCTGCCACCAAGGTACATCCTCAACCTATTTTATTTTATTTTATTTTATTTTAAGACAGGGTCTCAGTGCCCTGGCTGGCTTGGAATTTATAATCCTCCTGCCTCAGTCTCTGAAGTACTTGGGATTACTGGTCTGTGCACCACACCTGGCTTTGCACTGCTATGAATGAAAGTTACTAGTATAACGGTACTTCACCATTCTTTTTACTCCCGTCTTAAGATTTCACAAATGTTATTCCCATTTCCTAGAACATTCTACCTATTGTTTTACTGCCTCTTCCTCTCCCTAGTCCCCCCACCTTACAAAACAAAATTATTATTGTTAGGCCTCATTTCCTCTCACGTTGTTTTGACCCCTCATAAGTGTAGACTAGATTTTTCTTAGTACTTTGAATTTATCTTCAATTCAGTGGTAATCATACTATGATGCATTTGCCAATTAAATAAAACTTAAGAGTCTTGTTTCTTGTTCATTATTTTGCCCCTAGCCTCCAACTGAATTCCTAGTATTTAGATATGTTTTCTATGAATATTTTCAAAACAGTTCATGACATTCATGTTTCTGATTATGAAAACTGCATGGATAATATTCTGTTAATAAGATTGGAAATTCAGGAGGAAGAAATGCTTGAGGAAGAAGATAATGATTTTGTGTCTGAACATGGTGAATTTGAGGTGTTTATCAGACATAGAAAAGTATATGTCCTACAGGCAGTTAGGTCCCTGGGCCAGACATTTGAGGAAGTTCCAAGCAAGAGATAAAGATTTGGAAAACATCCGGTTGCCGATAACAGTCCTTTCCCCCAACCCTGCATAAAAATTGGACCTGGCTTTATTGCCAAAATTGTCATGATGATCTTAAAATTTAGATGGAAATGTATAGAACCAAATGTTGGAAAAAAAGGGTTGGAGGACGTATCCATTCTAATTTAAAAACTTACTGTAAAGCTACAGTACTCAAGACCACGTAGTATGGACGTGAATGTAAAAGTATAGGTCAGTGGAAAAGAGTCTTGGAATAAACCCTCGTTTATGGACAAGTGATTTTTCATCTACAAGGGCAGCAGAGGCATTTAGTGGGGAAAGAATAGTCTTCAACATGTGGATACTTACAAATGCAAATGAAGTTGGACCTCTACCTCACACCAAATACAGAGTTAAGTAAAAATGGATTAGGATGGAGAAGTTAGCTCAGTGGTGCTGCTTGCCTGCCTCTCAAGCACAAGGTCCTGAGTTCGACTCCCCAGGCTCCCTCCCAAAAATGGATCAAAGACTTAAATATAAGAGCTGTACTATCAAAATCTTAGAAATAAAATAAGGTGAATATTTGTGACCTGTGATTGTGCAGTGAATTCTTAAATACTAAAGGCATAAGCAACAAACAGAAAAAAAAAAAAGCAAGATTTCACGAAAAACATTTGTACCTCAGAAGATCATCTAGAAATGCATGGTAAATACAACCCAAAAGATGGAAGAAACTATTTACTAGTCATATTTCTTATCTGGTAAGTCTAGTATCTTGAATATATGAAGAACACTGCTAATGTAAAAGGTCAAAAAATCAAATTAAAAACAACTTAAAAGGTATAGCTCCAAAGATACAGACACTATCAATACACACGTAGAAACATATTTAGAATCAGTTGTTAAAGAACTGCAAATCAAAGCCACAGTGAGATGCCATTGACACCCAATCGGACGGCTATAATTTAAATAAACGTGAGTGAATGGATGCAATGACGTGGAGAAATGGGAACCTTAACGTATTCCTGCTATAAATATAATGAAGAAACAGTATGGTCCAGATCCTAACTCAAGCCATGGCTCTGTATTTCAGTGTCTGACGCCAAAAGCCAAGCCTTTACCCCAGGTGAAGCCTCCCTCCCCACACTGAAGGCCCAGGGAGGGAGTCCAAATTCCCCTACCCTTAGCACTGATCCCCGTGGTCATGTGACCACCCCAGAGGATCAGTGTCTACTTGATCCTCAGCTGCCTCATAATTCAGAACATTCCAAACAAGCTTCCCAGCTGACCGTTGCATAAATAATTGACTTCACCCAAACAGACCAAACCTCAAAGATGAGCAGAGCAGTTAAGACTGGGTCACCTAAAGGTGGCCTGATGGGCTGGTGTTTAGACGGTTCAGTAAAAGTCTGTGGTTGCTGTGTGTCTCATTGACTAAAGGTTGGACCAACTGCCCAAGCAGGTAGACCAAAGCCTGGCTGAGAACAAGCATTAGCTGCACCTTCTCTAACCTTGCACCTTCCTGTTCATGAACTTTGTCACCAAAATTTGGTCCCTGCTGTGCAAACTGTAGTCATTACAGAGTCAGGCACTGCTGAGTGACTTCCTCTGTGTAAGCCTGCCTGGGAGCAGTAAGATGGATGGATGCTATTAGGATGCTGGAGAACCTCTCCTAGGTAGAGGGCATTGGTTTCCTTGACTGTAGATCTCTCTACTGGTGTATTCTGTATTTAAATGTTTTCCTTGAGTCACGATCATTGGTCTCTTTTTCTCTTTGAACCCACTGAAGTCCTGGCTTCTCTCAGTCGAAGAGAAAGTTTCTGACAAATTCTTCCTCTTCTTCATATCCATTAAAATTCTCTGACTCCAAAAGAAGAAAATTTCCTAACAGCTGGATAATCTTCTTCCTCACTCATGGTCCAGTACTGTTTGTAGCAGAAACTTGTACAAGGTGAGGCAAAGATTTGAGGCAAAGGCATCCCTGTCTCCTCAACACTAGCTTTAAATAAACCTTGGTGTCATCGAAGCTCTCCATAAGCCAATTCTTTGCTAGACCCTGGACCAGTCTTTGGAATCTGTACAACAGGTATCCATACGAACAGGGGCATTGACAGTGCTGTGGTAGCTTTTCTTGTCATCCATAGTTTTCCTTAGCAAGTGACTGATCCAGAAAATTTCCATGATCTTTTCTAGATCTTGAAGCCACCTCTTTCCTCACAGTGTGCAGCAGCCTCTACCAGTTCTCCACCTCTGGGGGTCAAGCTAGCTCTTGTCAGCTACATAGTAGCAGCAGGCCTCTGCCACTGTGTGTTGGTCCAGACCAGTGACAACTGAAACTAGGGATCAGTGGCAGCAGCTGGTCTTTGGCTGTGTGGTCCAGGGCAACAGTGACCTGATAATAGCTTTCAGCTAAGAAAAAGACAACATATTCCAACGTTAACTTAGAAAGCAGCTGTTACCAGCCATACTGGCCCGTAGTCCCCATTGCTCCCCAGGAGACATGGAAGGTAGCCTTGGTGGGAAGGAGAAAAGGTTTACTCAAAGCTAGTGCTGAGGAGACAGCGATGCCTTTGCCTCAAATCTTTGCCTCACCTTGTACATGTGAGGACTTTTATTGCAAAGAAGAGAGAAAAGGAATAAAGTGAGACAACAGACAAGGAAATGTCCATGCTCTTTTATCCCCCCAGCCATTTTGGATCTTTTCCTTCCTTGTGGAAAGGAAACCAGACCCCACTTCCTGGTGTCGGCATCTTTACATTTCTTTCAGACAGAAGACACGCTGCTGTGGCAGAGGCTAGTTTTCTGTCCACCTGAGCTGAGGAGAAGTGATGGGATACACTCACTCTCAGCATAAGGAAGTTGGAGAAGCAGCTTCTCTTTAAAAGCCCTAATTATTACAGATCCATTTTACCTTCTTCATTGCACAGTGGTTATCAACTTTCCTTCCCCAGTATTCTGAGGGTTATAATACACTTAGATGAGCAAATGTGGATCGCTATGCAGCAGCAGTCAAGAGAGCAAATTCTTTGGGGAAGGCCTATCAGGGTTGTGGGTTGCTAAGGAGGACTGAACCCTGGGTACGAGTGTTTAAGGGAGAAAAGAGGTGATGTACTCAGGAAAGGGTTCAAAAGGGAATGGTCAAAGAAGGAAGAGTCAAGAAAGTATTCTGTCAAGCAAGAGAATGAAAAAGTCCAGTAATGTTTATAGCAGAAACTTAACTTTGTGTATAGCTCAAGCACAAAGCTCTGTGTAACCAGGAAATCTGTAAGTTGATTCCATCCTGAGTTCAGGCATAGGAAGCTGAAGTTTTGTAGCAGAGCTCTTTTTTGCACAGCTCACAAAGGAAGGACCTCTAGCCTCCTATCCATGTGTCTGAGTGACCCTATGGGATCAGGTGTACTTCATAAACCAATTTCTGTAGCTAGAGACTAGAAGAGGCTGAGTAAGAGAGACAGTGAAGCATGGGGGTAAAAGCTTGAACTCTGGGCCAGGTGTGGTGCTTGTGTCTGAGTGACCCTATGGGATCAGGTGTACTTCATAAACCAATTTCTGTAGCTAGAGACTAGAAGAGGCTGAGTAAGAGAGACAGTGAAGCATGGGGGTAAAAGCTTGAACTCTGGCACAGGTGTGGTGCCGCACACCTGTAATCCCAGCACTCGGGAGGCTGAGGCAGGAGGATTGCTATGAGTTCGAGACCAGCCTGGGCTACATAGTTCCAGGTCAGTCTCAACTATACAGTGAGACCCTGTCTCAAAAAAACAAAAACAAAACAATAAAAGCTTGAACCCTGGAACCAAGTTGAATTCAATTCCTGGCTCTGCTACTTACTGTGTAATCTTGGACAAAACTTCCTGTGCCTCAGTTTCCTCAACTCTAAGATGAAAGAAATATAGTACTACCATGTAGGTCATTCCTTTAACTGAGCTAATACATGTAAAGTAGAACAGTGTCCGACGCACAAATTATCAGAGAATGTTAGTTGCCATAGCAATGGCAACAACAGTGGTAGTGGTTGAAGTAGTAGTAATGATAAGTGGGAATAACGACCACAGAATCTATCGCTTTGAGGGATATAATCAAGAAACAGCCACATGGAACAGCTTCCCAGCAGGAAATAGGGATTCTGTTACCAGAAAAGAAAAGGGATCAAAAACTAGAAAGACAAACCATAGCTCCCAGCAGGCTTCTGTAATCACATCCGGCAGTTTGAGAGCTGAAAGGGATTCTGTAGACTAAAGAGTGCAAGAAGGGGTGGCTGGCTTGTAGGAAGTTTGGTATCGTTGAGCTGGGGAGCATTGCAGAATAGTGTCTACTCTTTGTGACTCATCTGAAGGTAGTGACTGGGTTTTCTGGCATCAGTAGCCTCGGATCTGTTGTCACTGGCTTGCAGGCAGAGGTCCAAGGTCATTTGCCAGTTAAAACAGTCCCTGCTGAAGCTTAAAGAGTTCTAGGAGATCTGATTGTCGTTGCATTGGTACATCGTGGTAACTGGTTCCCATACTCTGTTCTGAATTGCTTCCCCCTAAAAATCCTCATCTCACATTTCTGCTTGCTCTCCTTGTTGAGGGCAGATGATCAACATTCTTGCCTCCTCCTGCAAAAATATGGCGAAGGAATGGAAAGCAGTTTTACTTTCTCCAAGGAACCACATTATGCTATCAGGAAAAGAGTTACTCCAAGTAGTCAGTGAAGTGGAGTCCGTCTTCAGCAGGTTTTCTTTGAGACCTTCTTTCTCTGACCATGGTTTTTCCTCTCTCTGTCTTGTTTAGTTGTTACGGAATGCCTTCAGAAAGTCTAATTTAAGATCAACAGAGTGCTAAAGCTTCCCCAAGATTATTTTAGCTTAGGAAAATTGTATAGACTGCAGTTGTAGAAAACAGCCCTTGGGTAGATACATTTGGGAAGAGTTACTGTCTAAACTATTGAGTTTTCAATTTCTGAGCATGCCGTCGTAATTTATTTACGTTCACTCTAATTTTCTAAACAATCTAGTGTAGTTTTCAGTGTAGAGATCTACATGTCTTTTGTAAATTTAATAATGTTTCGTGTATTTTTATGTACATGAAATTTTTTTACTATTGACTTCATGTTGTATCACCTCATTATGTTCATTCTAGTAATTATTTTTTGTTCTTTTACCTACAACTGGCCTTCAAGGAATAAATTTGATTTGGATACTAATGATTATTAGAAAATTATTTCAAAATACTATGTAACCTAGTACTAAAAACTATAAATTAAAACTTATAGTGAAATAGAATTTTTTCCCATCAATCATAATAGGCAAAGCTAAAAAGACAATGTCCAGTTTAGGTGAGAGTATGGTGAATTGGGGCCTTCCCATAGTTCACTATCTGCAAATGAATACCTTTTTAGCAAGCAAACTGCTCAACTGTCAGTCTTGAAATTTGTCCAGACTTTTATTTGTAGAAATTGATCTCTAGGAAATGATCTCATATATAGGAGTAGACGGACATAGACATATATTTGCATGCCTTATGCGTGAAAATCTTCATCACAAGGTGTCGGTGTCATTGCACACTGACTTCGAGTACCTGCTCTGTGAAATACTGTCGGGCACGATGGGACAGAACAGACTTCGTCCATGTAGCTATTTATAGTGATGGAAAAATTGGAAACAACCTAAGTGTCCCGCACTCTGGCAGTAGTTAGGTAAACTGTGATTCACCCATCCAGTGGAATATCATGAATCATCGTTGGTTTTACCCTTCCCTGCTCCTAACCATTTAGGGGTGTTTCCTGAGACTGTTGTGGAATATAAAGCAGTCCTTAAAAGTGAGTTATAAAGATAATCTAATCTTATAATGTAAGATAATAATACAAAGGTAACGTAAATGCTTATAACACAAGATTACTGAGTGAACTAGATACAAAATCTTAGATGTCACGTGGCTACAACAAGGTGGGTCGGGAATACCCAGGACAAGTGAGAACGGGGGAGTCACCAAGAACTAATAGTGGTTGTGTTCAGTGGCCAAACTGAACGTGAGTTTTTACAGATTTTTTTTCTATTTTTTTCTTTCATTGTTATGACTATTTTTAATAAGCCCTTGTTACTAATACAATTTTTTACTCATAAATGCTTTGGTAAGGGAAACTTACAAAAAGTGAAAGTTTTTATGAAAATAAAGACTACTCAGTGGCCTTTTCATGAATCAAATGAGAATCTTTTTTTTTTTTTGGTACCCAGGATTGAACTCGGGTCCTTGCACTTGTGAGGCAGGCGGCAGAACCACTGAGCTAAATCCCCGGCCCTCAAATGGGAATCTTATCAGAGACATTTACCCCCTCTTCTGACCGGTTGTCTGTTTTTGCTCTGTGAATGTATGGAACAGTGATTAGAATTCTGCAGGACACACACCCCTGTGTCTGATGTCATCGGACCCACAGGTGCAGGTGCAGCAGTTCGGACGCAGTGACAGTACTGTGTCTCACAAATAGCAGTGTACAGGGTAACAATCCTTTCAGTGATGTTGCTTTATAACACTATCTTTAGGAGGTTATCTGAAGACTGCATGGGATTGTAACTAGCTAAATATTCCAGCCTCCAGAACGATAAAGTCTGGATCAACTTGCTTTTTATTGTATTATGGTGAATTTAGACAATTCGCATGCATTCTTATTGTGGCCAATCGTGTGAGCTGGACATGGTGACACGTCCCTGTAACCCCAGCATTCTGAGAGATGAAGCAGGAGGACTGCATGTTCAGAGCCAGCCTGGGCAATTTAGCTACTTAGTGAAAAACTGTTTCAATTTAAAAATTTTTTATTTTAAATATGTATAGAGAGACAGAAACTGAGATGTAGATCAGTACAAAGGCCCTGGTTTAGAAACCCAGTACTGGTTGGGGAGAAGGGGGTTCTGAGTGAGCTCTCCTTGCCACTTCAACACCATTATTTTCCTGGGTGCTGGCGATTAACCCAGGGCCTTGTTTGTGCCACGCAAGAGCGCTTCCATTGAGCCATATCCCAAGCCTAAATTTTATTAAACACTTCCTTCTGGTTCAGAATTCCGACCCTTTCCTTCTCCATTCTCTTCCCTACATTTCTGTTCAGATAAAATTTCTGACTGTACAAACTTTATATGCACAGGGTCAGATGTGTCACATCCTGTAACTGCTGCACGCTGCTTAATTTTGTCTCCATCTACATTCTAGAGTTTGGTTTGGTTTGGGTTTTTGGTCTTCTCAGCTGTCACCGACAGACATATTTGTAGAAAAGACATCTTTTTGTTTTGTCTGGACTTGTGTGTAGGGTTTTTGTTTTGGTCTAGGTTGGTTTGCTTTTCTGTTTAAGCTTAGATTATTTCTACACCCACACAGAAACTTGGTCCAGTTACCAGACTGTCCCTTTGCTGAGCAGTGATGAAACAAAATTATGCATCTGTTGATTCCAACTTCCATTTGCTCTGACAGCTGATTTCAGGAATGCATAGTTTTCTTCCTTTACCTGGCAACGTATTTATTCAACAAATTGAAGAACGGAAGACTTAGCCTGCATATAAAGTACCAAACTATTAAGATCACAGAAAATTATTTCTAGAAGACACTTTAAAAGTGATTTTAACCCACGTCCCTTATTTTGTAGATGAAAAATGCAAAGCTTAAAGAAGGTGCATGGCTTCACTACCTTGTGTAATGGCTTAGTGGCAGGGAATGAACCCTCAGTTCTGAGTTCCCACTGTGCCCATGGGGGCCTTCCAGGTGTGGGGGTTGCAGTCTGATGCCTAGAACACAGCTCTGAGGGCTGTGGAGCTGCTGCCTCAGGCCAGGGGAAGCACTGTCTTCATTCGTTCAGTGTGGTTCCATTTGTGGGAAACAGTGGTAAGATTTGTACATAAGGCTTCCCATAATGTTTGCTGTAATTCCTCGTTTCTTGCCTTCTTGAAATCACCTTTCCTCCCTTCCTGATTTTCCATTACACCTGTTATCTATTGTAATGCAAACAAATTCCAAATAATGGGGATTTTCTCCCATTGCAGTCGATTTTGCCTATATATGCTGACATTTACAGACTAGTGAGGTAAAGAAAAATGAACTACTCTTATAAAAGTAAAAGCCACTCTGGGATTTATAGGTCCCAATGGCAAAGTAAGCATATTCTGAATCTTATCTCTCCCATTCCAAAACAGATAAATCTGTTCTGTTTAAAACGTCTTCTAAAGGTGTTTTTTTATAAAATAGTCATAGTTAAAAGCAAGAAAATCATTTTGGGAAAAGCCACTGTGAATGGGGCCATGAATGGATATGGGCAGTGGGTCCCAGGTCTTTGTATGGCTCGCATCCACTCAGAGCACGGATCAGGAACCAGCGCACACTGGTCTTTCTGCAAATGGGAGCTGAGTTCGGTCAGCCCATCCCAGTAGTCTCACAATCAGAAATAAGCTGCTCAATGTTACCCAGAGGTAAGGGAAGCCTGGAAAAAGTAAGCTAGTACAGGGACTGTCTCAGGATAGAACTTGGATGCAAACCACTTTTGGTAAACAGTCCAAAACTGGTTACCTAGAAAGAAGGAGAACTCATAGCGAACAGTTTAAGGTCTGGTTCGTGGAAGTATCTTATCAGATTTAAGCTGAGGCAAGTTGAAATTTCCTATAGGTATAGGTACTCATATTTTACTATCATAAGAATTCATTCCACAAGTATTACAAAGAACCCAATAAAATTTGAAAAGTCAAGAGACTAATATCCAAGCACAGTTGCTCACACCTATAATCCCAGCACTCAGGAGGCTGAGGCAGGAGGATCTCAAGTTCAAGGCCATGACTTTATCATGAGATCTCTTTTCAAACAGAGAGACAGATGGGGAGAGAGCCCCCAACAAATGAAAGAATTTATACCTGAGGAAAAAAAGAGAATTTGAAATAAGTTAAAAATCTCAGAATAAAAAAGAAGTTAGAGTTCACAGAATAAAAGTAATAGGAAGAGTATGATATAAGAAGGAACAGTTTAGACTTTTTGGAAGTGAAAAATATTATAGTGGAATGAAAAATACAGTGAATTGAAAGTTTTTTGTTTTTTGTTGTACTACGTCACAGCACATAATGATTGTATTCGTCTTGGGAAGTTGGTATATGTACATAAAATGCATAATTGTTTTACTCCCCTTTCACTTCTTTTACTTCTCCACCTCCCCTCCATCTCTTAGTCCCCTTCCTATTTGAAAATATTATATTGAGATGAAAAAAGTGAAAAATATTATATTGAAAAAAATACAAGCCAGTTGTAGTGCACATCTGTAATCCCAGCACGCTGGGAGATTGAGGCAGGAGTGAAAGTTCAAGCCCAGCCTGGGCGACTTAGCAAGACCTTATTTCAAAAAATAAAAAAGACTGGCGACATAACTTAGTATGAAGGCCCTGGGTTTAATCACTAGTACTGCAAAAAATAAAATGTATAAGTAACCATGATATAAATTAATCTACAATGCTGGAGCGAGAGTCTAGCTCTTTTCCAAATGACATTTGAGAGGTAAAATTTAAAAAAATCAGAAAAAGATATATGCAAATATTCAACAAGAGAAAATTGGCAACGTTAATATTTGTCAAAAGGCAATTTTATGCAAAAAGCATCAAAGATAAAAGGGAATGATCCTCTTCAAAGATATAAAATGGACTGTAGATAATAAAAATTTTGTCTCAATATATCAAAAGCACAGAATATAAAGAAGTAGTATTTCAGTCTTCAGTATTACAAATTTTAACATACCTTTCTCAGAAACCAGTATGTCAGAAAGACAAAAATACTTAGGGACATAAAGGATTTTACCAACATACTTACCCATCTTAATCCAGTACATATAGAGTGTACACAGAACGTGTGTAGCATGAGGACCACACTAAAAGCCAGCATTTACTCATTCATTCGATGAATATTGATGGATTGAACAGCAGATACTGTTCTAGGAACTTGAAATCCATTAGTTAATAAAATAGACAAGGATCCTGGCCTGTTAAAACCTACATTCTAGTAGGGAATAAGGAAAGGGGACAGACATAAGCAATAAACAATTTTTTAAAATATACCATGTTTGACACTAGTGCAGTTTGAGAGGAATTGGATATGACAGGTACAGAGAGGGCACACATAGAGTAAATCTTACTGATATCTAAGATTTGAACAAGTTAGCTGCAAAGATATGTTTTTTGATTTTAGTACTGGGATTGAACTTGGGACCTTGCGCTTAGAAGACAGGCCAGTGGCACCACTGAGCTAAATCCTCAGCCAGCCACAAAGATATATGGAGGGAGAGTTATCTCAGGCAAAGAGAACAGTTAGAACAAAGGCCATATAAGTGGGAAAGTACTGGCACAAACAGATGTACATTATGGAGGAAAATGGTGGGAAAGCACATCTGATCATGTGAGTGTGGGGTGTTACAGGCCTTCATTGTTTACTTTGAGTAAAATATGGGGAGCTGCTGCAGGATTTGAGCAGAGGGGTAACAAGATCTGACTTAAGTTTTCAATGAACATTACAGCTGCTGTGTTAAGAGCAGTCTTGAGAGAAAGAGTAGAAGGCAGGACACTATCAGAGGAATCCAGGCAAAGGCTTAGATCACATGGTAGTGATAGAGATGTGGAGAACTGGTGAGATCCTGGGTACATCTAAAGGGAAAGCCACTATTTCCTGGACTCTCTGCCTGTGGGACCTGCAGAAAGAGTACATAAAATGGACAGTAGTCCATTCCAGTGAGTCCTAGATGACTCCACAGTCCTAGGCTCAAGCAGATGGCAGGACAGTGGTGGCTATGAACTGACTTGGAGGGGTTGCAGATGAAGCAAACTGGGGAAGAAAACTAGGAATTCAATTTAGGATACTTTGAGTTTTAAATGTCTCTTAGCTATGCAACTGAAAAATGTGACAATTGGTATTTAGATGAAACTTAAATGAGATTATATGAGACAATAGAGACACAACAAAGATGGCCTCAGAAATGTGTGGAATCCAGTGAAAGGAAAGAAAATGGATCAAGACAGAGGTGGCTGTCTGCTGTGTCAGAAGTACCTAGTAAACCGTCAAGATGAGGACTCAGAACCGGCTGTCACTTTTGTCAACATGGTAACCTCGATACAGAGTGATTTGGGGGGAATAGTAGGGAAAGAAGCATGATTGGAATGGTTTTAAGATATGTTGGGAGGAGAGGGGAATTGGAATCGTGTGTGTGGTGCTGGGGATTGAACTCTGAACCTCATGTGCTAGGCAAGTGCTCTACCACTAAGCAAAATCCTCTGGCCCCTGACCCACCCCTTTTGAGAACAGGTCTCACTAAATGGCATAGGCTGGCCTCAAACATGCAGTCTTCCTGCCTCAGACTCCCAAATCCCTGGACCCAGCTATGAAAACATATTTTTTTGTTTGTTTTTTAAGAAGTTATTTTTTTTAGCAAAGAAATGCAGTAGTGGCTTGCAGGGAGATACGGTCAAGAAGAATCCTTTTAAAAATGGAAGAAATAGGTGCATATTTGCTGACAGGAATGAACTCAGGGTAAAGAGAAAGATGATGATAGAGGATGAATAGAGAACTGCTAAAGTGAGTAGGACATAGAACGCAGGCTTCAGACAGAAACATGTTAACTGCAGGTGATAGTTATGTGTGGTGATAGGAATCTGTGGAGTTCTTTTCTGGTTGCTTTGGTTTTCTTGGTGAAGTAGAAAACTTGACCATCAGCTCACAAGGGAAGAAAGTGTTAGGTGTCTGAGTTGAAAGAAAAAGGGATGAGATAGTTGCTTAGAAAAGCAAAGCATTAAGAGTCCACTTCAGGTTAAAAAAAAAAAACAAAGAGTTTAAATTGAGACCACTGAGCATGGTTGTGTGTCTATCCAGCCTTAATTGTCATCCAGCAGGTGCAAGTGGGGATAGGTGGAAAGTGGATTTGAACAAGGCTGTAATTTTGCTGAATATTTTGAAGGGAGGAAGAGGGAGAGGGAGAGATTGAGACTTTAATCTTGGACCATGAAACATAAGCTAGACGAGGGTATTGAGGGTGTCAAGGGCATTGAGGGGCAGTGGAGATCCCAGGACAGATGAGGGAGGTAAGCTTTCAACTGAAGAAGCTGGCACATTAGTGTGGCGTGAGCCCTGTCAGGTTGGGGAGGGCAGCAAAAGAATTAAGTAAGCCCAGATGAATTTGAAGGAATGAAATACAGTTAAGATAAAAACAGAAAACAACATGGCAGTAGAGGTGGCTGGTAATGCCAGAAGCTGATTCTTTCAAAAGTTATAAATACAGTAAATCTTTGACAATCTGATTAAGAAGGAAAACAGTAGGTGTAAACACATAGTATTAGAAGGGAAAGGGGGACAAGTGATGATGATGCCTTTTATAAGTGTTTAATGTTTTATTTAGAGAAATACAAGTTAAAACAACACTGAGATTCCATCTTACTCTAGAATGGCCATCATCAAGAAATGAAATATTAACAAATGCTAGTGAGGCTTCAGGGCAATTGGAACAATTCCACATTGTTGGTGAGAATATAAACTAGTACAACCACCATGGAAATCAGGGTGGAGATTCCTCGAAACATGTAAAATAGAAATTCCATTTGACTCGCCTATTCCCCTTCTAGGCATCTTCCTGAAAGACATGTGCATACCCACGTTTACAGTAGCACAACCCATAATAGCTACATCATGAAAGTGGCCTGTATGTCCATCAGCAGATAAATGGATGCGAAACGGCACACTGCTCTGCTATAAATAAGTCATTTGTAGGAAGAGGGAGGCACCTTCAATCCATAATGTTAAGTGAAATAAATTAGACGCACAAGCTTAAATATCATATGGTTTCTCTTATATGAGAAACCCAGCATATAAATAAAGACCAAAATGACAATAGATAATAGGGATATAGATCTTTGGCAGACGGTAAGGGGATTAAAAGATGTTGTGGTACAAATATAAATGAGATATTGTTTTGAATAACTTTATGCCAGTAAACTTAAAATTTTAGTTTAAGTGGACATTCTTTGGGGAAAATATAAAATGACTCAAGAAACAGAAAAATGGAAAAGTCCAATAACCATTAAAGAAATGTAATTTTAACTATCACTACTATCACTTCTTGCCAAATCCATCAAGCCTAGACTAATTTGGGGGATAAATTTTATAAGCCTTCAAGGAATATGCATAAGGCTGTTTATAACAACTGTTTCAGGGAATACAAAGAAAAACAGTCCACACTAGCTTGTCTTTGTTCCAACTTAGTAATAACAAAAGGGCAGGAAAGACAGTCTGAATACTTCCCATAAACAGTAGAAAAATAAAGAGGTTTGACATTATACTGAGGCAGTACATGTCTCACAGGTGGGAACATTAAACTTTGTGATTTTTGTGTGGTTAAAAATAGACCTGCTTTCTTCTGGGGGTGGGTGTTGAGACAGGGTCTCACTATGTAGTTCAAGCTGGCCTTGAACTCACTATGTAGTCCAGACTGGCCTCGAACTTGTGATCCTCCTGCCTCAGCCTCCTGAGCACTGGGATTATAGGCATGTGCTACCATGCCCTGCTTCTTTGAGTTTTCATTCCAGTCTGAGTTAATGATCACTAATATTGTATGCTTTTAAGATGGCTAGCTCAACAGTGACTGATGTGGAGAAGTTATTTTTGGTTTATTTGTTTGAACTTGATGCTAACTAAGCATTTGAAGATTGAGTTTGTGACATTAACTACAATCATGCATTGTTATCACTACCCTGTTCAGCCAACCCAGATAGTATTGCTTGCAGCAGAACAGTGCCTGGGACACTAAGAGATTAGCTCCTACTTGCTTTCTGTGCCCAAAGAGAGCAGCATGTGATTTATGTGTGCCAGTCAGGTCAGTGTTACAGAGCTTAGTTCTTTGCTGTGCTGCATGCTAAGCAAAGGACTCTGGGAATCTGATTAATTTGATTCCCAGATTGTTCCTGTTTGCCACAAACATTTCCACGCCTCATGAAGCTCACAAGTGATGTTCCTTAGAGAAGTGCCAGTGTAGCTCACACTCTGCAGCGATGTTCACCTCGGCATGATTATGTTTATGTGGGATCACACTGGCGTTGCAGTGTGAGTGAGAGCTGGTGGGACCATTAACTTGTGTCCCCCGGGAATTGTTTCCTCCCTGCCCCCACGGGTGACTAAAAGAGCTTTCTAAATTATGATGAGGGGTTGAAATGCATTTTTAAGAATATGTACACAGACTGTTCTTTAACATTGGCCAAAGTAATCTAGACAAGAATAGTACGCTCCTTATGAAATAATTTTGGCTTTTTCTCTTTTATGGTGTGTGGGTTTGTTGGTTTGGTTTGATTTGGTATCTCTAGAATCTTAGGCACATCATTTTCAGAGGTATAGCCATGTTTATTTTAAGCCAGAAGCAAAGCTTAAAACTCTCTTGACAGAACCCTCGTGAAAAGTACAAAATGGTCTCCAGTGGAAATGTGAAAGGCAGAAAAAGGAAAATTATATTAGATAATTAAGTTGACTCAGAAGAAAATCATTTAAGCATAAGGGAAATGAGAACATTGAAAATTAAACCTAGTAGTGGACTACATCTTTGATCTGGGCTGTTTTAAATTGCAATATTTGTGACTGAGGACATGGAGATAAAGCATAGCACATGGATAGCTAACAATATATCTGGGCAAACGTTTGCACTGTGTGTCGGTATCTGTGAAGCAGCGGCGGGCATCAGGAAGGTTCTCCCATATCTGCCTCAGGGTCTGTGCTGTTGTAGGAAAATTAGGTGTTGAGTTCCTAAATATATTCTGAATGCTGAAGGAAGGGGTATTCTTAGTAAGTAAGCCAGGTGAGCAGAGTAGCCCTTATTTCTGGATAAAATGTACGCTAACAACTATGAAAACTAGTCAAAGTATTTAAATTTCTTAATAACAGCCTTCATCCTTAAAACTCTGCAGTTAACTAATAATAGAAAATAATTCTTTTTCTTACCAGCTGATGGAGCATTCAGCTAAGTTTATAGGCTTTCAAGACACTTTCTAAAATAAAATTAAAAAGTAAATCAAGTAAATGACAATTTAAAAACTTGAATTTAAATAGAATTCTGAAGACTTCTGTTTATAGTGTATTTGTAAGTCCCGGCTTGCAATGCTTCTGTGACATTCTAACTTTGAGATGTAAGTTTTACCTGCAACAAGTTTGTTCTCATCACACATTTGACCCTACATCTTACATATATGAACTGGCAAAATGTGTCACCTGGCATACAGATTGTAAGTACAATGTATTTTTAGGCACTAAGCAGTTGGGTGGATTTTGGGGTTTTTTTGTTTGTTTGTTTTTGCAGTGCTGGAGATTGAAATCAGGGCCTTGCACTTGCTAGGCAGGTGCTCTACCACTGAACTAGACAACCCTAGCACACCTGCATTTGTTTTTATAAAAGTTATTCTACAATGTAATTCTACAACTTTCTCCTTACTGTCTGATGAATTTTGAGATATGCATGCATCCAATGATGGCAAACCTTTTAGCACTTTCAGTAATAAAAAACAGCACACTGTGGCACACATGCCATAGGTTTCCCTACCACTTTACCTGTCTCCCAGTTCTACCTCTTCAGCGAGTATCGGTACTTTTTTTTTTTTTTTTTAGTGTTACAAGGGATGGAACTCAGAACCTTGCTCTTGCAAGGCAGGCGCAGTGCCACTAAGCTAAATCCCTGACCCTAGTATCTGTACTTTTAACAGAAGCCATACACTTTTTATTTTGGTACTGGGGATTGAACTCAGTCAGGACCTTGTACTTTGCGAGGCAGGCGGTGGAGGCAGCAGCACCATTGAGCCAAATCCCCAGCCCAACATGCCCTATTTTAAACGAGAAGAAAAAACGTTTACTGCTTTTAGCTGAATAGAAAACATTAGTTTGCTCTGTTAATCCTGATCATTTCAATCTTTTGTCATCCAGGTGTAGTGAGCATTCAGGCAGAGTAATTCTTCACTCTAAGTCTGTCTCCAGCGTCACCGGACTTTCAGTGTTGCTGAGCCTGACCACTAAATGCCACTTGCACCTTCCATCTCTGTGACAGTCAGTGTCCCCATGTATTTCCGATACTTATTGTCCTGTCTGCACCCCTGAAAACCTCTGCTTAGATTGTGAGTTGCCCCTTCTAAATCCACTGCTGTTCGTATCGTTCAGGGTCTACAAAGACTGTGAAGGGGAAAGGCTGCATAAGTTGTTCACATAAAGGAGAAGTAGCTTCTCACTAGCATTTGCTGTTGCTAAATTTAAAGTTAATTGCAAAACATTAAACTTATGAACCAATGCTGGGACAGATTTGCAAACTGATTTTCTTAAAGGGCCCTTATAATCCCTTTACCCTTAAGTGAATTTCTGGGATTTAAATTTTCATAGCTCTGAGGCATGATTATTTAACTATACAAGAGTAAAATTAGGGACATTTTATAGACTAATAAAAGTGAATATGAGCTCCATTCTGGGCAACTTGTAGATCCTGTCTTGCTATGCTCTCTGTCACTGCCTCCCTCGTGCCTCAGAGTGGCACTGTGCCCTGCCCTGCCCCTCCCCCTTAACCCACCGGAGTATATGCAAGCCATTAGTGAGTGTTGGTCTGATGTTTAGCTTTCATTACTTTTTCATAGAGAACACATGTCAAAAGCCCTTCATCAAGCTGAGAGAGTTGCATGGCTTTTTTCTGCTGTGCATTTCCTACATGTGTAAATGAAGGCCAGCTCTTCATTCTGAAATGATTTGTTTCAAAGGAGAAGTGAGGATAAGAGATTGATTTTGTGATAAAATCCTTAACTGTATCTCCATCACTCAGGAACATCTGCACAGGAGTCATCATGAAATGTGACTTACCACAAGTGATCTTGCCCATCCCCAAAGAGGGGGGGTAGATTTTCAAAGCATATAAACTAAAACAGGATTAACATGCAAAAAACGGAAAGGAAGGGGGTGAGTGATGAAGAAACTGTTGCCCTTGGAACTTCTCTCTCTTCACTCCCTCACATGTCTGTTGCCCCTCTGGGTGCCCAGGAACACAGCAGCAGTGCAAATGTGTAGGCCAGTGAGTGGATTCGGACTTCTCCTGACTGGTTGGGTGCTATTGATAGTCTCCTTTATTTTTTTTTAGCATAAGTTCAGAAATTATAAGAGTGGAGCTTGATGATTATTAAGTTTAGCTGGGGGGCTGCTTATTTTACAGTTGTATAAATTTTGAGATGTCCTTGAGATGGAAATGTCTCAAAGGTACACATAGTGAACATCTAATAGTTACTAGATGGGTTAATGGAAAAGCGCTGGTAAGGAAAAATTAAAATATATTGTGTGGACCTTATAAAATATATTCTTTGGACCATAAATTGTTGTATTCCAAACTCAGCTCCAAAAGGGGACACAGATACCTTAAACAGTACTGATCATACTTGGCCCATCATGTTCTCCCCTAAATCTGAGGTAAAATATTTTATTCTGTGGTTATTAGTGTAGGTCAGAAGTTTATAAACTTAAGCTACCAAGCAATGCATTTATTGGAAGCAACAAAATTTTTTAAGCCCTGATAAAGTTTACAAAACTGTCAGTGATCCCCTTGGGGTCTTGAAGTCCTTGTGGTTTAGAAACCATGCTTACCTTCTCAAGAAACATTCCCGCACTGTTTACCTAGAGATGATAATGGATTCTTTTGTCACTGTGCCGAAAATAGAATGTGAGATATTGTAGTTTTAGACGATTAAGTTTCAAGTTGTAAGATACTTCAGAAAAAGCTAGGCCTGAAGGTTTTATGTTTGTTTGTTTGTTTTGGTTTTTGATTGTGTTTTGTTTTGTTTTGTTTTTGAGACAGGGTCTCACTATATATTCTAAGCTGCCCTTGAACGCACTGTGGAGCCCAGGCTGACCTCAAACTCAAGAGATTCTCCTGCCTCAACCTCCCAAGTGCTGGGATTACAGGCATTTGCCAAGACCTAAAGTTTCTAACTAGTCATTCATGCCTGAAATGTATTGCAGCTCAGGCTTAATTCTGACATTCCCAAAGGTTAATGGGAGGACTTCCTCTGATCCCCTTAGCCAGGAGCACTCCAGGATTTTATTCTGTGCTCTCCTAGTCTTTTTTTTTTTTTCATTATTATTAGCTTGAAAGATACAGATAGGGACTGTAACATTGTAAGACTAGTCTCAGATAACTAAAAATAACCAGTTCCAGTGGGTATGGTGCTGCACATCTGTAACCCTAGCTACTCAGGAAACTGAGGTGGGACGATCACAAATTTGAGCCCCGCTCAACACACATAAAAAAGTGAAAAGATCTGGAGATGTGGGTCAGTGGTAAAGTACTCCTGGGTTTGATCTCCAGTACAAAAAAAAAAAAGTAATTCTATGGGCTTGGGATTTAGCTCATTGGTGCTGCACCAGCCTCACAAGTGCAAGGTCCTAAATTCAATCTCCAGTATGAAAAAAAAAGTAATTATAAGAGATTAAGATTTTTTAAAATTGTGTGATAAAGCCACTCTAGGTTTTACAAACCAATAGACTTATAAGGATTATTTTTAGTTATTATAGTTAATATAGTTTTACCAGTGTGGTCCATCCTCCTTTCTTTGCTTACATGTTTATGTTTGTATGCTCTTGTCATCAGGAATTTTTAAATCAGTTTGCCTGCCTGTCAAGCTCAAGGGCCTGAGTTAGATCCCTAGTAACGACAACAACGTAAATGACATTCTTTCTTACCTGTCTGTTGTTTCACCTGTGTCATCTCCCTTACACACTCGATGTGGAATGGCACGCCTTACAGAGGTGCACCATGGTACCCAGCTGTCTTTTGCTTTTTATCGATCTGATTGTGAGCCACTAAATTGATTCATGACCTGGAGTCTCAACTTACCGTCATCTTGTCTTGAGGGCAAGTGATTGATTGCCTGCTTCATTAGCAAACTTGATTCTGGATAAACATGTCCAGTAACCTTAGAGTCCTCTGTAATGAGAGGCTGTCGTTTAGAAGTTCTGGAGATAATCTATCATTTTGTCCCCCTTTCCCACCTTCATGAGATGAAAGAACTGGACTTTTTTCTTTTTCTTTTGAAATAATTTCTTACTACAGAACGATTTCAAGAGTTGGACGGAGAACACCTAGAACCCCTTTACCCAGAGACCAAATTCAAAATTTCACCAGTTGTTTCAATAATATCCTCTGTGGTAGAAAAATCCAACCTAGGACCATGAATTACACCCAGTTTTCCTTATATCTGTAGTCACTCTTTCCTTAACTCTTTTGACCGTGATAATTATTTTTTACCTTGATAGATTTGAAAATAACAGGCCAGGCATGGATGTCCCACGGCCTGGATTTGTCCAGCAACCACTTATAATTGGACCCAGTGTATGCACTTGGGCAGCAGCAGCTCAGGAGTGTGACTGTGCTCCTCTGATCTCATACTGTCGGTTTGTCCTGCCACTGGTGGTCTTGACTGGGTTGCTGGCTAAAGATGGCATCTTAAATTCCTTGTCTTGTTTTGTGATTAATATATTATGAGGCAACACTTGGACATTGCATGGAATCTGCACCCTTATCTACTGTTACCCACTAGTTTTGGCATCATTCCTTTCCATGGTTAAATGGTGATTTTCCTAACTTCGTTACTCTTTCTACCTTTAGCAGTGAGACATTTTAGTGTAAGGAAGAACTTTCTCTATTTTTTTATTCATTTATTTATATCAGTGTACACTTACAGTCTCCTATTAGTAGGTTATAAGTTATTGTTAGCATTTTTTTTTATGCTCATGTGGTCCTAGGTTTGGCTTTTTAAGCAGACTTCCGTGTCCTTTTGTCATGTCCCCATCATTGTTTAAACACTTTCTTTCTTCTGACACAGGAGACTCAGGCTCATTTTCTTCCTTGCTCCAGCTCTGGAATTAGCCATCTCACCAGGAGCCCTGTTGAGGGTGGCATTTAGGAGCATCATTCTGGGGACTAGGTGTGCTAAACACTATTAGGATGTTGCTCCCCAGTAGACAGAACTGGGGAACACATCTGGATGTGTTCACTTACACACTTACACATTTATATCTAGTTATTTCTAAATCCAGAGTCCATACCAACACCTTCAATTCTTGCTTACTACAACAGTATTCATTCCAGCTTCCCCCTTTCTCATATTTACATCTGTTCTTTTTCACGGTGAAAAATTTAGTATGCATTAAATTATACTTACTATTTTTACTTGTCTGTTCAGTCTCCTTGAATAAAGCCAGTCCCCTAGACCAGACTAATACCTCACCCTGCCCTCTTACACAAGGGCTCTGTCTTCCAAGAAATAAGGTAGCTTGGGAAGAAGGACAAGGAAGGTAGAGAAATGAATTTTTTCTTAAAGCCTTGAGAATGAAATTTTATCATCCCTTTCACAGTAAGCTTTTAAATAGCCATAGGCAAAGAAGTACGTAGAATATTAAAACTGGTCTTAAGCTCTGCTTAAATTTCATTGCATAAGGCATCTATTGGCTTTTCACAGTTTGATTTTCTGGGGCTGGGGATTTAGCTCAGTGGTTCTGTGGCCTGCCTTGCAAGCGCAAGGACCCGAGTTCAATCCCTGGTACCAAAAAAAAAAAAAGACCACAATTTGATTTTCATTTAGATTCTCATTCACATTTTGTAAATTCATGTGCATAGTGACCAAGAACTTGTACAGAGTACAAGCATACTGGACACTCCTGGGTGGTAGATACACTGTGTATCAGGCCTAAGCCGTGTAACTCTGCAAGTAGGTATTATCACTATTTCGGCATAAGCCAAATGAGATCCAACAATTGCATCAGATAGTTAAGCAGAGGTTTGAGTTCCAATCCAGGATATCTGACTGCAAAGTCACACCCTTCCCAAGGCACATGTACAGCAAAATAGAAGTATACTGGTTGCGTTGGGAATCATCACTGGAGAGGTATTTTACAAGCATCGTTACTCTTAAACTGTGGCATTTAATTTTCTTGATTAAAAAAAAATAACAGAGCTTGGTTCATTAATTTCTTCCTTTAAGTTTTGAGAGAGTTGAGTCAGTGAGGGTCCATGATCAGGATTCATTGCATATCATAAGGCATTTTATTGGCTTGTTCACACATTTGATGTGTTTCATTGTTGCCACAGAGCAGAGCAGCTCAGTGCTACAGCCAAGTGCCACAGCTCTGAGGCACAGCTGAATGTTACAGCTCAGTTTTAAGCTCTGAGTCACAGCTATTGCAATTTGAAGGCTCAAGAATCCAAAGATCACTCGAAGAGGTGGAGAAAAACCTTTTCTTATGCCAGTCTGAGCGCTCAACTAGAAATAGGAGCCTTGTATAGGTGTCCACGGTAGGTGAGTAAACTCAGTGAAGCAGGAGTGCTGAGTTACAGAACATTCCTGAAAGGCATAGTGGGCGAGCATGCTCACAGGAGCAGAGGGGTGGAATTAACAGAATATTACTGAAAAGGGGGAGCCAACAGAACATTTCTGTAAGGGGCGGAGCTGACAACATTCTTGAGAGGTCTGGGGTTCAGTTACTGAACATTTTAATAATTGGACAGAAGCACCTAGCTGCACAAACTGTTACATTTCTGGAACAAAGCATTTTGAGGAAGAAACATGGAGGGCAAGCCAAGAGCCTGACTTATTGTACAGTATTGCTCTGTCACCGTCTCAAAAATAAGCAGATGCAGTCCTTTTGTTTGATAGTTCTGTTTGTTGGAGACAGTTGAACTGATTACCTAGGACTCTTAATTTAGTTACAGTAAATAACCTCCTAAAGTGTATTCAGTTTTTTTCCTCCCTTTATCTCACTAAGAAACAAAACACAAGTCCAACACTCTGTTATACCTACCTGAAGTAAATTATTTTTAAACAAGTGGCTTTTGCAAAGCTTGTTCCATGGAAGTCTGTTTCTGAGGTTTTCTTTTATCAGGCTCTTTGGTTACTAAATCCTAATTTGAGAAAGAATAGGTTGTATTTCATTTAGAGAACTCTCATCTGAGAAAGCAAAAAGGAGAGTGATTTTTTACCCTTAGATATATCTGTATGCTGATTGTCTTTGGTCAGAAAGCTTGGGTTTTCCAGCAGTCTGAGTGGTAATATGTATGCCATAGGCCAGAATGCTATACTTTTAAGATTGGCCATGGGGAAAATGTAGATTGTTTTCAACCTTTAAATTCCTAATTTGGAAATGATCCTAGAAACATTGTATTGCCCTAAAACTAGATTTCTTTATAACTGAAAGGAACACGACTGTGGCAAAAAGAATATTTCTTTTCAGTTCTTAGTTTCACTGAGATATGAAGTATACTTTCATTTTGACAGAGTAGTTAATATTTTTTGAGTCAGAAAGGAAGAATAAATGTTTGTTAACTGGGTTGGAAAAAAATCAAGAATATAAAAGACAAGTGAACAAAAAAAGTTTTGATTAAACTTTTCTGCAGAATTTACTTCTGTTCCCATATTTCTGATGCATTCTGTGGATGTCCCAAATACTTAGAATCTTCTCAGAGACTTTGAATTGGTGCGTCTTTTCAGATCTGCTTTTACTTTACCTTAATCTACAAAAGCTTATTCCTTGGGGAGTTGTGTTTTGCTGCCCTTACTGATAGTATGTTTTTGGCCAAGTCATTTAACCTTGCAGAACTTCAGTTTCAGTTCCTTATCTGTAAAATAATAGTATAGTAATGTACTTTTAAACATGTTGAAAGCATCAGATAAGATAAGTTAACACTGTAAAATGTAAGAGCTCACTATTGTTAGATAGAAATGAAAAGACAAAGGGGCCATTTTGGAGTAAAAGCGGTTTACAGTCCCTTTTAGTTGCTAGTGAGTGGGAAATCACTGTGTAATCTTTACAGAAAAAGGTTGAGAGATTGGCCTGATAATAATGTAACTTGATAAATTGCAGTCAACATAGCAACAAGGTATCCCTAGTCCTTCTCTAAACAGTCGAGCTTGCTAAGTGTGTTGCCATTTAGGTTCATACTGATATTTCTCTCTCCCCCACCCCTCTGGTTTGGTGTGGTTTGGTTTCTGAGACGGTCTTAGGCAGTCAAGGCCTGCCTTGAACTTACTGTGTAGCCTGGACTGGCCTCAAATTTAGCAATCTTTCTGCTTCCCCAGTGCTGCAAGTACAGTCATATACCACCATGCCAGGCTAAAACTCACTATGTATTATCAGACGGGATTTCTATATAAGATGTATCCACAATGTAAAATCCATACATCTGAATTCTTAAGTTTTCATTTGCATCTCTCAAATGACAGTAATGTTGAACATTTTTTAGCTAGGAGTAGTGGTGCATAGCTATAATCCCAGCACTTAGGAGCCTGAGGCTGGGGGATCGCCACAAGTACAGACCAGCCTGGGCTACATAGCTAGTTCAAGGCTAACCTGAACTACACAGTGAGACCCTATCTCATACTCCCCCCTCAAAAAGCTCTTTTAGATTGGAAATGAATCTATATGAATTTTTTTCAAACTGTATTCTTCAGACTAACCCTCAAGCAGCTGATCACTTCTTTTAATTTCACAAAATCATAAAGAACATATAGAGATGATCAGAAGAAAGAATGATTTGTTTGAAAGATTTGAAAGAAAAGTATGTTTCATATAGAAAAGGAAGGGCAATATAGAATTTCCAAGAGCTCAGAGAAGTGAGTTGTTACTTTGGGGATCAATCCATTGACTTAGAAAGCATTTGGCCTAGAAATGTTGGATAGTGTAGTGATAACAGCACAGTGCAAAAGATTAAAATTGAGATGTTTCTTCAAGGTCAGTCCCAAAATCTTTCAACACCCAGCGAACAAATTCCTTCCTTTTTAACTGTTAATTTTCCCTCTACAGTGAGTCCTGCAGTCGTGAAGTTTTACAGCTCTCTTCCTCTATTTCTCACTTTGTTTTCTTTCCCTCACCTCTATACCCTTTCTAATCTTGTTCCAAACTGATAAGCTTTCAATTAGAGATTCAGCCAATAAAGTCTGTAACAGACAGGGAGCTTCCTTTACAGTGAGTTAAAGTTTCAAATTGCTGGGCGTCCTCAGTGCCTCAGAATGACATCCCATTGCAGTTGAGCACAAAGCCTGAAGGTATTTTGTTTGACATGTTCCCATCTGGGCTTTGTTACTTAAGAGATCCAGAAGCTGAAAACTCACCATTCTCATACTTAGAGAAGTGCTTAGAAAAAAATGGCCCTGAAGCCTGCTACCCACTCTGATGTGGGGAATACTGGAAGGTTGGGGGGTGCTCTTTAGTGTGCCCCCTAATAGCCTCCCTTTATTCCCAGAAGCTGGCAAGATTATTTTTCCTTCTACAAGTGGCAACGTGAATTCTGAGTTGAAAGTGAATCCTTGCCCTTGGCTCCTCTCCAGCATTCCTCGCTGAGCAAATAGGGATTTGGAATGTCAGAAAATAGAAGAGGGGAGGGGAAACGACGTGTGCATGACTGAGTGTTTCTATGTAAAAGCAGCTTCGTCCGGGAAGACTTAGGAAACTTTACTTCCCCAGACTGCCTCCTTCTCATGAACTCTTGGTTTCTTATTTATATTTTTTGTTCTTTAAGTTGTTTAACCTGAATTTATCACAGCGACTCTAAACCCTTACAGCCCAATGGAGTCAAGCTAAGGGAAGACAGCATGATTTCCAGAGGATGTGTATTTCTTCCCTCTGGATAAAGTGACGATAGTTGTTCCCAGACTGGTCTGCAGCAGGATCCAGAATCATCATTCTTCTGGGATTTAATCCGTTGTCATCAGGAACCTATATGCAGATTTGATTGAAGAGCAAGCTTCAATAAGAAGTGTCCTTTTGGGAGAATCAAGGACTCAATCTAGCACAAAGGTGTTTCTCACCACAGTACTGTCCACTGTAAACTACCGGCACTGAGCACTTCTGCTTGAAGCTGAATTGAAAATATTCATGGAACACGCCTCTCAGACTGTTTAACTGTGGACTGTTGCAGAGCTCAAGTCTGTAATTTCCAGGGTGGCTTTTATTCTTTATTTAGTTCTATGCAGAATCATCCTGCATCAACTCAAAGGGAGAGAGTCTGTGAGGGTGACCTACAGGGGCAGTTTCTCAGCTTTGTGTGAAGAAAACAGAGGTTGAGTGTCTGTCTACATCCGGGGGAGCCATGTCCTCTGTATATACCCGAAGTAAAGAATTCACTCGGAATAGGAAATCTCAGTCTGATTCTCCCCCCGCATCTCCTTCCCCGACTGCCAAGACATTCCGAGTAAGCAGCCTTTTTTATTTACATGTTTTGTAGCTGTGTCAAAGTTGGGAAATGTGTTTATATGTAACTTGGGGGGGGTTAGGTGGAGAGCAAATGCATTTCAGGACAAACAGGAGTCAGGAAGGAAAAAATGCAAGTAAAAAGCCTTGTTAGCTTCTCTGCAAGAGGTTATGGTTCATGATACTCGATATGAGGAACAGCAGCCTTAGATATGTCAGGCTATGGTTTCTGTCTTTTAGCTTTTAATTACTTGTAAACTGCTTGCCAGTAAGATTTGAGAGTTTTTAATCACTCTCTCATGGCACTTTTCTTACTTTCTATGATTATATTTAGCTGCTGCTTTTCCTGTGTTTTTTATGGATCAATACGGTTTGAAGAACAAAAGCTCCCAAGTGGCTGTCAAACTGTATGCATTAAACTTCATTCAGGAGCAAGTTCTGCTTGGGAATTTATGCATGCATGTACATGAGAAATGCCTTTGCCTATTGTGCATGTCTGTGAGTGATAGACCAAAATGAGCAAAGACTTATGGACACTTGGAACCTTTTCAGTCACCAGCTCCCATTAGGAAATTTTGTGCTTGAAAGCCAAAGAAGTAACTCCTGGTCACTGATAACCAGCTGTGTGGAGGTGTTTGTGATGTCCTAGGCAGAGCCATTTGAGACTTTTACTCTGGTGGATGTCTCTGCTAGAGTGATTAACATATGGGCATTTGCATCTAACATAGTGTCTTCCCCCAAGGAAGCTGACAAAAGCAACGTAGGAAGCTGACAAAAGCAACGGCACATGAAGAGAAGCCTTCCTGGGCATATTAGGTAGTAGATGAAGTAGCAGTTCCTTCTTAGGGAATTAGATTGTAATGTATCGTATCTATGGCTTTAGAAGAGGAACAGTCATACATTCCTTATTTGGGGAGCTATGGGGAGAAAATCTGCAAGAAAAACCAACAGACTCCCCCCGCCTTATTTTATATCCACTTTCAGTGTCTTCCTCATAGTGTAAATGTAATGTAGTGGAATTTAATAGATAGCATATTGGCTGGGACCTCATCCAGCGATGTTTAGTTATCAGCATAGCAAAAGAATGTTGTTCGAGGCTGTTTCATTCACAAACTTTTTGTGAGAGAACCAAGAAAGGCTCTGACATGCATGTCACTGTTACTGAGTTCCGGGAGTGTTTCTTTGAGTACCCTCCTTTTTCCAAGGAGCTCCAGATACTTCCTCCCCAACAGCTGTTGGGTGTTTTCTGGTGGCTCCCAGTTCTGGCCAACAGTGAGCCATTAATCACTTGGGGGGTTTCCTTTGCTCCCTTCTCTCTTATTGTCCACCATAGCCATAGCACCTTTGGGTGTAAAAAAGCTTTTGTTAATGTTTCTTCACTGTAACCACATTTCCTGCATCAGTGTGTGATACCTGGCAATCATTCAACAAATTTTGGTTTAATAACCATCTCCCCCTTTTTCCTTCCTATTTCTTAGGTACTATTTTCTTCTCATCTCATACCCAGTAGCTGCCATCCACCCCTCCCACACTTGTTCCTCTATTTCTGATTCCCACCTTTTAGACAAAGGTCACAGTAAGAGAAAATTTGAGAATTTAGATTATAGGAAACCAAAACATGGATAGGTTTAAAAAGAAGCACTTCCCAGTTTTAGTGGTCTGTGGCTACGAATTCCCACATAATAGCATCAGTTTACTGTAACCAACTTTCAGTGTCCAAATGGCTTCAGACCATACTGTAGAGAGAGCTGATTTCAATATACTGTTTATGCTCCATTGTGTTACTTACGTTTTTAAATGGTGAAAGATATGCAAAACAAAATTAGGGGCTGTTGACTCTCAAGGCTGGTTGATTTGTTACCAAGCTAAAATTCATTGTACTATTTTATCAGCCTCGTTCCTTTCCTCTCATGTCTAAGTAGAGTGCTCTTTATAGAGTTTTGTAGTGGTCTTGTGCTCATGTGTCCTCTGATGAATCGCTTAGCAATAAGCAGTGAAGTCTTGATTTAAACTCAGGTCTTTCCGACTCCCAAACCCATATTCACCAGCAACACTGAAGCATATATCAAGTAGATTTGAAGTCGAGGTTAAGGACATGCTGTGGGGCAAAGATGACAAAAGCTTAAGTAGTTTGTAGGAACACAGGAAACTGAAATTGCAGGAACACGGTGTGTGTAGACCGAGGGTGGAGATTGATCTAACTTAATCTCCTGTGCCTGGTTTTCCAATTCCAGTCATACCTTCTGCAACCATGAGCCTCCAGATGCTAAGACCTTGGGGCTACAAGGTCTTCAGTTCCTCTCAGGGGGAAAAAAGATATAGGAAGTCATTGTGTTCATTTCAGAGTTAAAGCCAAGACACCTTTCTCACGATCCTCATGCAAACTGCCAGGCCATTTATATGTCATAGGTACATAAAGTTTCCTGCTGGTGATCGCACAAAGTTAAAAAGATCCAACATTCTTCAAAACAGAAGATTGAAATTTTGAACAAACATTTACAAGTTTGTCATTTTTTAGTGGTATTAAAGGGGCTAAGTATGAAATGCTTCCGTATAAGGAAAATGTCCTCAGAGAATTTTTAAATAATGGCTATTTACATAGAATATTTTGGATACCTAGCTGTTCAGCAGATGTTCAAGAAGAAATGTGAGCAAACTACACACTTAACAAGTATCATCATCATTACTATTATTTTGAGTTTTTTGAAACAGAGCCTCAAATGTAGCCCAGGGTGGCCTTGAACTCATGGTAATCCTCCTGCCTTGTCCTCCCAGATGGTGGGATTACAGGTGTGTACCACCATTCCTAGTTTAACAGGTATTATTTTTAATTTGAGAAAACAAAAGGCAGGATGATTTTTTTAGTGATTACAAAACAAACTATTTTATCACATACCTTTACTTTTAAACCCCTAGCAGCATCTGATACTTTTCATATTATATAGTACAGTATTTCTGTATTGGATAAACCTAAGACACTTTGTGTGTGTGTGTGTGTGTGTGTGTGTTTGTACTGGGTATCGAACTTGTCCTTGTGCTTGTGAATCAGACAACAGAACCACTGACCTAAATCCCTGGCCCTAAGACACTTTTAATAATATAAAATCTAGTACCTGCTGGAGATTGGCAACCGATAAACTCTTTAATGAGATACAAAAGATTGTTCAGGTCCCCATCAGCCAAGACTTGTGTTTATTTTCTCTAGTTTGTACTTCAAAACTAACACTATTGGGCCAGGGATTTAGCTCAGTGGTTTCTGCCGCCTGCCTCACAAGCACAAGTTCCCAACTTCAGTCCCCAGTACCAATAAACAAACAAACAAGTAATATATAATAACACTATTTATTCTCTGAACATAAATTATCTAGTAAACATGATTTTTAAAAATATTCACCCCTTTTCCTCAACAGGGAAAATGGCCATCCATCCTTTTTGTATCCCCAGCACCCACTCCAGCCCTCACTAAGTGCTACTGCTGTTTGGTCTCCTGTAGAATAAAGAATAATAACATAACTCTTAACAGCTTCTTTTAGCCTGCATACTAGTTCCACATCAGTTCCCCATCTCTTTTGCTTCTGTAGGTTGGGAGTTCCCTGAGCAACAGATCTGTTCGTCTCTGTTTGTTACTCAGGAAAAGCAGAACAACCTCCTGATTCAGTCTCATTTCTAATGGGAACCATGCCAGGTAGTCCTTGGTGAGACTATGGAGGGTTAAACAACTGCAACATAAAATGCTTGGTTCACACAGATTAGTAGAAAAGCTCTTCGTGAGAGTAATTTTTCAACATTAAAAAAAAAATGCTGACACTAGACAGCCCTATCTCTTCCCTTTTAGTCACTGTATATAACATAAAATTTTACAATTTAGAAACTAACCTGTTCAGATGATTTTACATTTTCAATTGCTCTGAAGGCATGAGCCAGACAGTCGTTAGTATTCTCAAATTATTTGCTAATTTTAAAATATTTTACAATACAAGATATGTGCAAAGAACAAATACTAGTTGAATACATCATCAGCTGAACCCTGAGAATCTTTTAATTAGATTCTCTTCAAGTTGGTATTTGTGATATTAGGATTTGACATGCATTTATAAACCAGGGTCAGGAGCATTTTACCAGTTAGTCTGGATTGCTTCAGATCTAACATCTCAACAGAAAAAATTTTACACCATTTTTCACACTAGTCATTAATGTACACAAAGGGAATAGTTAACTTGCTTTGTTTTATAACCAGCCCTACAAACTAATCAGTATATCTGGTAAATAATTGGATGATAAAAGATTGCAGCTTTCATGAGAGCTTGTCTGTGTGGCAACTCTGATTAACAGGCCAGAAGCCTTGTACCTCCTCACCTCTCGGACGTTCTGTGTGATAATTATTCTTTGTGTGTGCTCTGTGCACACCTCTGGCAAGCCTGCAGTATTTCCATAGCATTACTGTCTTGTCCTCTAAATCTGAGGCACTAGCAATCTGGAGTCCATTTTTTATCCCACTTTATAAGTTATCGTCATGGAATAAGAAACATTTGTCTGGGTGAACAGTGCTATTAACAGTACAATCTGTTAACCATTTTTTCCGCCTAATTAAAACCACTAGTGTATCTTTTGTTTAGTTGGTTGAAGATTTTTTTTTTTAATTCCACTCAAAAGAAGTCAATAAGCAGTAATTATTCAGCTCAAGGAATCTTTCTAGGCAGGAGTAGTAGGACCTGTAGGAATGACAGTAGTGCCCTCATTGGAAGCCATTACATGAATCCCAGGTAGACACTAGTCAGCTCAGGTCCTACATAGAGCTAAATGAGGTGGCATCTGAGTGAAGCCTCGGTTCGTTGACCAGGGCAACTGGAAGTTGTGTGTGTGTGCGCGCGCGCGTGCACATACGTGTGCGGGGGAGTACCAGGTGTCAAGGGGCATGCTACCACTGAGCTACAACAGCCTCTTTTGTTGTTTTTATTTTGAGATAGGATTTTGTTAAATTGCCCAATTCTCACTAAGTTGAACATGTGATCTTCATGCCACAGGTTACCAAAGTGCTGGGATTACAGTGGATACCACTGTGCTTGGTTTAAGACTGAAAATCGTAAAGACTTCTCTTCCTTTCCTGCTAGCTGTTTCCTTCCCTTACCACCCTAATTTTTTGGTTTCATGACAAATAAGTATTGAGCCTACCTTCCCTGTTTTTCTTTGTTGAGATTGATGGTAGCGGGGTGGGGGGCTCGCTATGTTCCCAGCCTGGAATAAAACCTGTGTGGGCTCGAGTGATCCTTCTGTCTCAGGCTCCCGAGCAGCTGGGGCTATAGGTATCAACCACCATGCCCACCCAAACTACCCTGTTTTGAATCCTCCCATAACATTCCATGAGCATCTGCTGTGTAGTTCGTCCTGTACTAGACCCTGAAATTCGTAAGTGAAGCGCAAAGTTCCTGCCCTCCTGGAACTGACAGTCTAATTGGAGAGATGAAAATCATGAATTACATCACACGGAAATGAGTTTTCTAATAAAAACATTTAGGTACAGAGTGTTTTAGGAGATTATTCAAGTGGTAAATGCATTATCCTGACATTTTCAGAACACTAGAAGCTAGGTGGGCAAAGAAGGAAATAGTACATTACAAGAGAGAAAATACGGCATTATTTTGAGATCTGTAAATCAATCAAAAGATATATTTATAATATCAGAAATAAAGCTGGAGATTTAACAGGGTCGTTCATGTGGGGCTTAATGTACCATTCTGAGGATTTGGAGAGTAATCTTTGGATAAAAGATTAAAGATTTGAAGTAAAGTTGCTGTGATCAGAATTGCATATGAGAGAAATAACTCCGGCAGCTGTGGAAGCTGGTCAGGGAGGGAAGGTTGTTGGGAAGTGAGTGGGGTGTTGGCCCCTGTTGCAGTTTTCCAGGTGAGAAATAGAAGGGCTGAACAGACATTTCCCAGGTAGGACAGAGAAGCATTCGGTTGTTTAGAAGACCGAATGATAAGAGTTGGGGGCTGAAAGAATGCAGAGAAGGATGAGCCTGGGAGAAGAGAATGTGTCAAAGGACTCCACAATGTCTGTTGTGGGTGACTTGGTAGACAAACTGAGCTGGCACACACAGGAGGCAAAAGGGTTTTGTGAGGGAAGTGGCTCCACTTTTGGGTAGACTGAATTAGAGCTTTCTTAGATAACTCAGACAGTGGTAAATGTAGGTTGATCATTCCCAGTCTGAAATCTGGGGTGCTCCATAATTTCAAACTTTATTTACCCAACATGCTGCCACAGTGAAAACTTCCATACCTGTTCTCATGTGACAAGTTGCAGTGAAAATGAAGGCACAATAAAAATGTGTAAAATTATCTTCAGGGTACATATATAAAGTGTGTCCTCCGGGCCTATCTCCAAGATGTCTCATTATTTATATGCATGTATTCAAACATCTGAAGCACTGAGTTCTCAACATTTTGGATAAAGGATACTCAACCTGTAGTTGGTTTGAAGCTCAGGAGAAAATTATGGGCTAAAGATATTGATATTTATAATTACAAGTATGGGAGCAGTGAGCTTGACTAGGGAATAGGTGTAACTAAGGAAAGGGCTGAGAATAAACCACTGGGGAATACCAAAAGCAGACAGAGACATGTGCTGCTTCTGGCTCTTTCCTGTCCAGTCACCACTGATATCATTTGCAAGGATACAGCATGTACTGTATCTTGTTTCTGTATTTGGGAGCATTGTAGTTACGTTCTGTTACAGTAATAAGTTAGTTCTCCAAGGATACAGAAATTTAGGAAGTCAGTTCAGGGTCAACTGGTAATGAATTATCAGTTGACTTCTAGTTTTGTTTTTAGTACATAACCAGATGTGTGATAAGGAATTTTGCTTTTTTCAAATTTGAAAAAGTACTGAGACTGTTCACCATTGGTTTGGTTTGGTTTTTCCCATCAGTCTTACAATGTTTGGGTGCGAGGACAAGCAGTTATACCCAGAAACCCAAAGGAAAACAGAGCTCGGTTTTTTTTTGTTTTGTTTTGTTTTCCGCTCTTCTTTGGTTCTATTCTTGACCGGATTACTATGCAATGACTGTGGTTACCCACAATGGGAGTTTTAGTTCTCATCACAGCCCCAAACCCGGGGACTTTCTTTGGCTCCGTGATGCAGGGAGTTCTTCCAGGGAAATGATTAAAGATACTAAAAGTGTGTCTAGACTTTAACCTTTCCATGGTTCATTATGAAAGCAATATTTTCATATAGGAGTTGTATATGAAATAGCATGTAGCTATTTTTAAAGTTGTTTGTATGAAAAGGTAAAGATTCTGGGTTATAATTAAGTTGTAAAAATCAGTGAAACACACACACAAATCTATATTGCTTTCCAAAGTCAGCTTCACTGGTTGGTTATCTAGGAAAAGTGCATAGCAACCCAGACAGTAAAATAATTAGCCTAGGTTATCAGCATCTCCAAATAAAATCCTTTATATGAATGTTAAAGAATGTATTTAAGCTTAATTCTGCTTGCAACAAACAAGCATTGAGAGAGCCAAAGCCCCAAAAAGGGATGAGAGAGAACAGAAAAATAAAACTGTAGCACCATTAAGAGCTAACATTTATAGAATACTTACTGTGTCGGTGCTGCACCAAGCACTTACATTTATCGTCCTGTATAATGCTTCAGAACTGAGTACTGTTTCCTCCGTTTTACTAATGAGAACACTGAGACAAAAGTTAGGCTGTTATCTAAGGTCACTAACTAGTGACTGTTGCAGCCAGCAGTCTGGATTCAGAGCCTCAGTCTTATTACAGAAGCTGTGTAATCACTCTAATGAAACTACTGTCTCCATGAAATAGCTCCTGAATTATCGCCAGTGTCCCAAACTATTGAATCTCTTTGGAAAGAAAGATAGTGCAAACAAAACCTGCTTTAGAGGAGGAAAAACATCACACAATAAGAAGACACAAATCTAAATCAGTAAAAAGTAAAGTCAAATTTTACATCATTTTAAAATTGATATTGTTTTCTTACTTTTAAGTTATGTATACTATAACTGTTGGCTGCTCCCTTCACAAAGGAGAAAAGATCTGCTATGCCCCTGAACATGTAATCCAGAATCCTTTTTAGTATATCTGTTGATTGTATGTGAATAGTTAATCTAAAGCCACTTATAAGGTGCTCAAAAATAGATCTTTTAAGTAGTCATGTCTTTTCTTTCTTTACGCTGTTATTTTGTAAATGAATTTTAAACAGAGTACAAAAATATGCTTTAATTCAGGACCTGTTAAATTATAGCAAGTTATGAATTAGTAGGAACCAAATTATTGAGTTTGAGACAAGGTCTAACTGTGTAGCTCAGGCTAGCTTCAAACTCAGAATCCTCCTGCTTCAGCTTCCTGAGTGCTGATGTATTACAGGCATGTGTCACAATGCTGAGATTTTTCTCATTTTGCAGATAAACTGCAAAAGTGTTTCCTCTTCTAAAGGTCTACATTTTTAAATACCTGTTTTGTTCCAGGAGGCAGTGTTTGCGAAAGTCTTGTCTACCTAATGACGCATATTCTCTGTGGGGGTGTAAAAATGGAAGAATAAAAAAATCTTTAATTATTTGTCTTTCAGAGCAAAGTAGCACAGCACTTTAGGATAACAGTGCACTACCAGGGCCCCAACTTCTATTCAACTGCTTACAGGTCACATAGGGCAGTGTCATTTTACACAAGCACCAGCTTCAGACTCCAGGCTGATGTCCCTAGTAGGCCTTGCCCCAGGTCTAGTCAGTGTTAGTCTCTCCCTTTCCTCCCTTCTCTCTTCATTTACAGTAGGTGCTGGATAGCCTAGCACTTGATTACAGCCCAACATTCTCTTTCTTGCACTGCTCTCTAATTATGGATGTGCTTATCTTTCCTTCCCAATTTTGTAATCAGGTTTTATTACCCCAAGAATACCGCAGCCATAAGGCTGAGCACACATAGGTTCTTAAACTAAACACAGGGACCGCATACTGCTGCCTTTTTTAGATTTGAACTCTCTGCTCCTCCTGTTTGGCCATGTGGAAAGGAATCAGAGGCCACACACTGAAGAATCCTGTTTCTGAAATAAAGGGCAGCCATAAGTTTTCCCAAGGCAATTCAGATTGTTCTTTATTACAATTTTCTAGTATAGCCATAGCTCCAAAATAAGTGAGTTAATATTTTGGTTTCTGTGGGGACAGAGAAAAGGCTAAGAACAAAAGAAGTCCCTGACCTTCTGTGGAACCTACTTAGAAATAAAAAAGTTTTACCTTATGTTGATTAGGTTCCAAGTATTTATTTCCCTTGCAAAAGTGAGGTCAAGAGAACCTCACTAACCTTAGCAAAGGTTTTGATTCACAGCTTGGTCCAAATAAGTTTTAAATGACTTTCCAAATAGCTCTGCTAGATTGACATTTACATACTAAAAACTCCACACTCTTCCAGGAGTGGGGTTTGAGGCCTAAATGGGGACTTTAAAAAAATTATGACTATTTTATATAGCATTTCCTAATAACATTCTTGGGAGAGTAATCAGGCTTCCTTTCTTGTGTATTTGCTGAGACCCATTTTTTGTATAGTTGTAGGTGGCCATGCACGTAACTGTGGACCTAAAGCTCCAAGCCTTGGAGAAAGCAGACTAGGTAACAGTGTGAAAAGTATGCCATTATGCCAGAGCCACAAGTTTAGAGCTCCTCCTCCTCGCCATTTTTATCATGATACTGTGTGGAACGCAAACAGTGAGGTAGAGAGCGTGTCTGAGCCTGCAGGGTTTTTTATGGATAATTTTTTGAATTATCCTTAAATATAAAGTGATTTATCTCATGTTTTGTAGTGTTTCATATATTTCCTTCTACAGTAAATACATTTTGTGAGTTCCAAAAAAAATACAGAGATTCTTCAAAAGCTGAGGATATCCACAAACAAGAGGTACAGGACTATAGGGCAAAAACTAATAGCTGTAAAATTCTAATAATGTGTAGGTGGTTTGATAGAACAAAAGATAAGTATTTTTATTGTATGAAATGTGCTGTACATGAGGTGACGTCACTTGATCTCTTCATACAGTATTAACCTATAGGGTAGATGTGCAAGGCCCTGGGTTCAGTCCCCAGCACCAAAACTAATAAAACCTGAGAGGGTAGTCACAACCTGGTATTATGAGGGTTCTCAGAAATTTATATTTTAAACTGAGTGCAAGTACTGTATTTGACTTTCCTGTTGGTTTTTCTACATTTGTTAAGTAATTACTAGTTAAGTAATTAAGGAGTATCAAGTGATGAATATATTTATGACTTAATAGTGGCTAATTTTTGATTAGAAAAATATCTCACACACATGTACCTGCTCATAGATGTGCACTTTTTTCCTGCATAAGACAATGCTTTCAACGTTGCTCTGGTTCTCAGTGTGCATAATTAGGATGGTACAGATAAACTACACCATGTTTTCTGTTTATTTGATTTTGGCAGGGAGGGTATTAGTGGTGGTGTTGTTGAAGGGAAATCCTTGTGATGTTTGGAAATATCTCCCCAAAGATGTCCTGGCCTAATCTCGGGAACCTATGCTCATGACACGATATCTCTCCCACAATTGTTATGTTTAAGCCACATTTGACCCTAAGATAGGGAGGTTTCTCTGGGTGGGCCTGATCTAATCACATGAGCCTACACAGGCAGGGATCTTTCTTGGCTGATGACAGAAGGGGAAGCAAGAAATTTGAAGTGTAGAAAGGACTCAGTATGCCATTGCTGGTTTAAAGAGGAAAGAAACTGAGTGAGAAGGAATGTGGGGCCCTACAAGCAGTAAGCAGTCACCAGCTGACAGCAGCAAGGCGGTGGGACCTCAGACAGCAGCCACAGGAAATAGGATCCTGCTAACAGCATAAAGGAGCCTGAAAGCAGATTCTTGCCCAGATCCTTTCACAGAGGAGCCCAGTCAGCAGCAACGATTTCACCCAGCTGAGAACCCAGCAGAATGGGTCAGACGTGTGACCTACCAAACTGGAGAGAAGTGGGTATTTTAGAAAACTAATACAGTTGACATTTTGATGATATGAAGTAAATACTAGTTATTTGGAATGGCATGAAAATAATACAGGCCTTACTGTCACTGTCCCATACTGTAACATCTTTATATAAATCTTGAAGCTCTTACTCCATCCTTTCATGTATTTCCAAATTGTGCAAAATCCTCAAATATGTTACTAGGGACAGGGGCTCAAGAAGATCTGTTGCAAAGCTACAGACTGGTAGAATCTCTTTATTTTGATCCTAAGAATCCTATTTGGCTATGGTAGAAGGCTAGAAAGTCTTTCTTTTTCAAAGATGTATATATGAAACCAGAATGGTTCTAAAATTATGAAGTTGTATTATTTTGCAGGTAACTCGGATTGTGATAGGTGTGTCCGTTCTTGCTGCAGACTAGCTCTCCATCATTGGCTTCTTCCATACCAGTCATTAATCCGAGAACTCTGAAGGGAAGGGCTGGTGCTCTGTAGCCATCTCAGAATAGTTCAGTTTGTTCCCCTGGCTCAGCAAGTGCACAAGAACATGACATAAAATATTCCTTCTGCTTGGTCCCTCTTAGGGAAAACGTGAGTAGGAGACTTTTCCCATCATTGTGGGGTCAGGCCTTGACTCCAAAGGAACATGAGCTAAGCCAGTTTCAGCCTTGGTAGTAGACATGTGACTTGGTCTCATTTCTTTCCCTTGGGCCCAGCTTTCCAGAGCCAGTTTTATTTTTAAACTTGGTAGAAGGAGTTTGGTTTTAATTATGTGTCTTCCTGAACTCCTGATAACTTTCAACTTAAAAGCTCTTGTGGGATTTTTCTAAGCCATCCTCTGGTGTTTGAGGGCCCAACACATTTCACAAATTAAAACCAGCCCAGTTCCTGTTCCTTTCTAGGATTGCCATCTGAATTAATGGCAATCTTTACTCTGTTCTTTTATTAGAAACAGACTCAAGCAGTGAGATTACTATGGGAGTATTTTAAGAGGTATGAAAGGAAGGAGCCTGCTTCTTAATTTGGGGACACTTTTAAAACCATTTTCTATCCAGCTAATCATTCTTTTTGCCTCAACTCTCTGTATTCATACTGGTTTTTTAAACAGGATTTAGTCTTTTCTGCTCCAGGGTCCCAGTCACAATATCAATTGCCCTCACTTGGGCCATCAGAGCTGTGAAAATAATACCTTCTCTGAAAATTTTTTATCTAGTTCACACACACACCACAGAGCCCCATCTTAATGGCCATGATTCATCTGTCTGCAGTGGAAGCTAGAGCAGCATGGTCTTTACGGAAACACTTACAGTAGCTCCTCTGACACTTCTAATCAGAACATGTGACACACTACACTGTATATTAACCTGCACATTGCTTAGAAGAGTGATGCCTCTTCTGAAATACATAATGTTATCACATATAGAGAAGCTATTCAGATCCTGAAAAGCAAACTAAGAGTGAGTGTTCTGTTTTTAAAAGACAGAAAATAAGCAGAGGATGGTGGGCGAGAGAACAGGGCCTTTCCAAGAACACAGGTGAGGGGAACTCACATTCTCAAGCTCCGGGGGATCAGAGCATTGGCCAAGGTGCCTAGCCCGGTGTTCTGTTCCTTCTTACTTCCTGCCCACCAGGCTGACCTCTTAAGTCCTCTTTTCTGGGAGAACGTTCAGTGCTCATTTCCCTGGCCTGGGTTCTGTTTGCCTCTTCTGATGTCACTTCTTGGCTCACTGTTCCCCAGAGACTGCTTGGCCCAACTCCCACTCCTTGTCTCTAGATTTACTCAGACTCCGTGTGGGGTTGGCTGCTTAGTTCAAATGACAGCTGGACGAAGATGGAAAACTGAAGTCTTAGGCACCAGCTCAGCCACTCTGCTCCTCACCTAGGAAATTCTGATTTCTCTCTCCCTAAATCAAGCCAATGTTTGTTCATCAAACCCCTGATTATCTAGGGTATTAGGAACCCCCCTCAAAAAAAAAAAAACAGTTTCTGGAGGTACTTCACCAGTGAAAATCAGTTAAGTGTGATCTAAAAACCCCAGCTACTTTATCAGAAGCTGGAGAATTAGATATTAAATTCTGCATACTATAAGGATACTCATTTTAAGATAAAAACTTGAGCACTTTTTTTAAGCTATGAGAATACCATCTCCTTTACAGATTTCTTCTTTTTTTTTTAAATAGTATTGTTTGTATTCAGGCTACTGTCTTACTCTCTACTACATCTGAATCTCACTGACCCCTGCGGCTTTTGGAGGTTTTCATGTTCTCCTCTCATTGCTTGGGCTGACCTTCCTCGAACATTGCCAAGGTTAGTCCTTGAAGAAGGCGGTTAAAAAAAAAGTGAAGCAGGATTCCATATAATTCCTAAAGAAAAGAGGGCAGTGTTGGAGTGGGGAAAAATAAGGATTGTCTTAGATGCTCTCTTTGCTCTTACATCAGGATCTCGGTGAATTGTCAACTCTTATCTATTGGATCATGGATTACCTGCACATTTTTATAAAAGGTTGCCTAAAAAGAAATTGATAACAAGAAATCTTAACATGCCTAAAAAGGATGGCAGTAGACTGTGATATTTGCTTTTAGTTACTCCTAGTGGGCAGGAGTAAGAGTGTCACTCATCAGCTTCTTAGGTGGCTGCCTGTAAGAAACCCCTGCAGAAGCCTGTAAGGGCAAGAACCGGTGCAGCAGTCACACCCTCACTCGCATTAACTTGCTCCACATTCTCTCATCTGTGGAAAATTAAGCCTCTTGAAAAGCCTGGAGGAATATGCCTTTTTATTTCCAGGGATCTCATAGGCTTTTTCTGCTTACTACTCAGTGTTGCTAACCTGTTTCTTAAGTTTTTGTATTTACATTGACCTGCGCGGTGCAGCTCTACAACACACGGCCACACTGTACAGCCACAGGTCTGTCTGAAGACTTCCCTGGGTGTAGTGACAGGGCATAAAGACTCCATTATGCTCCTAGAACATCCTAAATGAAAAGAGTTAATTAAGTGTCATTCTTATAGAAGAAAATCATTGGAAATGTTAGCATGCTTGGATTATATTTAATTGCTGAGATTGATGCCTAGAAAACTCCTAATTTTGCTGTTTTAGAAGGAAGAACAACTTGTTTCTTTACTACAAATGTAGCTGCCAAGATCTATATGGCAGAATTTAAAGCTGAATGTTTAGTTAAATCCTACCCAGCAAGATTACAAAGAAGAAATTGGACAAAAGAAGGAGGCATTTTGGGGGCGGCTAAGCGAGAATGTAGAAAGTCCATCATTGTACTGATGTTCAGAATGGCTCGCCCATATGGTTGGTGTGTTTGACATGTTCACAGCGGGGCCATTATTCGTATGTCTCACTGTGGGGCGGCTCGGAACCACTGGTGACTCAAGCCAGCAGGAATGTGTTAAAGCTGTTCTGCCCAGAAGCAACAAGAGAAATTAAATGGTCTCCCAAATTATTGTTTTATTTCACAGCATGTAAGCTCGATCTCCTTGATCAAAGGTACTGAGGTAACTTACCACTCTAGCCAGCAACAGCAGCCACTGTAGTGCCTTTAAAACTAGAAAATGAAAAGAAGGAACAAGGGGCTGATATCTTAAGAGTATATTTCCTCATAGTTGTCACATTTAATTCTTACCAGTAGAATCAGTGGTAACATCCCCAAGGTCTCATGTCTAGATAATGTCAGGGATGAAATGAGAACTCGGGGCCAGCCAAGGCCATCACACTGAGAAAATTGAACAAACCAGTTTAGCTTACTTTATTGAGCATTTATTATGCCCTGGCCCCGAGGGCACTAAGGATATAACTGATAATAAGATAGAGGGTGTATCACAGCTAAGACATTTTAGGGAGCCCTCATACCAATATTATTTTTTAAATATATATGTTGCTGTTCTGGATGGCACATACCTGTATTCCCAGCTACTCAGGAGGCCGAGGCAGGAGAATTGTAGGTCCATTGCCATCCTGGAAACTTAATAAGACCCTGTCTCAAAATAAGACATAGAAAGGGCTAGGGATATATAGCTCAGTGCTAGAGCACTTGGGTTCAGTTACTGGTATTACCACAGATGTGGGAGGGAGGGTATCATCTTACCAAAACTCGTTTCTTTCTGGAAGCCTCCTCCTCTGGAGCCCAGGAGTTAGCGCTGTTATCTCCGTAGCACATACCCGCATGTTTTCCTTCGTGTTCCAGGCCAGCTCATCTCCCTCGCTATGGTCACAGTGCTCTTCCGGCTGGTTTGGCTTCTTCCTCCATGCCTCCTGCACAGGGCTTTGCACACAGTGGCCTTTTAAATACAGCAGCCTCTTGTCATTTTCCAGTATGAAGCTTAGTCTCTATTATTCACCATTATCTGATATGTCAGTAGGTGCCATTTTCCTGGGCTGTGAATTTTAATTCATCCGGATACTGTAAGGTTGATCTTGCCACAGAGCTGTTGTGTGGTCGTAGCCCACAGCTCATCTTCTCAGTCTTACTCTGATACTCTTGAAGCATCTTTATATGTAAAGTAATCCTTGACAGATGAATAAAATTTAGTTTCCTTTTTAAAAAAAGCTTCCAAGTAAGAGGAAGAAACTGTATAGGTAATGTTGATAGTTTGTGACAGTGAGATGCATGTATGACTCACTGGAAATGAGGAATAAAAGTGTAAATGTGGGGCAGGAAAAATGCTCAGAATTATCCTGAATTCCAGATTTATAAATTTCAGGGTTCTCAAAGAATTCCAAGGTATGCAAATTTTAATCATATACCGTATCTTTCCCTAATGATTCCCTCATCCCAAATGGAGCCTATCTCCACACTCTAAAATGTGTGTTTAGTCTGGTGGTGCCTAACCACTGGTTCAGTCCTTGAGTCACTTGGGGCCTCATTACAGATACAGCGGGAAGGCTCTGCTCCGGCCCTCATGCTGGAGGCTCCAGGACTTAGGCTAGGATGGGTGCATTTGTGTACATTTTGAAAAAAAGTGCCAAATTATTCTTGTGCATGTAACCCCTGATTAAAGAGGGGTTCTGTGTGGGAGGCCACCTTTTAGATGCACAGTCACGCTGTTCTTCCCGGGACAGCTTAGGAGTGTGGACCCCCAGGCCACCGTGCTGACTGACACACCAGAGGCTTCAGGACCGTTCAAGGCTTTGGCGAAGTAGTGCTGTTGCAGAACTCCTCAGTGGTTCCAGGGTTCATTGTGCATTTTGTAGGTTACTGGACCCTGCTTCTTTTCTTTCTCTGTCATCTGTCCTTGAAGATGTTGTGTTTTTTTTTGTTTTGTTTTGTTTTTTGGTACAGGGTTCGAACTTGGGACCCTGAGCTTGCCAGTCAGGCAGTAGAACCACTGAGCTAAATCCCCATCCGATTTTGTTACTCTTTAACACCTCAAAAGAGGAAATAAATACATTCAAATCAATTGTTTGCCCGAATTCTAAGAAATGAAGAGAAAAAAGGAATTAAATAATATAAGTGGTTATACTTTTTGTTGTTTGTTTACAGTGACCAAATTTACAGTTTGCATCTGTGAAACTTCTTTCTTCTAGGGGCTCACAATGCTTTATTTTGTCAATTTACTAGCATCCTAGGAACTGGGATGGGACTTTGCCTCCTTCCCCCGGTTCTCTCATCTTCCCCCATTAGTGTAAAACTGGGAGAAGCCAGGCACTGTCCTGACTTTCATGTTTGTAAATTGCAGTATTTACTCAGGGAAGGCTCAGTGCTCGAGGGATTATGAACTGAAAGAAAATCATACAAACACTGCGGTTGAGAGAGGCTCAGCGTCACATAGAGACATCGAGTCATTCCTAGAACACAGGCTTGCCTGGCTAGTTGGGACAGCGAGGAGGAGGTTAATGTCGATCATTTTGCATTTTGCTGGCTTCTGGTTTTAAAACATGTTGTCACAAAAGCCTCAAATCTGTTGAGTTGTGGAGTATAAAAAAGTATGAACTAAAGCTAAGTAGTCTTTTATACAGTCAGCTGAATTGCTGTTGAATTGCACCATCTCCAGCTGTGAAGCCGAGCTGATTTGAAAAGTTCATTTATAAATGGAAATAAAAATTAGTCCCTTGCTAACACTGTTTTCTCTTCTCTCTTTTTTGTTTTGTTTTGTTTTTGTCTCCTTTCTCTAGCATGAAAGACTTTCTAGGTAAGAACTTTCCCCGTTTTATATGCATGCTTAATATTTGGAGTGAATGTATGTCTAATTAAATTTCATTTTGTTTAATAGTTTAGTGATGTTCCTCACATCCTTTTCTTCCTTTTCATTACCACAACCACTTTAGCATGCCCAACTTCTTTTATCTCCTGTCCAAAGAATGGGATGGCTTCATGTCACCTTTCTGTCACCAAATTCTCTTCTTTTGAATTTACCTTGTATACTTACACTAGATCAGTTTTCCTAAAGCACCAGTACCAGATACTGTGCTAAGCACCAGGGAAACAACATGAATAAGACACTGTCTTTGCCAGCAGTTAGTTTATGAATCACTGAGAAGATCATTTCAGTAGAAAGTGCCTTTTAGAAGTATGGACAGGTAGCCAGGGCTTTAGCTCAGCAGCACAGTGCCTGAAAGGCAAGCACAAGGTCCTGAGTTCAATCCCCTGTACCAAAAATAAAGTATGGACAGTTATTCTGAACACACACACAAAAAGGCACTTACCCTAATCAGATGAGTTGAAGCCTGAATTGAGATTGAGGTACGGTCCTTAATAATGAATCCAGCCAGGGGTGGTGACACCTGTAATCACAGCACTTGGGAGGCTGAGGCAAGAGGATCGCCACAAGTTAAAGACCTGCCTGGGCTACATAGTAAGTTCAAGGCCAGAATGAACTACATAGTGAGACCCTGCCTCAAAAACCAAAAATCACCAGGAATTTAGTTCAATGGCACTGTGCCTACCTCACAAGTGCAAGGTCCTGCGTTCAATCCCCAGGACCAAAAACAAATCCAGCATCATACCTTGTGCCTAAATGGTATTTAGTAGCAGTTTGTCAAATGAATTAAGGACCTAATTTACAATTACTGAAAAACTAAGAAAAGATACCATGTTTGGGGAAGATCCTCTGTAATTTTTCACCTAGTATCAAAAGATACAACATTGATCTTCCTGAGGAAGAAATTAAATAAAAAGTAATAGCAACTATGGAACTGAATGCTTGAATCTTGCTTTTTCCACTATTATTCTGATGGAGAAATTAAGACAAGGATTGGGGGAAGAGGTAGTTATGGGGTAACACAGGACAAAGGTGTCTCTTCATAATTTGCTTGGCAATTGAACTGGTTCTACCTGATTAATATTCGCTAAATTTTATGCATATTCTTCCTCTGCTTGCCCTCTCACCAGGTACCAGCTGAGGATAATTTACTTCTAGCAGAAAATTATGGTTTTATAAAATTTGCTATTACAAAATTGTCAAGTTTAGTTACATAAAATTTTAAATCTCTGCCAATAAGATATGAACACAGACTAAAACTGAAATAGAAAAAACAATTTGTAAGCTATGTTAGATGGTCGTAAAAGTTCTACTGTGTAGGAGGCTTCCCCAACATAACGATGGTTACCCCACTAAACAAAGGCTATAAATTTACAGAAACAAAATGAGTAACCAAAGATATTAAACCTCCTTAATGATTAAAACACATTAAAATGAACAAAATTGGAAAAGATTAGGCCTCAGGAGGGCAGTATATACATGTACCAGCATTCAAAATATATTTAGCTTTTTACCAATAGTTACACTTCTGAGATTTATCCCAAGAAAGTAATTAGTTACACCACGAGCAGACAAGACTTCTCATTGCAGTAGCTAAAAATTTGAAACAACATGTGTCTATCATTTGAGGATTAAATTATCATCCAACCATGGAATGGACTATACAGTTACTTTTTTTTTTTTTTTTTTTTTTTT
>NW_022900923.1:41444262-41463816 GCF_012274545.1 Fukomys damarensis
GCTGCAGCACTGAGCTAAATCCCCAGCCCTACAGTTACTTTTTTTTTTTTGGTACCGGGGATTGAACTCGGGTCCTTGTACTTGCAAGGCAGGCCACCGAACCACTGAGCTAAATCCCCGGCCCAGTTTTTTTTTAATGAGACAAACTTATTTTTCCTTAGATGGTAAGATGTGCGTAATCATAGTGGTAAGTATAGGGAGGAAAAAGAGTGGGACGTGTTATCTGATTTTATGTTACAGAAACGTATTTTAACATTTTTCTGTTTTATACCCTGCAAGGATATGATCTAAACTGTTGTTATTATTTATTTCTTGGGCAGGATTATGGAGTAGACACTTGGGTATCGCTTAGTGTATTACCTTTCAAACCAGAGAAGTCAATACAAAGATTCCTATCAATCAAAAAGAAAATGTGTTAGGAAAAATATGGGACTCAGCATCTCTATAAGAGAAAAGTAGCCATTGGTGTCCTTAGGAGCTCATTTCCTCTCCTCTCCTCTCCTCCCTCACCCCTTGTTGCTGTCCTGCTTCTTCTAATACTTATTTCAGCTCCCACCCACCCTGGCTTTGGCAGCAGCTACCACAGAAAATAGCAGCTGTGAGCTCCGGCTGCACACCATCCGGTTTGGTTGGTTTGTACACATCACTTTCTCATGGGCCTTGTTCTAGTTTCTGAAGAGCAACGTCCAGGAAAATATAAACCAGGGTTAAGGATTGGGGTGATGGTTGTACACTTTAAACAGTCAGCCAAGAGATTGAGTGGTTCCCAAATGAACTTAGCAGTACTAGAAATGAAATTACCACCAACTCCGAGCCCATTTCTAGATGTAGACGTCCAGTCACAGGCACAAGGTTAATATGGAACTCAGAGAAGAGGGAGAAAATCAGCTGCTGAGGCACTGCGGGGTGAGGCGCTGGAGTGTTGGGATTCCAGCACACCACTAGTGCACTGGCCAAGCACAGGTACCGTGCCCCGTTGCCTTTCCTCCCCCATCAGTCTCCAGTTCAGTTTCCGAGCCCATCTGTTTCTGATTCATTGACAGCTCATCGTAATCATTTTTCAAGAGTCACTGAGATCCAGGGTTTTGCTTTTAAAAGCACACTCTTTAGGGTAGCTGTTCAATTCCTACACTAATTTGAAAAGCTCTAAGATTTAAATCAGCATGTGAATCTAAACCACCCATTTTTCAAATAAGTTCCATTCTTGGCAAATGACGGCCTCCCTCCCCAAGCTCCAGGCATGTGCAAGGCAGCCATGAACTCTGGGAGTGCTGGCCGAGAGTCAGAGAAGGAATGTTGTGTTTGTTTCTGGCCAGGGCTGTCGAGTGCTTCTTAGAAAAGCACATACTACCCTTAAGTTTTATTTCTCCCCACTAATTTGTTCTCAAAACCAACTTTACTGTTGACATTCTGTCTCACAGGTTGGAATCAGGAGGTAGTATCCCTGCAACCAGCGATTCTTACAGTGACCGGCCCTCAGCAAGGGCCCGGCGGGAGGCCCGGGAGGCTCGTCTAGCCAGCCTGACCAGCCGTGTGGAAGAAGACAGCAACAAGGATTATAAAAAAGTAGGATGTTTTTTCAGTTTTCCTGTCCTTGGGTTACGATAAGTAAACCTCTCAGCCTTCTCCCCAGTATGGAAAATGAGCATAGTTCAGAGTAAGCGGGAAAAAGAGGCATTTGAGTAGCATTGAATTCACCATGGACATCTTGGTTTTCTTCACCTTTCCACCAGCTGAGTAGACCCCTTTGCATGGTGCTTTTATTAGAATAAGTATATGCCTACAATTCGATATTTAAAGGAATAGGGGAAAGTAAGAAGTTAAGAATTGTAAGGAGCCAGGAATTTAGCTCAGTGGTTCCACTGCCTGCTTTAAGGGCAAGGTCCTGGGTTGGATCCCCAGTACAAAAAACAAAAAGAAAAAAGAATTGTTAAGGACAATAAAATTGATATTGCTGTCTGTCTGAACCCTTGAGAATCATTTGGTACACTGTAATTTGTAATGAGCATGTGATTTAAATAAGAGTATCAACTTAAAACTTTTTTCCATCATTATCATCGGGACTTAGAGAAATCTAAATCACTTTTCATCCATTTCCTTTGGTTCTTACACTTAAATCCTTGAAAACATTCCCTTTTAGGTGCTTGGGATGTGGTGGTGGAGGGCATCTTTGGTAAAGGAAATGTTTTTCTTTGTTGATGTTTTGGTTAAGCAGAACTTGATGAAAAACAATATGCACACTCTAGGCTGGTTCCCCCCGCCAAAAAAAAACTCTGTTTTGTGTGAGGGGCAAATGTTCCATAGAAGAAAATGGGTGACTTTTTTTCCTCCCAGAGATTAATGTTTTAGAAGTTGGAAGAGCAGCACCTGGGATCATCACCTTCGAGAAGCCAGAGAGCAAAGGTTGAATGTGCCCTGTTCCAGACTTGTCTTCTCCACCTAGCATACAATTGCGGCTTGAGGCAGAGAGGCCCAGGCCTCTTCATGTAGTGAAATTGTGTGGGTGCTAATTCAGGGAGCCCTGCTCGTGACCTGACTCTGCTTTCCCCTTCTCAGCTGTATGAAAGTGCCCTGACTGAAAACCAAAAGTTGAAATCAAAGCTTCAGGAGGCCCAGCTAGAGCTAGCAGATGTAAAATCCAAGCTTGAAAAGATGGCCCAGGTAAGAAGGAGGAAAAACAATGCAGCTGGGGGTGAGGTTGTGGAAGGAGGCAAATTGGACAGGGGTCTCAGGGATAGGATTCGAGATAAGAGTCAAAATCAGACTTCCTCAGAGGCAGAAAGAGGGAAGCTTCTCAGATTCTAATTTGATTTTCACATTAGTCAGTGTTAAAGTTGAGGACTGGTAGTTCAAAAAACACTTCCCGATGGTCTGAATGCTAATATGGTCTGCGTGTTTGTCAGTATTCAGTATAAACAGCGTGACAGAGGCAGTCCTCATTTGTCCTAGTTCTTCTCACTTCACTTCCAGTCACCTGCACATCACCTCTCCAAGGGATAAGCAGAACACTATAGCCAGGTACAGAGAGATAGCAAATTAGGCCCATAACACACTGGGACAGAGGTGGTGCTGGAACCCAGAATCAGGTTCTGAAGCAAAGATTCTACCCTGGAGCAAATGTCGTCTTCCCAGGCCATCAACTCCTTCAGCCTGGGCAAGGAGTTAGTGGCAGAAAGACAAGACAAAGTGTTCTCTCGCTGCCAGGCCTCATTTAATTAGGTGATTCTTTAGAGGGTGCTGGAGGTAGTGACCTCATCACCAGAGAAACATACCCTGCAGCTGAAAGCTAAAGCAGCTGCTGTCTTAGGTTATTACAGTGTTAACGGGAAACCTATTGAGTTATTGCCTTGCTGGAATGCCTGGGGACTAAGAGTTTCAAAAGTTGAACAAGTTGAACTAAGGTAAAAAAGATTCTATGAGGAAGACAGAAATGAAAAGCAGAGGTAGCTGGTTAATCTGATAATATGATATCCAAAAGCAAAGACTAAAATGTTGGCTTACGTAGTCTTAGTACAATGGGATTTGGTGGGGACACAGGATGTTGAATTCTCTCTAGACGTCTTGGTGCAGCCGCTATGGCACGGGATGAACAAAGTGCCAAGGCGGGGAAGCTGGTGCCACAGAACTGTATGGGAGCCCAGCAAGATAGCCAGGACACCCACACTTTCCAGAGGAGGATCCAGCTCTACTCAGATTGGATGGCCTGTCCTGAGAGCTCTCTCTGCTGCCTGGAGAGGCCTCATAGCCAAGCATGGCTCTTACTGGCCATGCAACAGAGAGATAATATCTGGGCTTACAGTGATTAGAAGAAAAGTAGGTCTCTAAATGTGAAAGAAAAAAATACAGACATACACAGTTAATAACCTTGCCATAAGGCAGGGAAAGGACTAAATAGATAAGCCTTAGTGCACTGAGCCAGCAGTATGGCTTATTTACTACAGCAGATCCTCAGAAGGTATCTGGGGCTGATTTTCATTTTTAGTAGTGCCACGTATTGGCAAAGTCAATGAATACTGATATTATACTGAGTCTCATCTGTTAATTTGGGGCTCTTTTACAGAATTTAAGGAGCAGAAGAACCCAGTTTCGCCTGCTCCCTACCCTCCTCACCAGAAGCTCTGACAGTTTATTTCTTGACCTTCCAGGGTTCTTGGTCTTTCTGGCAGCCTGTGCTTCACAGCATCAAGCAGCCTAACAGAGGGCATTAATAACAAAATCTGCTTTTCCCGGATGCTGGAGGGGAGCAGCATTTACCCTCCAGCCAAGTGCTTTGCTGGGTGTGTCAGAATGGAATTAGAATTTGCCAAATGTGAGTTATTGAAATTCAGAAAAAACTGGCTCTACAAACCAAGTCTCTTGTTTTCCAAAAATGGAATTGTTTGGTAGGGCAGTGGGGAGGGCCTATCAGCTTCACACATTTGAATTGAGACAGTCACCACATGGCCACTAACAGTGTTTTTACATTACAAACTGTACAGGGGTTAAAACTTAAAACAAAATGGGCTCGGGATGTTGCACAGTGGTGCTGTACCTGCCTGACAAGCTCAAGGTCCTAAGTTTGATCCCCGGTTCTGGAAGAAAAAAAAAATTAAAAGACAAATACTAAAACTAGTTGTTTGTATACATGAACTTTGAAGGTAGTGAAATTATCACAGTTTCTATCGTTTCTCAGGCTTAGGAAAGAGAGACAACAATATAAACCAACTACAGGATATACTGATGTATTTTTCTTTTAATTCTGCTTCAACCTGGTTGCAGTGTAAAGGCAGACAGCCATAACCTTCAAAACAGGAGGTGAAAGCCCAGGACAGGAAGTTTTATTGTTAGTTTGGGCTATTCCTTAATTTTTTGAAAAACAAACTCTGCAAGAAGACCAGCATGATTTTTGTATTTATCAAATGTTTTTTGGGGTAATACTAGGCAGAATTAAAATCCTTTATTAAATGTCTCTCAAATCGCCCAGTTCTATAATGCCAAGAGCACAAATTACTTAGGGTTCCTTTCTATTCCCCTATTTAAAGCAGGATTGATACCTGAAGTTGGCCTGCTTTTTAGATACAGTGGTCACATTTCTTTTAGCTCTTCTGAAAAGTCAGAAGTGAGCCAGATGATACTTGCCTGTAATCCCAGCCAATGGGGTAAGCAAGTTCAAGTTCAAGACCAACAAGTTCAAGACCAGCCTGGCAGCTTAGCATGACCCCATCTCCAAAAATAAAAAGGGCTAGAGATACACCCCTGAGTTCAATTTTTTTTAAGTCAAAAGTGACGTAAAGTATACATTCCAAATCTCATATTCAAATAAAATCTTTCCTTAACTGAAAGCCTAGTGTATAAAGCAGGTAAAAACAAAACCGTTCATTCAAAGCAGGGCAGTGCCATGATGGGGCTCACAAGAAGCCTTCCCACATGTGAAGACCACTGCTGTGAAAGGAAATGGTTTTAATACCCAGCAGGTAAGGAATAGGGGAGAAAGGATTGTTTAGAAGACTGCTTAGGCCTTCAGATTCAGGAATCTCACTCTATTTCTTGTCTTCTCTGATTTTTACTCTCTGATATCACTTATAGAGAAAAAGAGGGGAGAGGATGTTGTAGTGTGAGGTATTGGCATTGAAGACCAAGAGAGACAGAGACAGAGATGGTATGTGTCAGGTGTGTGTGTGCTGTGAGTAGTGTCTTTGTATTCGTGCGTATTTCAGATTGCAGTGAATACTACTGCTGCCTTGCCCTCCCCCATGGGAATCACGCAAGCTTGAGAGAGAGAATAATTTCAGGCTTAATGACCTATCAGAATCTTTTTGCTGGGATCCCTGCTAAAGTAAACACTCAAAGCCCTGCTCTCTATTTCCGGATGCCCAGTGGTGAAAGTGAACAGGACTGAACTTTCTCTTAGACCTGAAATAGCTCAAGTAACAAGTGTTTTCCTTCCATTTGCACAGCAAAAACAGGAGAAGACCTCTGATCGCTCATCAGTGCTGGAGATAGAGAAACGGGTGCGTGCATGTTTTTCTCCTGTTTGATCCCTTATTTCAGACGTTCTCTAACTTTGTTTTTCATGCCAATGGAAAAACTTTATCTTAAGAAGGCAGCAGTTCTGCCACATTCCATTCCCAGCTTGATGATAAATTCTTTTTGTCTGACTCTTGACAGTAATTTGACTGCTTGTCTTTCGGCTTTCTCAGATAGTCAGTACTTTGTACATAGTCCAGTCAGGGTGGGAAGGGTCCTTGGGAGGTCATCTCATACATGGCTCTGCCTCTGGGCAGAACTGCTTATGTGCGCATGGCCATGATGCATTTTGGTTTACTATAAATCATGTCTCTGTCACACACACACACACACACACACACACACGGCACATGTGTGTCCAAGGGCTCTTGGCCTTTCCTATCTCCTGGAACAGAAGGGAAGCTTTCACCAGGACTTTCTGCCATTGATTTAGGTCTTGTGACTTGAGACATGAGTCATAAGGGTCTTTTGCCCACTCTCTCCCTGAGGGGAGGATTTTGGGTTCGATTGCTGACCTCCTCCCAACCACACTTAGCATATTTTTCTGAGATTTAACATTCTTGGATTGGGAAAACTTAATTAGATTTATTGATGAACCCTAGCTTTGATTTGACCCTAGGGGTGTAGTATATTCCCATCTCTCCTGTTATTGTCTGTTTAATTTGGAAAGCAGCTGGGTTTTATATTTCATTCCCTTGGCCTGTAACCAAACCTCCTTGATAGCTCTTCTGGTCCAAGACTCTCACTGGGTTCAGGCTAAATTCAGAGTTAGTTGCTCAGAGAGAGAAATGGATGGGAAATGGAGATACCCAGAGAGGGGTGCTGTTTGTAGACAATGATGTCTACATCCCTACTCACCATCTGCTCCCCATCATGAGAGAATCAGTTCCCTAGGAATTTTGGGAGAGTACTACTAAAGGTAATAATGGGTTTTTGTTAATAAAGAACAAAGGTCCTGGTCACTTGGAGTCATTTGAAATTCCATGAAATCTTTAACTTACAAAGAGTAACCCAGAGTGCCTGGTCTGTTTGCCTGTTAGCAAGTTGCCTCCCTTGGTATGTCTCCTCATTTCTCTCTCATATCTCTCTCAGCATGGGAGACTCGGGCCCTGTGATTTTCATCGGGGAAGTAGCTCCACTCCACAGGGTTAGGGTTGGAGACTGCCCACATCTGAGGGAGGTTTGCTGGAGTCAGTAGAGAGAGCCTTTGACCATGAAGCTGCCGATCATTGGCGGCTAGGAGGCAGCATTGTGACTGCATTAAATCTATTACATGTTCAATAGGCTCATTGTTTCTAAACAGGAGAGGCGAGCCTTGGAACGGAAAATGTCGGAAATGGAGGAAGAGATGAAGGTATGAAGAGATTTTTTCTCTCTTTGTATGCCTGCTCTCTGAATGCCTGCCAAGACTGGATCCTTGAGTATAGGATGTCCCCTCTGAATTGCACTACAAACTCAACAAGCTCAAGAAGAGGTGCCTGTGAAGAGATGAGCATCTTTCCTCAGCCACTTTCTGGGGGTCTGTTAGCCCACACATCCACTGTGGCCACCTCGCAGGCCTCCTGCGAGCAAATGCCGCCTTTGGTTCAAGGGGGAACTGGGCACACTGCAGACAAACCCATGTTGAACTTTTAAGGGTTTCTAGGTAAGAACTGCACCCTTCAGAGGCTTGATGAAAAGGCTAGGACATGTTTTCCAGCTCTGCAGAGCCGCTGTTAGGTGCTTGCTCTGTGAAGCCTAAGCGTGGCAAAGGCTTTCTTCCCATTTCCCCTCCCTAACCCAGCCCTTTGCAAGAAGGAGCAGAGATTGAGTCATTCTGCAACAGAATGAAAATTTATTCACATATTGATTTCCTGCCCCAGTCCATTTCTCCAGCAGGTTTCCAGTGTGCATGGCAGTCCCACTAGAACAAGCTCATGCTCCCAGATTCGCTTACAGACTTACTGCTTTCCTCTCCCCACTCATCATGACCTACACCGACGTCACCTTCTTTAGCCACTTTAACAGACAACTGCCACTTGCCATTCTTCGCAGTTTTGAATGCTAAGACCTGGCAGTCTTCCCAAGGAAGGGCTACATAGAGAGCATCAGGGAGTGCAGAGCCACCCGCGTATGATTTAGGAGCATCTGATCTCTGCAGTGGCTGGTGCCACATGGCCACAGTCATTTAGCACTTGCTGAGCTTTTTTTCAGGATTGTAATTTATTGGATATATGATGGGAAGCATTTACCTGGTGAGATACAAATTCTTCAGCTAGAAAGCAGAAGCTCTCAGGCAGTATCAGGCTAATCCCAAGTCTCCTTTTGGGAGCAAACCTTCCTAATGTGTAATTGGGACACTTTTTAGGAGATATATTTATTGTAATAGTGGCCTAAGAAGTTTGGTTATTTACTGAAAAAAATATTTTTACGGGCTGGGGTTTTAGCTTAGTAGTTCTGCCATCTGCCTTGCAAGCACAAGATCTGAAGTTTGATCCCTGGGTACCCACCCACCCCCCAAAAAAGCTTTTTAGGACCCGACAAGGCCAGAGTTTTCACAAGACCCTGTGCTCATAATCCTGTTACTCTTTATAATTCCAAAGTGAAGGAGAAATCCCAAGCCCTAATCCTGCATTTCCTACTCACCACCCCAAGGTTATAACTGATAATATTCATTAGAATTCCCAGCAAATCTGCTTTTGTCTGAAACACTTTAAATCTTCTGTGTTGATTCAGGGCAGTACCCTAGTGCCATTAAACTTCTCCATCTTCTGATTCTTCCAAATCCACCTCACCATCCAGAAGCTTTCTCTTCTCTTAAGGCAGCATGTTAGTATTTCCAAGCAGTTCTCAGTGACGCACATCCACAGCTCCCAGTTGCGTGGGGTCTCTTCCATCTTTGGTATCCCCTGAGTTATACCATCTGTTCTCTGCTGTTAGGCAGCTGTCAGTAATGCTCATTAGAAACGACCTGAATGCTGATCTACAGCACATGAATGAGGCTACAGCTGGTGCTCCAGTGAGTACCCAAGAGCCCAAAGCCAGCCTGTGCCCACCAGTCATGGAACTCTGTGCACACCCTACAGACCACCTGCAACACACACACACACACACACACACACACACACACACCCCTAGAAAGTGACAGAGCTTGAATAAAGAGCTTAAAGTCTTTTATTTCTGTTCTCATTCCAAATGGCAAGTATGGAAGCCCTTCCCTGTTCTAGTCACCATCAACTTTGGATTGAGACAGGCTTACCTGTTTCTCTTCGTAACCTGTCGGATATGATTTCTTAAACTAGGCCATAAGTTCTTTTCTGTTCTCAATAAGGATTATAATATAGGGAAGTGTTTGCTCTCTGCAGTGAGAAGCCATTTACAAGCAATTTTAAAATCAATTGGTGAAATTATGAATTAGAGCCAGATTATGACTGTTTCTCCCTAAACCAGTAGATAAGCTGTTTTGCACTTTTTTAAAAGGTAAAATTTCCACCCATTCAGTCAGTTGCTGTTTTTCTCCATTACTAAACAGAGAAGAAATGCCTGCAGGCTGGAAAGCCTTTAAACACGGTTTGCTCAAATTGGAGCCAAATGGCTGGTTTGCAGACCATCCAGCTCCTCCTACAGGACTGAGGGAGGAGCACCAGAGCCTCTGGGTCACTCTGTGTTATGTTTGTTTGTGCCCAACACAAACTTCAGATTTAGATAAAATACTCTCAAATTGGTATAACTGGCCCTAAAAGAGTAAGGAAATGTTTGTTTAGGTCTCAAGCTCTTCATCTGGATTATCGTTTATGGTGAGCACCCTTACTAGAGGGTTAGTGACCAGAATCTCGGCCAGCAATGCAGGTAATGCCCTCCTGAGTCTCACCCAGCACAGCCTGGGACTGCTGGTCTCTGTGCTTTGCATCTTCGGATATACAGGTGCACACATCTCCCTGGAGCAATCAACAGGGACTCCACAGTTTGGGTGTTTGATTTCCTGTGAACCATTAAAGATCCTCTAGGTGTTCAAGGACAAAAATAATGCAGAGTCTGTTTTTTTGACTCTGGCAAATAAAATACAAAGGTGGGGTGAAATAGGGAACCATGAGATAGGCTCCCTGGATGTATGTGGGCCTCTGTGGATGTGAGATGGGTTGTGCCTTTCTGGCCTTTACTTGAAAAGGTGAGTATTTCTAAGTTTCCTGCCCCACAGAAATTCCACCCAGGCCTGGGTTGGAATGGGGGTACATACCAGCTTCTGACAGGCGTGCATGTCGGTGTGAGCTGTGCTCAGCCTGCACTTGGCCTTGGGATGTACTGTCATCTGACCTGATTATTTTTCTGCTGTGTCCTCCATTCAGCACCAGCCTCCTTACCAGACCTTCTCTCCTTCCTTTCCAAGGGCCTTGCATGAGAGAGGCCCAGCAGCCAACTCCCTTTTAAATTGTTCCTGGGAGTTTTACTTTGCTTACTCTGGAAATATCACTCCATTCTTGCCCCTAAGCTCTGCCCTCCCAACCCTACTGTGTGCCCTGCTGTCCTCCCCATCTTCTTGCCCTGCCTTGTTTTCAAACTGCTTCCTAGAGAATAGTCCACCAAATTGTTTCCTGACTCTCTCCTTCATGCTGATAATTTCCAAATTCTTCCACCTCAGTCTACTTGGACTCACATGTTAGAGTGAGTCACTTTCATAGTTCATGTCTTTAGTATTCCCTGGGGGGCAAAGACCGCACTGTATGACAACAGTGATTGTGTTGAAAGCTTTGGTTAAAGTGTCAGCACCAATGAAGGTGAAAGCCAGGGCCTTTCAGTTGGCTCTTAAATTTGGTACCTGCCCCTCTTTAAACTTTTCCATGTGCTGCACCATGATCTTCTCCCACTCCATTCATGGCCACAATGCTTACAGTAGGCATAGAGGATTGCCCAGTCCCTACCTTCCAATGGCTACATGGAAGTGTTTGGCTGCCCTACCTTTTTTCCAGGGTGGTCATTCCACCCCTTTGGGGAAAAAGCTATTCACTTTGTCTCTGCTTGTTTTTCCATTTCACTCATTTTCCTCTTATGCTGCCATTCATTTTCCCGCTGCTCCATTCCGAAACTGTTACTCCACTAATCTTTCATTTCCACCCTGCTTACTGTATAAGAGACTTTTCTCTGATGATTGGTGACCTTTTCATCACCATTCTAACCCACAGGATGGTCCATCCTCATTGACAAAATCCCATCTGTATAACCTTCTTCCAAAGAGCATTTCCCTTCTCCCAAGGAGCTGATGGTCTCAGTGTCAGGGTCAGTGTAGATGATCACTTAGGAAAGACATTAGCAGAGTAGGCAGACTGTGATAGAATCTCATTTATTAAAGATTTGAAGTCCCTTATGGAATATATAGTATTAGGAAAACTACCTGTGGGGTGGATTGGCATATTAGCTCATGGTCCTACCAGCTGCATTATTGCTAAGACATTCATGAGTCCCTTGTAAATACCACAACATGAACAAGGACATAGCACGGTTAACTTTGAACCTAGTAGTGCATATAATCATATATAGCAGATCAGAAGAGGGCTAGCAGTTTCAGAATCCTGGACTAGCCTTCTCGATTGCAGAGGAGAACTGGCAGGGTTAATGAAGCTTCCTAAGAAAGCAGCTTAGAAAACTGTCCAGTCTCTGTGCAGTTACTATTTTGGTATGTGTCATTTCACTCTTTTAAAGAATACATACCGTATACCAGAAGTACTTAAATAACAAGCCTGTCTCTTTTGTTTTATTTTTTTAAATAAACAAGAATCCAGAAATAAAACAAATGGGAGTAGGGGAGTGAGTAGGGATGGGGTGGAGTAATGGGGCAGCATCTGGCCTTAGGAACCCTGAATCCTCAGCTCCAGTCCAGATGACAGTGAAGGAGGGTCCCTGGGGCTATGGCTCAACCATGTGAACTTAGTGGAGAAGGACCTGAACCACATGGTGGGCTGCCATCCTCAGAGATGATCCAGATGTGCTTTTGAGAGCCTTGTGGCTGTGTTCATATGGCCGACCTTCAGCATACTTAGACCTCAGCCAAGAATCACAGACACCGCTGCCCGTCTCCTGGTGCTTTTCTCCATTGCATGCCCTCTCCGTGCATCATTTCTCATTAGTCCTGCCTTTCTCATTTCCTTTCTTGCATGGGAACTAAAAACAAGAACAGAAAGTCACGTGGTTTCTTTGTCCTACTTTTTTCTCCTCTGGTCTGTCTTGTCTGTCTGTCTGTCTGTCCCCTCCATGTCTCACTCTCTGCAGAACCTCCACCAGCTAAAACAGATTCAAACCTTGAAGCAGATGAACGAGCAACTGCAGGCTGAGAACAGAGCCCTGACCCGAGTGGTGGCCAGACTCTCGCAGTCCATCGAGTCCTCGGACACCCAGGAGCTCTAGTTCTTGCCTTTCCTCTTCACCTCACTTTCCTCCTCCACTGCTCCAGGCAGGTTTACTCTTCTTGTTGGTTCCAGAAACCCTGTGCTCATTCCCTCCACCAAGCCTCCATGTGTAGATTCCTCTAAAACTTGGTCAGCTGGAAATGGAGCCAGGACTGAGACTATAGAATGGGACATAACCGCCTAGGTCAAGGGAGGCAGTGGGGGGACTTGCGTGGGCCAGCCGTGTATTTGGTAAGAGCACCACATTACCTTCCCTTTGCTAGAGACTGAATGTGGATATCATACTACACGTAGATACACATGTGTGCATAGCTGTGTACACACCTGCACACATATTTCTTCAATGAGGCCTTTGCCAAACTGAGGGCTTTCTCAGTCAACAGTAGCCAAGTGCAACCCCTGCAGCAATTGGGGTGGTTATGGATTCCAAACTATGGCTTAGGATGACCAGAAGCAGAGGCTCTCAACCCTGGCTGCATCTCAGAACCACCTGGGAGCTGTTAATATATCTGAGCAACTGGGCCTACCCCAGGAATTGGTGATTTGGGTTAAGGCCCAGCCATCAGTATTATTTTAAAGCTCTCCTGTTGATTCTTTTGTGTAACCAAGATTGAGAACCACAGCCATTTGGATGCCAGACAGAACTAAATTCCTACATGTGACAGCATTGCTGGGTGAAGAGGACTAGAACTGAAGGCAAGAGCTGCTCTGACCTCGCTCTGCTACCAGCAGAGACATCCTCTGCCCCACTGTTGCAGCAGAACTGGTTGATATTCTTTGCTTCCTTTGTCTGTCTTCTTCCTCCTTGGGAGACATTTCTGTCATCCCTGTCACAAATCTCTGGGCCTAGGGATATTTCCTTTCCCATCCTAAGTATGTGTACTGTGAGGTAGAATATAGACTGCATATAAATGAGCCCCTCAAATAGTGAGGCCTTCCCTAAAGGGCCAGCTTTACAAAGGAGGTGACAGGCACTGACGCAGAGAGCAGAGATTTATTTTCAGCTGAGAACCAAAAAACATGTTTGGCAAACTGTAACCTTCCCCTAGCTGTGGCTCTGAAAGACAAGCTCACAGACAGCTTATTTTCCCATCCCAAGATAGTGTGACAGGGTCACCACTGCCCTGAAATGAGTTTTTAATTTTCAACAACAATCCAATTAGTCTTGACCAGGGCTTGTTCTTTTTCCTGCCTATTTGCTTTTGCCTTCAGGGTCACTAGCTGGCAACTAATATCCACTAGAACTGAAGCACCCAAATTACCACAAGGGCTGAGCTAATATCCTGCTGCAGATGCTATCACAGGCAGGGAGAAAATCAAGAGAGAAGTGCTGCCGTGGCCTGGCAGTGAGCAGCCAGTTACGTCCAAAGTTCCTTCTTTAAAATGAGCCTCAAGATTCCTGAAAAAGGGGCCTGGGAGTGGGAAAGCTCAGGGGTAAAGGGCATGCTTAGCATGCATGAGGCCCTGGGATCCATCCCCAGCACCAAAAAAAGAACTAAATGAAATATGACTTAGGGCAAAGTAGAGATCCCAAAAGTGTCCCTGTTATTTTTAGTCTCCCTCTAGGATATGGGGCACAAACCAGATCTCATCTTCCCAGTGGTAATAACCATGATAATACATAGTTGTCATTTATTAAGGCTTGTGCTGACTGCTTTAGATGTTTTTTCTCATTGATTCCCTAGAACCATTGTACATATGTTAAAAATACAGTCACAAATTGAGTAACTTGCCCTGGGTCACTTGGAGATGAAATGGTAGAGTCAAAATTCTACCAACTGTGTTGGGTTCCAAAGTCCATGTCCTTCCCCAGGTTGATTATAAGCTGCCTGCATATTTGGCACAGAGTTTTAGCTGTTAAGCACATGGCCTAAAACATGCAAGAAGGATCTATTGAGCAACTACCATGTAGCCCAGAATTGCAGCTGAGGGATGGAGGACAGCAGTCTGCCTTCTCAGCACTCTTGACTTCCCTGTGAAAGGTTAACTTCCAAAGAGCATTTTCCTACCGACAGAGTCTGCCGCTGGGAAGAATGCCCTTGCCTGGAACGTGACCTTCTAGGGTAGGGATAGCGGACTTTGTCTCACGTCTGTGGCCCATGAGCCATACTAGTAGTCAAAAAAGGAAATCAGGGCCCAGGATTTAGCTCAAGCGATTCGGTGGTCTGCCTCGCAAGCGCAAGGACCCGAGTTCAATCCCTGGTACCAAAAAAAAAGGAAATCAAAAGGCTATTTTGTGACACCTGAAAATTGTATGGAATTCAAATTCCAATGTCCAAAAATAAAGTTCCTTATGTATTATCGTGTCTGTGGCTGCTTTTTGCTGCAGCAGAAGAGCTGAGCACTTACAACAGAGTCTGGCCTGCAGACCCTGCAGTAGTTACCACCTGCCCCTTTCAGGAAAGCTTGCTGACCCCTGCCCGAACAAAAGCTAACTAAGCCAAACTGGAGAAATCATCTTATCTCAGCATGTAGTTCAAGCCACTTACCAACAAAGAGGATGGGAGGACTCACTTTTCATGGAGTTGGAAGTGAGGCAGCTCAGGCAAGACTCAGGCTGAGACCCTTCACTGGTGGCCAGCCTTGCTCTGGTGCCCTCGGAGGCTTCCTTCCTCTTTAACACATTCCTATCAGAGACTGTAAGAAGTAATATTTAAGAAAAAGTGTACTTAATTGTACTTGCCCAAGTTGTCTTAACACCAAACTGTGGTAAGCTGGAGATTTAGCAATTTAAGGTGAGATTCAGGGAGTTAAATGATAAGGCTTTGTAAAACCTCGTATTTGAACAGTACTTTCATATATGTTCTCAATCATTCTTTAACTTCAAGTGAATATCCAATAACAGTTCGTTTCTCCCTTTCTTTTGAGAATGAAGTTTATGAGGCTTTTTTCTCCTTGATTTCTACAATTCCACTTCTTATACTTTTTGACACTCCCTTAAGATGTCAGTCATAACATGGTGCAGCTGTGAAATTGCCTCGTCCAATTTTTTTTTTCCTAAGGAATAGAGTTCTTAATGTGGAAATCACGAAAGTTGAATGATCTGTTTGTGCAAAATTAAAACCAAAACCGAACAATGCAGCACAGTTCTGATTTGATGAACTGCTAAGCAGTGAAATGGAATCCACTGTCATATGTATAGCTTCTTCCCTCCTATGGAGGCTTATTACAGAATAAGGCTTTCAGAGTCTCACCCAGGCTGCTGGCCCAATACCGGGTATTAGAGAGGAGATGGGAAGGTGAAATACGAGACCACCTGAAGTGACATTTTCTGAAGTCCTCCTGAAATGAGTTTCTGAGCACTTGGTTCCAGTAGGTTGCAGGGGCAGGAGGCCTCGATGGATTTGGAAGAGGCAGGGTCAAAGAACTCCAACTTCACTTTGATATTTTTGGGATTAAAGTCTTCTTGGTAAAGTGTGCAGGTAACTTGCCTGCCCTTCTTTATTCATGGGAAAACTCAGTGGCGGTAGGAATACCCAGTACAGCAAAACACAGCAACAGGCGTCCACACACCTCCACATCTGTGTGCTCCTGTGGTCCCCACAGAGTGCCTACCTTAGGAGGGAGTAGGAAGGAACAAACTTGGAAATGCAGAGTCGAGTGGGTTGCCTAAAGTAATACAAATTATGAATGATGTGACAGTATCGATGCTGGAATTTCAGTTTCTGGGCTGTAAGTTTCAACTCCCACTCCCACCTGCACTGAAAGAATGATCTTTGGAGTTGGGCACACCTGGTTTGATAGCAGCTGTACCACTTAAATGGCTGCCTTGGACTAGTTTCAAAAGTCCTAATTCCTTTCATGTGTAGAAAAAAGGACAGCAACTGAAGACAAAGCTGGGAAGAGCTAGTGAAGCCCTATAGCACAGTTCCAGATGCTCAATGTTTTCCTTTTGTCCCCTTGGCACAGATTCTTTATGTATCCATAGTGTAAGTGTGTTCATACTCACATATACTGTACTTGTATAGTGTAATTTGCATCTTCACTGCCAGATTGAAGAAACAAGGATTATAGTGCTGCAGGTAGTTAGATCCCCAAGTGGTTAACAACAGAGCCAAGAGCTAGAACTAAACAGGCAGGCCTCCCAAGATCTGAGCCCAGGCTACCATTCTCTGTGGCCATTACCTTCCATGGTGGTTCCAAGGTTTAAATGACTGATCAACCAGAGGACATCTGCATTGAGCAGATGAGGATGTAGATCTCTGTAGCCTTAGTGGTGAAGATGTCCTTACCCTGTAATGTAAATCTTGCTACTGGTGAGGCCCACATATAAAAGTACCCTTCTCAGTAGCCCATTAGGATTTTTCAAATGCATAACATAGCCCTGGCTCAGAGTGCTTGATCATGTGACAAAGACTTGGGTATCCAAGCCTGAGCTTACTTTTTCCTTTGTCCCCCAAATTGAACAACGCTATGTGTAATATTCCAAGATGGCAGAACTGAGAGAATTGCCTCTTCACTTCTTCCCTCCCTTTATAAGCATCTGTTTCCTGGAAGTGTAACCACCACCACCACCACCACCCCCCAAAAAAAACTGCTGTAAGGCCTATTGCTGTCTCTTGGTAATTATCAGTGGAGAGGTAAAGGGAAAATTAAATATATGTGTACTGTTCACTGTGTCTGCCCGCTCTGTGACATGTACAGTATGAGCAGTGAGAATCTTCACCGAAGGCACCAGGACAGGGCCCTTAAATCACCCTGTGCACATGGCCGAAGAGCCTAGCTCTGTCTCTCAGCCTGTATTCCTGCTTCTCACAGGGTATGAAGTAGCATCCTCCTTTAACTCTTTTAGGTCACCCCCTTCCCCTGGCTCCTTTCTGAATTCCTTCCCTATGTCCTAACCAACCTACTTTGGCACACTCCCCAGTTTCTCTAGACTAGAGGTAAATTCAAGGGCAAGGACAATTAAAAATAGCTACTGACTCAATAGAATAAAAGGATCTACAATGTTGAAATGTAAAGCCTTCATACAAATAATTATTACTGCTAAATACACTACTCAATAGTTAAGGGGCTATCGTCTTCCTAAACATTAACATTACCAACTCAATAAATAGTTTCGGGGAATTTCATCCCTGGGACAGAGCGGTGACCGCTCATTGTGCACCCTGAAAGGCTCTGCTCACCTGCCAGCCTGGCCTGGTCAGGGAGGGTAGAGGCGGCAGCCATCCGGGCACTGACATCCTCTTCCCTCTGTCACTGCAGGTGTTAACAGAACTGAAATCCGACAACCAGAGGCTGAAAGATGAAAACGGTGCCCTCATCAGAGTCATCAGCAAACTGTCCAAATAGGTTCCACATTAGGAGCGGGGGACAGCATTTGCTGCCCCACTCTTCTAGCCATTGCCTTCCAGCCAAGAGAAGTGAATGTTTTGGCGGAAGGACACTTCCTCCTGACCCTCTTCAGTCACCTCCTCTGCACTGTACATTATCTCTGCGCTCTGAATGCCTGGCTCCTCCCATACCCCGTCCTGAGTTTTATGAGTTTTAATTGAAGTGTGACTGTGATCATGCAGGCCATCTGGAGAAGGCCTTGTGGAGCACCCCGAGCTCAGCCATGGACCCCAGCTTTTCTGCTCTGCTGCTTTGTCCGTATTGGATTCAGTTCAAACCATAAGGCTTCTGCCTTTTCACTGCCCCTGCGTCCTCTGATCCAGGTGAGTCTTGTGCTGGTGACTCCAGGATCCTGTCTGGGATGTGAAGAGAAATGACGGGACAGGGAATTAAGCATCCAACGCTCTGGAGCTGCGTTTCTTTGGAGTCCAAGTGACCGTGACTCTGCTTCACCTCTCAGGAACTGACTCGTTTTTATCTTTGCTTCCTTCATGCCTCACCCTTTCTCTGGGGCTCACGCGGTCCTGGCCTCACTCCTTTCCCTTCCTTTCTGTCCTTCTGTTCTCCCACCCCACCTCCTCACCTGATTGTGTAAGAGCTGGAAGAGAGCACCTGACCTCATCCTCAGCCATCATGGAAAATCTGGGGACTAGAAAAGCATCACTCTGGTGCCGTGGTGGCAGCACCATGAGCCCTGTCCCTGTAAGGTAGCCCATGGCATAAGTGCCAGCCCACCATTGGCATCTTCCACTTGTCTTCTCCCTGCAGTGATTTTCCGTATGAGAAAATCGGGGCTGGGAATACCCCATTCTGCCTTGCTGCCTTGCTTCCTCCCTCTCTCATCTGGTGCCTGCTCCTACTGAGAAGTGAAGTCATTGCAAGGAGGTCTGAGGGGCAGGGAGGGCAGCTTGTTGGGAGCCGGGCTGGAGGGTGGAAGCAGGGGGAGACACAGATGGTGAAAGAGTATTGAGGGTGCTTCCGGGGTTAGGACAAAGAAGACTGTCCGCTCGTTATGCTCCTGAGAATGGTGGTGAGCTCGAGTACCTCTGGGGGGTTAGGTTTAGGGGGGAGACATTTGCTTTCTTAGAAACTAACAGGAAGAAATGACAGCTTGAAAAGGTTTAAAGGGATGAGGTACTTCCAACCCATGATGAGAGTCATGGAATTTTATTTAGAGTGGCAAGGCTCAGCAGTCGCTCGACCCAGTTTTCCAGTTGTGTCGCAGCTTTGACCATTTTCAGGTGGCCTCTGATGGCTGTGCATTGATTACTCAGAGGTGAGGCAGCTTAACGATCAGAGTTTCTCCTGAGGGGAGCTAAACTTGACCGGTGAGTTCTCCACATAGGCCACATCTACCCTTTGTAGCTTTAACGTGACAGCCCTCCCAGTACTTGGGGTTGGTGCTCTCCCTTCATCTCACTTGGAGCTCACGTCTTCTGCAGTTCACACGGTGAGCTTTCCATGGGATCACACAGTCACATACTGGCCGCCCTGCTCTAAACACAAACAGCCTTTAAATACCATGCCTGGCCTTGACAGAGGTCTTCGTGACAGTGCACAATTAAACCACTAGTTTTCGTGATGACCCAATATTAATGTGAAATTTTTTTGGTAGGACTGGTATCCCATGGTTCATTTTGAAGGTGCGGGTCATGTAAAGCCCTGTCATTTTAGGGTAAGTAGTGACAGTGAAGAGAATGGTTCATTCCCATAACGTATCCAACCTCTGTTAGTTTATTTCCTGGAAACAGCAGTGTTGTTCACCATAACTCTCTGAACCATCCAGTGCTTTTTTTTTTTTTTTTTTTTTTTTTGGGGTGGAAGGGGCGTTTTT
>NW_022900923.1:41464009-41493165 GCF_012274545.1 Fukomys damarensis
TTTTTTTTTTTTTTTTTTTGTACTGGGGATAGAACTCGGGACTTTGTACTTGCAAGGCAGATGGTGGAACCACTGAGCTAAATCCCCAGCCCTTGTACTCATTCAGGATCCCAGTTCCAGAACAGGTAGCGTGTCTTATCTGACAGAAACCCAGCCTTAGAGCACCCAGATTCTCTCTTACATTTCCACCCATTTCGCAGGAGAAGCTGCTCCTACCTTGGAACTTTGTATTATCACAGGGGCACTGTAAGTTCAGTTCTCAGGGTACCAGAATTGGGGTGAGACGTTCTGTGTCTTCCATGATAAGCATTCCTTTCATGCTATGCAGTCAAAGGGGTATTGGCTAAATGATTCTTTTGGCATATCTTGGATACTGGTAAAGAGATTACTGTCTCTTTCACAAGAAAATTGGATAATGAGGAAAACATTTTGAGCCTCTTCCATTCTGTAGACCAGGTAAGGGAGCTACATAGAGTCCCTCTGATCCCTTTGTGCCTTTCAAAGTGCAGGAGGCAGGTTTTCAAAATGCTTAGATTGGCCTGACACCCCTGCCGACTTACACAGCCCTTTCATCTTAAAGATGTTCCTTGTCGGGAGGTATTTCTTGTGACAAGAAATTTACAAGCTTTAAAACCTCAGGAATACTGGATTCTGTGGCCAAAAAGTGTTAACCATCCTAGATAATTTCAGTCACTTTCGCTGTGCCATTAATTTTATGAGATACCATTCTGAATTGGTCTCTTCAAACTAAACACCACTTTACAACTGTGTTGCCTGGAAGCTCAGCATGGTAGTGGTTAGAGACCTCCAGTGGCCAGCTGTTTCCCCGGTGCCTGCACCCCGGTCTCCTGTTTGTGTGCTGCTTGGCCAGTAACAACCTGTTTGGTCTCTTCAGTGGCCACTGACTTCCTGTCCTCCACTGCTGGCTTAGGTGCTGGCAAGCACCCCGCAGCTCAGACTGGGGCAGCTACAGGCTGGCCAGCAGTGCGGTTTGGCTCTGTCCCTTCAGAGCCTTCCCAAGAAGTATCAGAATAGAGAAGACAGTGTTCTCACTGCTTCACACCCAGTTCCCATCACCGTACCTTTGGGAGCAGTGCTTGGCCATGCCTGAGATTCTCTGGCTGGGGTTTGCCTTTCAGGGGCTGCCAGTCCTTCCACACAGCTCCCGGGAATGATGACCCAGCCCCACCCCTGACCCCAATGTGCGGGTTAGGCACAGCGTGGGCGATGTGGTGCACCTTTGCGCTCTGGTCTCTGGGTGGATGGGTCACCAGCATGGTCCTTAGAGCCACCCTCTCTCCGTCCACCTGTGGGATTTGCCCTGGTTTCTCGCCCATCCCACCCATGGAAACAATGCATTTGTTGCTCTGAGGTCACAGGTGGGTTTCATATCTGTTTGGAAGATCCCATTTTCCCTGTCCCAAACCAAACATGCTTACTGAAATTTACTCAGAAAGCAAAGAGGCTACCATGCCACTCCCTAGCCTGTAGGTCCTATAAAAACATGTGTACTGTTGGCTACTTCTCCACCGGGAATGTTTAACTGAGCCACAGATGAGGAAGAACAAACTCTCACAGCCATGCACTTTGCTAACTCTTGTAAATTCTGGCCCCTCACAGCCTGCCCAAGCCACAGACACTGTCTCCTCCCAAAGGAACCTGTGGCCACCGTGCAGAACTCCTGACGGTGTGGGGACTCACTTGTGGCCCTATGTAGAGCGGACCGTGCAGTGTCACCAGCTGCTCTGCTTGCAGCCGGCTGTGTACCTTAAGCAGGCGAGCATAAGGGTCTAGCAGCTAGGGAGGGGGGATCCTCGTTCCACCGCCCTGTGTGAGCCACTGGGCCCACTGGAGCTGTGGAGGCCTTCCCTCCTGTCACTGGGGTGGTGGACTCCGTCATCTGTGTCCACACCGCACTTCAGCGCAGTTCTTGGTCAGAGGCAGCCCCTGCCCAGAGCAGACCCCATTGTGCCTGCAGATCTGTCGCCATTCTGATTCTGAAGGCCAGCTCAGACCCCTCAGAGGATGGGAGTTCCTCAGGTTCAAGTGTGGCAGCTCTGAGGACAGAGTGAGGCACTGTGAGAGAAGCTCAGGAAGTGGACGTCTGTACTCCTGGCCAGCTCTCCATCAGCCGTGTGACCTTGGGCAAGGTAATCTTAAATTAAATTCTGTGATTTATTCATTCTTGGGAAGATCAGAACATTTCTTAAAGTTGAAATTATTGAGGCGCAGAAACTTCTTTTAACTTTAAAAGTTCAAGAGCAAAAATTCTTGTTTTCTTCCGGCTTCAAACTGTGTAACATCAGCACATCAGGGCTGACTTTCTCATCCTTGTTGGAAAGCGAGTTTGATATTAAGGGTAATTGAATGGTTTTGCAATTGCTTTCCCTCCTAATGGTGTGGTAAGAATATTAAAACCTGCAGAGGTGGAAATTGGAGCTGTGGGGAAATGGATAGAAAGCAGTTTGTTGCCAGCATCCTTTGAACAAATTGTTTTAATAGGAAATAGAGCTGCTGCTTCATAGCTTTCCTCAGCCTTCTCATGCACGAGCTACTCTGGCTCTTAGCACCTAGACAGTGGGCTACTTGTGCTTCTGCTTACCACCCGCTGGTTCCTAGCCTCGAACTCTGCCTTGCAACAGCAAGAGCATTTTCCTCAGTAAAAACCTCAGCCTTTAATTCCATGGAGCTGCTCCTCTGGATTCTGAGCCATCAGGAGGCAGCGGCTGTGGTGCTGTTCAAGGTAGTTGTCTTCACTGCAGGTCTGCAGAGGAGACAGCAGTAGGCATTTACCAGCCTCCAGCCACCGTAACAGGACCGCACTCGGCTCTCACAAGCCTGCGGTCTGCGTGTGAGCACAGTGAGGCCGGGCCGGGAGGTGGAGGTGGCCCACGTGCCGTGCCATGTCAAAGGCAGTCAGGGACTTCCAAGGAAAAGCAGGGTGGAGGCTGCAAGTGCTGGCAGGAAGAGGCAAAGCGCAGGGAAATGAGTTCTGTCTCACTAGTGACTGCATCCCTCAGCCTCCAGCCAAGCGAGCAGAGATTGTAATCAGCTTCCCTGATAGATATCAGCAGCTCAGGAGCCAGCCCTGTCAGGGACGCTGTTGACCTCTGGGTTCTGATTAGAATGGGGAAACAGATCATCTTCATTACAGCCCAGGCACTCATTATCACAGCCAAGGAATGAGGTGGCCTCTGAGAGCTGGGGGAACACAGGCAGGAAACTGGCCAGCTGGTCCCTGAAGGTGAGATTATTCCCTTGTCCTTGGGAGCTGGGGGGCGGGTTGAGGACAGGCACCGACCTGCGTGCGCAGGACGAGCTCCCAGAGTGAAGCCGGGCACAAGTGCCCTTTGTCGGTAGTAGTCTATCAGTTCCTATCTTTGGCTCTTCTCCCTGCCTTCCAATCACCCCCGAAGACGTCTGTGCTATTTTTCTCTTCTGCTTATCATTTCAGACTGTGAATCTGCCAGAGTGATGTTATTTCTGCTCCAGATTTTCCCCTCATACTTCCAGTAAAATTTTACTTGGTTGGCCCTTAAGGTGACATCAGGATGCTTTTATATCCTTCCAAAATAAGCATATTATGCTCTCTCTCCCTCTCATCTCCTTCCACATTCTTTACTCCTTGCTTCTTACTTGGACCTCATGGTGCTTTACAGTTTTCTGAATCGGCCAGGATTCCAGGAGGAGTTTATACACCAACAGCCACCCTATCACTATCCCCAGCCCTTTCCAGCTTGAAGCTCTCTGGCTGTGCTAATGCCCCTGAGATGAGGGCTGACTTGTAGGCCTGAGGCCACCAAGACCATGGGTAGCTGTGTCTGGTTTACACCGTCTTTATCCTGAGAGGTATGATCGGTTCCAGCTTCAGGCAGCAGTGTGTCTCCTCAGCTCAAGCTAGATCGGGTGTGGGCGCATCTGTGACGGTGGCTTGGCCCATTCCTGCCTGGCAGGACTCAGCGGAAGAGGTTCAGCGACTCTGGAAGCCTCCAAAGGCTCTGATGTGCTCCCAAGGACACACGAGGGCCAGCACCAGCCTGACCCCCGCTGACATCTCTGCCCTTGCTGTTCTCCCACTCACCTGAGACCGCAAACGGATTCCAGCTTGTCCTTGGCTACAGAGGCCCAGTAGATCATGTGGAGGAAAGTCAACGCCGGGAGGCAGGCTGGAGTCCTTAAAAGTCTGTGTTGCCACCTGGCTGCTACTTGGTGCTTGGAGGAAGGCTGGGATTTCCCTAGTAGAGATGCCCTTGCATCCCTCTCCCGGGAGAAGATACGGCCTGCTCTCAGGCTTGGGCCTTGGCTTTATGGGTTTCCTCCCTGCATTCTTGCCTCTGCCCTGACCTTGATCAAACAGGGGTGAAAAGTGCGTCAGAGAACTGCCCTCGTGTCTCCACACCTGTCCCATTTTAACGGTAACATTTTGTCTTTATCCACCCTTCTCTCCTCACTCTATTTCTACCACCGTTGAAGCACCAGATGTAACTTTTCAGCAGAGTTGTATGGTTTTAACCAGTCCACTGTAAATATACCAGGAGTACTGAGGGGGGAAGCCAGCTCGCTTTGTGAACTGTATTTTTATGCAACTTTGAGTGGCCTTTCAACCCTGAGATGGACGGTTTTGTTTTACTGATTAGTTATTAAGTATTCTGTGTTTGAAAGTTTGGGGAAAATATTCACATCTATATGATGCCTGTAAACACAACAGTATTTATAAATGAGTAAAACTGTGTTTTAACTTTGTGCAGTGACATCTCTCAAAGTCCCTGTGGGGGCTTCACCAGCAGCCTCCCCGCGCCCTTCTACAGAACCATTGGCCTTCGGTGAGTTGCCATCCCGAGGGCCGGTTGCTGGGAGCACCATGCAATTCCCAAGTGGGTCAGGTCAAGGCAGAGCCTGCAGGGGAACCATTAAGAAATCAGGGTGTCAAGCCACTAAGATCCGGCTGGCTGGCTGGCAGCATGCATAGCGCAGGACTCCAGGGCCTGTCTCCTCGTGCACTAGCAGGCGCGCATGCATGGGGAAGGGAGGTTCTGCGAGGAGGTTCCTCCAGGCTCCAAACGCAGCTAACTTGAGGGTCCCTGGAGGTCAGTGCCAAAGTCCAAATGGAGCCCAGCCAGGGAGTAGCTGCAGGGCCGGCTGGCAGGATTGGGGGTTCAGGCAGCCAAGGTTCAGATCTGGTTTCTCCTTGCAGCGAGCCCTGCTCTGCTTGTGACCGAGCGGAAATCCCTGATCACTGCCTTGGAAGCGGTCAGGGAGGAAAGATTCTTTTCCCTTGCTGTCATCCAGCTGTTTGAGGTCCAAGCAGCACTGGCACACACACATGATGTCATGGTTGAAGAGTTCAGACTGTCCTGGGGCCTGAAGGGAGCTGCTACAGGCTAAGCAGTATGCCTACCACCGGGGCTGCTCAACTGCAAAAGTGCCGTGTCTCCACCGGACATAGGGAGGGGATGGCACACATAGCCTCCCTGCAGCAGAGGAGCCCACAGTCGTAGCCACTAGCCAGGAGCCCCGTGCCCTTCACACACCCAGCCACCCGGGCCACCCTCCCTAGGGACTGAAGCAGCAAGATGGGACACTTGTTCGCTTGCTCAGGTGGGCCTGTCCCCACTGTCCCCCTGCCCCCCCATTCGGGCCTGACAGGCAAGCGCAAGTCTAGCTGCGGTAGTCCTGGAGGACAACTGTCATGGGCGGAAACCAGCAAAATGGGAGGTGGCCTGTCTTCCCAGTGAGGGACAGGCCAGGGTGGGAAGTGGGAAAGGACTACAATCCTTTTCTGGTCTCAGGGCAATGCTGCCTCACACTCTTCCCAAACATTCCCAAAACCTATTCTATCCTTCATCCCTTAGTGCCTGCCATGTGAGTCCAGGACATTTGGAGTTCTTTGCAATGGGACAATCCAAGACTTTTAGGAATTCTCACTTTTCAAACTTCCACACTGTGGCCATTTCCCAAGCCCAGCTCTACTGGAAGTCAAGGTCGTGGGCCACCCCCCCCCCAAGGCTGATCCTCAACACCACGCCTCCCCAGGGCAGTGGCAGGCACTGGCTCGTGGCCTTGTTGTGGGGGGCTGTGTCCTACCACCCAGCAGAGCTCCCATAGCATCTCGTCTTCCTCCCAGAAGGAGAACAGCCCTAGCCTCGGGCATCCCTTCCAACCCCCACCCTCACCATGGCCCAGGAAAATAACGAGAGGAGACACCCCCCACCCCCAGATTTCTTTCAGCTCATTTCTTTAATAAGGAGACGCAGCTCATTACAAAATAACAATTTGACAAGAGATCAGACAAAAACAACAGAGTCCACATAAGGGGGTGGAGAGCACTGCCAAGCAGGGGGAAAGAGGGAGGCCAGGGCTACACCAGTAGCGTCCTCGTGTAGACAGGGAGAGCTGGTGGGGCCACACATTCCCTGGGTGACCCAGATCAGGCTAGGCTAGTCTTTGCCTCTAGCTTTGAAGTTTTCTGGCCCCAAGGTTTTCAGAAAGCAGCCAATCGAGTCCTTGAGTGAGCAGGAATCCGGCAGAGTGGTCAGCTTTCTCTGAGGAGGGACCCCTAAAGCCCCGATACATGCTTGCTAAGGAAGGTGGAGAAACTTCAGCGCCCCACAGTGTCTGTCCCACCACCTAGCCTCAGCTCTTGCCTTGACCCTTTCTGGAAAGGAGAAGGCCCTTCAGTGGGAGCTGATCCCAGCCCACTCTGAAATGTTCCCCTCCCTTTCTCCACTCTGTCCCGACACAAGGGGAAGGTGAAGACCCTCAGACTGTGCGCCCAAGCATGGTGGTTTGTAAATGGTGGAGGCCACCCCACTGCCTCTGGCTTGTCTAATATATCCACCCTGGTTCTTGAGTTCTCTCTGCAGGAGCCTCCAGGGGCCGTGAGGAGCCCGGGCTGCTGGGTAGGGACTGCGGTTCACCATGCTGCTAGAGACCTCAGAGGACCCCAGTGCCCTCTGCCCACTTCTCCAGTGCTTGTCACACCAGGCTGGGGCTGCCCCGGGAGCAGAGGGGAGAGTAAAGCCTGGTGCCCACCTGCCCGCTGACCCTGCTCCTGGTGGAGTGTGGGGGAAGAGCTTAACCCACTGTGTCCTCCAAGGTTTTCCCCATGAGTCCTGCCACTGCTAAGAAAGCAGGGCTGGTTCTGTCAACCCCAGGGGCAAATGGGAGCCTGATCACAGGCTGAGCCACTGACTGCTCCTGAAAACCCTGCTCACCTCTACCGAGCCCCCAAATAACGTGTCCAAAACTGTGGCGCCCCCACCACTCCCTGTCCACACGCAGGGTGGAGATGGAGTTGAATTGTCAGACTTGGGCCAAGAAGCCAGCCAGGGTCATCTCCTGACGCCCCACCAGAAGCCCTGGACACCACCTGTCCTCGTGGCTCCATGCTATGGGAGCAAAAGAGGGTGACACCAGGTGAGTCCTTCAGAGGTGTTCTGCGGGGAGCCAGTCGGAGGGTCGTGGGTGCTCCTGGGAGGAGCCGAGGGCAGTCTCCAGCCAGAGGCCCCCTTATGGCTTTTCAGTTAATTCAGACAGTGGGAAGAAGGGAGCCACACCACACACACAGGACATAGGAACAAAGGGACAGACACCAGGCTAGACACTGCACAGTGTCCCTGCACACACGTGTGACAGATGGCCCTCTGGGAGACACCGTGTCCACCAGCACCTCCCAACAGGACTGGCCTCTGGGCCAGAAACACTCTTCCATCCCCTGATAACCCCCATTGCAGGATTCCCAGTGAGGGGAGGCAGGGGTCAGACGGGGACAAAGACGCCACACAACATAAATTGAAGGAACAGGTTCGAACAGCTCTGTAAAATGGGTTGGGGGCTGGGAAATCCAGGGGACTCCCAGCATTGCCATGCGGCTATTTACAGAAAGTTATAGACATGCGTCTTGATTAAACAAGATTTCTGTTCATATGTTTATAGATAACTTATCTTTATATATAACTAAACACATATGGAAGGGGTCAGATGAGGCCCAAATGGCTTCAGAAGGTTCTTGTCACTTAAAAAATAAAGTATATTCATGTGTCTTCAAGTCACAGTGTCCCCTTCTCAGTATTGCAGTTTGAAAACAGGTTAAGTCAAATCCATAGTGACCAATCTCTGGCCCCCTGACCAAGATGGGGTGGGGAGACGTGGTCAGATTCGGGCTAGGGTTGCCAGACACAATGCAGATGGCCAGTTACATTTCAATCTCAGATAAATGAATCATTTTTTGTACACTAGGTGCCAAATACTGCCTAGGACATACTTACACTTAAGTTATTTATCTGAAATTCAGATTTAACTGAGCATCTCGTATTTTTATTTGCCAGATCTGGCAACTACGTCAGGGCTCTGGACCACCAGGATTCAGGATTTGGGACTCTTTCCCCACCTGCTACCACCTGTGGCTCTGAAAGAGGCCCCAGCCATCCTGAGGTGGGAAGGAGGGAGACAGAACAGAGAAGGGATAGAGCAGAGGATGTGAGGGCATCTCTTGGCTCAGTCTCCGTCTACCTTTGAGAGGGAAGGACACCAGCAGGGACAGGCTCTACAGGTCGGGTAAGACCCAGGACATGGAGGCCTCAAGAATTAGCCTAGAACATTAAAGAAACAAGGTATCTCTCCCTCCCTGACCCAAAAGGGGGTGCTCCCACTGCTGTGGCCCATTTCTTGCATGGGGACAGGTTTACAAAAGAGCCAGTTTTACCTGCAGGAGGCCTGCAGCGACCCTTCTCTCTCACTGAAGGCTTGAACCACCAAAATCATCCGACACTGCTTCTTCAGAGACCCACGCTACATATGGGAAGAGAAAAGACCAGGGTCTGAGTTCGTGGCCTAGTTCTCTGCTGTCCCATCCTCCAGCCAGGAGGCTCAGGAAAGTCGATTCTCATCGTGCCAAATACCTACTCTCTGTCTGGGACTGCCCAGCCTTCCCCAGGCCTAGGCTTCCCTTCCAAAGTCGAAAGCTCTGCCCATAGCCCTGCCAGTTAACATCCTTTCTGGAATGATTATCCAGGGAGAAAACAAAACTTTTAGGCCTCACTCCCAGTTTCTGGGTGGGATTAGGTTTTCATGGTTTCAGCCGCTCTGTAAAAAATTATCGCTCTACTAATACTTTCCCCTCTCTGGAAAAGACAGGGATGAAAACTCACAGCCCCAGAGGCATCCAGACACGCTCTTTTCTACTTAGCGCTGACACCGGAAGGCCCTAACATGGTACAAGTAAACTTGTAAACCCGCACGGCAGTGAGGGTTTGGAATGACACTCTGGTTTGGGTTATGTAAGCCCGCAGCTGTGGTAAACTTATAAACATCACCATGTTCCCCACAGCCTGTGGAACCAGACAGATGCCATCTGCTCAGTATCAACCAGGACTTAGGAAAGGAACTCGGAAAAGGGTAAAATAAGAAAGGTAGAGGTTGACAGGAAGTTTCCATGAATGAGGTTTGTGGAATGTGGGTGAGGGGGGACCCTGAGAGAGCACCAAAATCCCACGGCCCTGGGGATGGGAGGAATCCAGTGACATTCGATGTCCATACTTGGACTGCGGTGTTCTGCTGCCACCCAGATTCTGTTGTCCTGCAACTCCACCATGACCACAACTCTGGTCCCAAGGACCAGAGCTCATATCTGTATCCCAGTCCTGCCTTCCTAGTAAGTATGTATACATGGGGTGTATAAAAGACATGATTTCCCATGTAGCACTAGCAGGAAGGAGAAGGGTCAGTCTTGAGAGGCTAGCCAAGACTTGCTTTCCAGTCTCTTTCTGGTAGAAGTGTTCCCTCACTCCTTACTTCAACAACAAAGCAAAGCAAAATCACTTCCCACCTTACTTCTTTAATAAAATGAAAAGATCTGTGGGACCTCAAAGCCTGATTCTCTCCAACACCATCATTCTATCTCAGGTGCCATCTTTGCTGAGAATATGAGTCTCAGGCTTCTTGGGGAGCTGTGAGTTTTCTGTGGTAAGGAAATGGCAAGGGTCTGAGGGCTTCAGAGACAGAGGTCAAGGGAAGGGAGGCAAAGAGGGTTGGCTTCTGGCCATATGGGGACCTGACTTGCCCAAGCTAAAGGTTTGAAAGGGGACTCAGTGCAAACTTGACTAACATATATATGGCTTTTTAAAAATCAATGCTGGGGATAAGGGGTGAATGGGGGAATGGGGTAACAACACGGGGTAGAAACCCTGGCAGGTTTCCTCCATCACGCATTAAGAATGAATGCCTTTCATCCTGGCGTTCACGGAGAAAGGACTCTAATGAATGGGAGGCTGGGGCCTCCTTGAGCTACTCCAGCTACACATAAGCCCTCTGGTATTGGGGGTAGAGGGTCCACAGAGCCAAGGAATGGGATTTGGGGAATCCCAATGCTCCCACCCCAAAAACTCTCCACCATCTGTCCATCATTCTCCCCTCTTTACCACCCCCTTCTTACCTGGACCTCATGGAAACTAAGGACATTTAAGCCTTCCTCTTAAAGTTCTCTGGCTCTGTACAGATAATATGTCTTCAGATAAGTTGCTCCACTTAAAAGAGAAATTGAAGCAAAAGCAAGAATGGAGAAAAATGCAAATGAATTGCATTGCTTATATTCTGGAAAGGGAGAAAGTGTCTGTTTCCCAATGGATGGGGCAAGATGCAGGAGTTTTAATTTTGGTCTTTCTGGATAAAGGAGCTTCTCTTTCTTCATAGTTTGATATTCATTGTCAGTAAGAGTGAAATCCTGGGACAGACAGTCCCTGTTAGAGTCTAATCTAGTGAATAGTTCATTTCCATGAATGTCCCAGAAACCCCGCTTCTGGAGAAGCCATGACTGACAGGAGGAAGTCTATGATGGCATCAGGGGTTTGGTCTTAGTTGACATATCCAGTACCCGCAATTTGCTGCCTCCCAAAGAGCCATCTACAAGGAATAGTAGGCGCTTCTGACATCTGGCCGCAATTTTGGGCCTTCTCCACCAGCTGATGGATCTCCCACAAACAGTGGACTTTCTTCATTTCAGGGTCCCTGAAGAACTCTTTCTTCCCACACAGCTTTCACTGTCCATGGCTCATCCAAGGATTGAAGACAGACTCCAAGACAGACAGACACACCACACACATGCACACACGTACACACGCACACTGACCCACCAATGATTGGCCACTGTGTTGCCTTCGCTGTCGGGAAACAGGATGTGCTGCCATTTTGTTGGTCCAGGATGTGCAAAAAACAGGAAGTGCTTCAACTTCCTGCCAGCAGAGTGCCTCGCTCAGGGTGAAACAAGTGAAGCACTGAAAGAGGGAACCATGACAGCGCATGCAGCAAGGGCAGTTGCTAGGATGATGAATAGAGCCAGCCTTCTCTCTCACCTCTTGGGGGACTCTCCTCACACAGCCATCAAAGGGAAAGTCGGTCTTTAAAAAGAGAAGAAAGAAAAACAAGTATACAACTACAAAAACAAAACTCTAAGGTCGCACAACTGAGGTATTGATAGCTCTGGATCTTGTCAGTGTCCGTGAAGGGTGCCTGGTCCCGGCTGCTGCCGCCTACTTGTTCTTGCCCAGAAGTGCATCCACCTCCTCTTCAGGCTTGAGCGAGTGCCACTGGGCAATGGGCCTCCGAGGGTTGGCCAGCATGTCGGACCAGTGCCGCAGCTCTGTGCCTGTGGCGTTGCTGCCCACAAAGATCTTTCCAATGGCTTCATTCTTACCCAGCTTGTCATAGTCCAGCACAGTGACCACCACTTGGACTTTCTACAAGGAAAACAGAGGAGGGAGGGAGTGGGAAGGTGAAGATGCAGGATTCCATCACCAAATTTCTCCCCTTCAGCAACCTATACTTCAAATGGTTGGGAAGGAAAGGCTTCCCAGGACCCCCTGCTTCTATCTCTGGCTCCGGCTAAGACTGAATGTATACAGAGGCGGAAGCCACACCTTTCGGAGATGACCTGTTGCTACCAACAGGAATTTGCTGAACATGTGCAACGTTAAGCACTTGCTAGGGGGACAGTGAAAAGATGAATTTTTACCTCATGAGATCAGCAGATACATAATCACAAACTTGCAACACAAAGTGATAAAGGTTATGCCAGAGGGATAAGCTCAAGGTCCTACAGAAATTCAGAGGAGGTGATAGCCCTGCTTGGGTCAGCCAGGGCAGGCTTCACAAAGGAGGTGACATCTGAACAGGACATGAAGGCTGAGGGTTTCTCTCAGAGGAGAAAAGAGGGAAGAAGTTTCCAGGAAAGAAGACGAGCCTGGACAGGGACACAGATTCATGAGGATACATTTGGTGACTGACTGAGAAATGTTGGAAGTGTGGAACCATGGAGCTGTAGAGTGAGAAACAATGAGGCAGGAAGTAAGGTCACCACGGTGATGGTAAGGAATTTGCATCTGATCTTTCAGACAATCAGCTGGAAGACTTTCTAAGAGGAGTGGCGTGGGTAATTTGAAAAGAAAACAGTATCACTGAGGTGGAAGATTCACCAGCCTCAGGGCAGCAGGAAGTCCAGTCACTGTGAGTCCTGGAAGGATGGAGACCGAGGACTTAAACCTAGGCAGTGGGTTTGGGAAGACAGGGCCAGACTGGAGAGGTATTTAGAGGAGAGAATCCAGACCTAGCGGTCATTGGCTTTGTTGAGGGCACAGCCTGTGCCTTTTTCCTCTCAAGCCAGCCAACTCAGACTCATCCTTGAGGACAAAGCTTTCTCTGGGAAGCCATCCCTAAACTGTTACAGTCTCTACCTTATGCTCGGTGAAGGTGTCATCTCACCATGCACGTTGCCTGTCCCCTCTCACTGTGACAACCTTCACAGCCAGGAGCATGTCTTCCACGTACTTGGAGTCCCAGCTCCAGGCAAGGGCCTGGCACTTAAGAAATGCTCAAGAGAGTATGTTGGCTAATGGGAAAAGAAAAGGGGTTGGGGTAAGATGATGCCCAGGTGGGCTACTGGGTAGATGGTAGAGCCATTTGCTCAAAACAGAATTCAGATGAAGCAGGTTTGGCTGTGAAGAGAGATTTAGACACTGGGTTTAGACATGTTGGATTTGAGATGCTTGGGCAGTATACTTGCTCTCTGTCTTAAGTTCTCCATCAGGAAGGCTCCTCCTGGACTCCCATTCCTGCTGAGCTGCCCACTGTTCCCTTGAAGAATTCCATACGTGACATCACAGACACCTCCAACTCCAAGTGCTCCTCTCGCCCTCAGCCCTCCTGGAGGGGAGGAGAAGTGTGCAGATCAGCTCACTACAAAGAAGGAGAGTCCGAGACTCCACAAGGACCAACCACGCCGCAAGGCCCTGGCGGCATCTCACTGCAGTCCCAAGAGGGCCTCTTGTTCTTCCATAAACCCATCATACCCAAAGTGAGAAAAACAGACCTCATTTCTGACATTTGCTGGTTGGAGGGAAAGAAGGGATGAAGAAGAGCAGAGAAGGCTGGAAGGGTCAGCACAGGGAAAGAAAAGGGTGGCGGGGAGGCATAGATGGGAGCAGCGCTAGGGCACAGCAGAGCCAAGAGCAGGGATGGCCATGGCCGGGGAAGGGTGGAGAAGGAGGTGGCTTTTTCTCTCCAGTCACTCCCAACCTTAGGCTGGTGTCACAAACACTCATGTGACGGCCATGTTCCTCGAAGTCCTTAAGGACTGATAGGTAGAAGTTTCTAGAATCAGTTCATGTTCATCTCGTCAGAAAAGGACCCTCCAGAAGATGCCCAGGGAAGGAGGCCCCCACAGCATCATCAGACCCAAGCCTTCCCCAACACGAGAAGCTGTTCTTTCTGTGTCCTGCTGTTTCCTGCCCCTGACCTCCCAGAGCTCATGTGTCCCAACCCCAGCTCCATGCCCAAGACCCAGAGGGCTTGAGCACCTGAATCTGCTCGAAGGGGATCTCGAAGCTGAAGGACTCGTTGAAGTAGGGGTTCAGGGTCTTCTTTTTCACTGTCGTCTTCTTCTTCTTAAGCCTCTTACCATTCTGCATGAGGTGGATTTTCACATAGGGGTCTGTGGAGAGAGTCCCAGCCCAGAGGCTCCTCAGCGCTCATCTCGCTCCCACAGTGACAGACCTATCCCTAGCCTCTGTGGGCCAGAGTGTCTGCCTGCTGAGACCAAGCCCTCAGGAAGCCCAAGCCACCAGACAGGAAGTCCTAATGGCATAAAAGAATCATCTAGTTCCAGGGAGGAAAAATGTTTCACCTCAAGGACAGACGCTGACCGGTTGGTTGTGGTTCCCAGGAGGATGAAGCTGGGACATTTTCAGAGTCTAGGGGAGGCTTGCAAAAGAGTGTGGGGTCTGAATGGTGATACCTGCGCTAAGTGGGGGGCCAGGGGACTGCTAAAGGCTGGGCCTCTGCCACGTCCTCGCCCTGGCCCAGTAGAACCCTCCCTGCAGATAGAAACGGAAGCCAAACAAGGGAAATGACTGCCCAAAGTCGTGCACTGCATCATGACACAGCCAGAGCCCACTCACGGGCCTCAATCGCAGGGAAAGCACTCCGGACGAAGAGGCACAGCCAGCACAGCCCACAGCTTCTCCTGGACAAGTGTCCCTCACTGTGGTGGCAGAGGCACACCTGGGCTGAGCCCTGCCCACTTCCTACAGTTCCTCGTGGGAAGGAAAACCCTAAGGCACTGGCCCATTTGGGTGATAAAGCATCACCACTCCTTTCCTTCACGGGCCACAGGACAAGGCCAGAGGGCACTGGGACAGTAACTCAAATTGGGGCAAGGGCTCCTTGGAGAAAGGGGGAGTGGGAAGCCAGAGCTCCCTGCTCTGAGGTGAGACTTCTGATTCCCAGAGTGGGACCTCAGCGGGGCAGGCAAACTCCAGGGGTTCTGAGCAGTAGCTGGCTCGCGGGTGCCACCCAACGGCAGCTACAAGCACTGCGTTACCTGAAAGGCCACCCACATCCATCTTCTTGAGGTTCTTGGCCTCCAGGATGCAGACAGTGAGCTTCCCAGCCGTGGGCACATAGCGCAGGGAGGTGCAGATGTCACCCAGCTTCTCCGGCTGTCCAGGAAAAAGTGGAACTCGGGTCATCTCAGCCATCCACCACCTCTAGTGTGACTGGTCCTGTCTTGCCAGTGTGGTTTGCGGCCACCCACCCCTTCGGTGCATGATCTGGGGCTGCTTGCTGCAATTCCCAGCCACGACCCAGTGGATATGCTCAGGCCTCTCCCTATCCCAGGCGAGGTGGGCAGGGCACAAACTGGGTGAAGACGAGCATCTATTCCCAAGAGCCCGGGAGACTGAGAATGTCAGAAGCTCCCTGCCCCCGCAGTCTCTCCCGGGCACCATGGTGAGACTGACCACATCACACCTGCTTCCGGGGCGCCACCCTTCCTCCTGGACACAGCATGAGCCCCGAGGCCCAGAAGGATGTCCTGTGCTTCCCTCTTGTCCCTACACCGCTGCCTCGTACCATGCTAGCACCAGGGCCTTGTCCCAGACAAATGACCAATGCTTGGCAGGAAGAGGGGCTGAAGAGAAGCTCTGGGTACACAGCGGGCACTCAGGAATATTTGACAAGCAAATGCACACTGTAGCAGTCGCTAGGACAAGCGCTCAGGCTGAGAATCCTTTCAAACAAATGTGAAGTTCCATGTGGACAAACTGAGGCACAGAGTTGGGAATCACTGGCCCTAGATGACAGCAGAACATTACAGGCAACAATAACGGTTCTTATGTAGCTGGCTGCCTACCAAAGCCAGACTCGTATGTGGACAGTTCATCCTCATCTGTAAAGGGTCTAAAAAGGAAGCCCAGGGACAAAGAGTTTAAGCCACTTGCCCAGGGTCAAGAGCTCAGCAGCATGGAGCTAGGACCCTAACCTGGAAGACCTGACCCTAACGCCCGCCCTCTCCCCAGGCTGTGGAGGGGGGTCCAGGGGTGCACAGTGCCCGGCTCCTCCCGCTGGCTCAGGTCTCGCTCTGCTCTCACCTCCTCCTTCTCCCCGCCTTGCAGGTCTCTCCACTCCTCGATAGGCTGGCCGAGGTCCACAGTGTTCATGGGCACCTTTACCTCCCCGATGATGTCATGTTTAGAGAAGCGGTCAAAGTCATAGATGGCCATCACCAGGGTTTTGCCCCCCAGCTCCTGGTACGGCACCTGTGGGACACAAAGGGATCAGAAGGGGCAGAATGACTCATGCACCTCCAGGGAATCCTGTGCACAAGTCGCTGGCCTGGGCCAGCCCACAGGGCTCCCAAGATCTAGAGAGAAAGAAGACTCAGCAGGGCTTCTGGGGAGCAGAGAGTGGGGGTGGGATGCAAGGGGTCCCCATCCTCCACAGATCAGCGAGGACCTTCCAGGTAGGCTGCGTCCAGCCCAACTGAGTGGTCCCAGACTCCGCCATGACCCAGGCAGGACGATGAAAGATCTGCAGAACTCAAGGATGGGGAGGGAGCTGGAGTCACACTTCCAGCCTCATCACCTTGAAAGTGAAGGTTTCGTTGAAGGCAGGGTTCAGGGTCTTCCGATGGACTTTGGTCTCGTATTTCTTCTTCTTGTCTGGGAGAAGGAAGACTTTGACGTAAGGGTCTGAGGTGCCCCCCATGTCCAGGGCAGGTAATTCCGCAGCCTGCAGGACTCCCACGGTGAGCTGTGGAGAAAAGGGACAGAGGGAGGGGGCTGAGTCTCCGCACTGCTCAACACCAGTGCTGGCCCAAACCTGGCCCCCAACTCCTCCCACAGGTGACAGCTGGAGGCTGGGGTGGGATGACCGGGGCCAGGCTGGCCTCCACCTCCTGCCCCACGAATGTGCAGTGACACTGGGGAGCCTAAAATTGGCTTTGCCCAAGCTTGGTGTGCAGCTTAATCCAGCGTCAACAAGGCGCCTTCCCCAGAGCAGACTGGTGACCACGTCCCGACAGATATGCCCTATGGTTTCCAATCCACGGAAAGCAGCAATATCCACACACGGGTAACTTTTCTACACCTCCCAGGCCCCAGCCCAGCTCCACACACCTGGTTAGCCTGGAAGTCATAGTCCAGGGAGAACTGCAGTTTGCCCAGGTTCTCAGGCTCTTTCTCTTCTTCTCCTTCACCTTCTCCCTCAGTCAGGCCCGTCTCTGCGTCATCATCGTCCTGACAGAGCTTGGGGAGTAAGGGAGCATGAGTTACAGGAGGAGAACAAGAGCGACCAGGCTCAGCACCAGGACACAGAAACCCTTCCCTTTCCACCTCTGTGCCCAAGCTTAACTCTGAGCCCGGCTGGGGCAAGGGATGCACTGTGGCACAACCAGGGGGCTCCGCTGCCCCACAGCCCCTCAGGACCCTTGTGGACCACCAGCCCTGCAAGTGGGAGACAGGGCCCTGGGTCTGGTGTGCCTCTCTCCTCCCCATAGGGTGCAGCACTACGAGGCCTGGCATGATGCCACATGTCCTACAGTGTCCTGAGGCAGAGGACTAGCTCCCCTCGTAAGATGCCCCCAAAACCCACCCCAACTCAGACCCCACCCATCCTGGGCAAGACATACCAGTAGCACAGTCCAGGCAGACGGGAGTAAGACATGGCCACGGAGGTAGAAAGAGAAGGAAAAGTGATGTAAGAAAAACTCCTGCAGCTCAAGCCAGTCCCTGAAGTCACAGCCACCTGGGGAGACCAGGCTGGGCCAGACCCAACTCATCCTGAAAACTCACACACACACTGGAGGCCTCTTCTGGGCCAGGCATGCACACGTGTGTGCACACACACCCAAGTAAGCACTCGAAGGCCCCAAGACCGTGGCCAACTTGAGACCATCCCCTTCCGTCTTCCACACCCAGTCCTTGAAATTTCTTCCAGTCACTGCCCAGACAAACACAAGTGTGTGAAGCACACAGGGCTTCTGTGACCTCAAAGAAGACTACAGTGTCTTAAGGGACTCTTCTAGGACTGGGGGTGTGACTCAGAGTGCAAGGCTGGGATTCAATCCTGCAAGTGGCAGCAAAAGAAAAAAGAAAAGGATCTTTCTAGCATGACCAACACCAAAAGACACCTGTCTTGCAGGTTAGAATAAACTGAATTTTTCTTTGGTTAGCAGTAGGTTCCAATGGATTTGGCCCTGTCTTGGTGCCTCGGGACCTTTCTCCCGCCTTGCCTAGTTCCCCACCCTAGCCAGCCAGATGCCTCCAAAGAGAATCCCACCATCCCTCAGCCTCTTCTGCAGGAGGACACAGGGTTTCCAGTGGCGGCTTCCTGGAGGTGACAGAGGGCTGTCTCTCCAGTGTTCTGCTCCAATGGCCTCCTTGGGGGACACACCATCCCCTCCCTTACTTCCCAAAGTGGAGGTCATGTCGACACACGAATGCGCTCCCTCTCGCTCTAGCTGGTGAGCAGATGATGCTACACTTGAGGGGTGGCCAGCGGGACCTTGTGGAGTTTGGAGGAGGCTGTGAGGCCGTGCAAGCTCGAAAGACTTTGCTTTGCCCTTCGGCATCAGGAAAGCTGGGCCGGATCCCTTCCCGTGCCACAACACCGCTGCCCCTACCTGGCCACCCTTCATGTCCTTCATATTCATGGCGTTCTTCATGCCCTTCCCTTTCTCCTTCTTGTTCTTCTTCCTCTTGCAGCAGCACTTCTTGCAGATGCAGAAGCAGCAGGTGAGGAGCAGCAGCCCAGCGACCACAGCGATGGCGATCAGAGCCCACGGTGGCACTGCCCCCACAGAGAAGGCCCAGAGTCAACCTGCCGCCCCCGCAGGCCTGGGCCCAGAGGGTGGCAGAGCAGGGCGTGATCGGCCATGGCGGCACCCACGCTCCATTGCTTTCAGCAGGTACTCGGGAGCGACCTGCATGTTAAGCTGCAGACCTTAGGTGCCTTTGCGTTAGCGCCCTACTCGTACCTTCGCCTCGGCCCTTGTGGACACTGCGGAGGGAGACGGCAGAGGTTTATGTGGAAAACACAGAGTTCAGTTTGAACCTAGAGGAGGATGGCCGGTCCTTCTCACACCCCGGTGTCACAGGGGCCCCCTGGCGCCCACGGGTCCCTCGGAGACAGAGGCTTCCGGATGTTTACCGCGTGGGCCAAGACAGCCTGGGCTTTGCCAGCTCAGGTGTGGGGGCGAGGCCGGGGCTGCTCTCCGTGGTCCTGAAGCTCCGCCACCCCCAGCTGCGCCTCAGGTCTCCTGCTCGGCCTCCGCCAGCAATTCAAAAGGCAGAAGCAACTTTAATTTTGGGATTTTTGTTTTTGTTTTTGTTTTGTGTTTTTTGGTACCGGGGATTGAACTCAGGACCTAGAGCTTGCGAGGGAGGCGGCAGAACCACTGAGCTAAATCCCCGGCCCCAACTTTAAGTTTTCATATTCTAAAATAAACTGGTTTCAAAATGTAACCGCAAGCTGAGTAATGATTTCTATTTTATCATTTTTCAATCTTTCTACAGTTTTTTAAGCTATAAGAAAAAATTTCCCCTTGGAGAGTGGAGCATATAATCCCCTAAGCCCTCATTGGTTCCAGCCCACACTGCACCCGCCCTACCCCCATTCCTCAAGGGGCTCCCCCAAAGAATCCAGGCAGAGGTGCAAACTTTAGGAAAGAGTCCCGCCCAGCCCCGCCTGCCGGCCCCGGGCCACGCCCTCTAGCCCCGCCCCCACCCCACCACTCACAGGGGATCTTGTTGATCTCGTTGAAGAACTTCTCTTTCAGCTTGGCAAACATGTCCTCCTGACTCTCCCCAGCACCCCCACTCTCCGTGGAGTTGGAGTTGGAGTTGTCTGCGGGTCCAATCGGCATTGTGGCAGTGGTGGTGGCAGGAGCCACAATGGGCTCCTGGTTTCTCTTGAAGATGTTCCTCATGACGACAGCAGGGACGGCTGAGGAGGAGCAGGGAAGAGGGCAGGGTAAACATCCCAGATGCCCAAGTGCAGCAAAGGACCACACAGAGGACAAGGAAAAGCTGTTCCAAAAGCTCAAGACAACAATACGCCCTTCATAGTGCAAAGGTGTTTTGCTTAATGTCAGCAAATGTGGAAAACAGTCATAGTACAGTATGTCAGTACGTATATATTCAGGGGCTGTCAAAACTCTTTTCCATGTGCAAGCTCATGTAATCCAAACCACCAAATAGTCTATGATGCGATACTGTCCCCACTTAGGCAGGAAACAGCTTCAGAGAGGCGAGGCGGCTTACCCAAGGTCACTCAGCTAGAAAATGGGAAACTGGTTTGAACAAATCTGCCTGAATCCAAAGCCTTCAGACCACCGCAGAAGGCGGGGGCACAAAAGCAGAGAGCGTGCAAGAAAGAGCTCATGAGCCCCATCCTTCCATCCTGAGAACTAAGGTCAGCACTTGGCACTCGTTATGTATTATTTTTCTCTTTTACATGTTGAGTTCATACTATATATAGTATGGAATTTTGCACTTTTAACCCAAAATTTTATCTTAAGCCTTCTCCTTTATGATTAAATTTAATTCTTTTGTTGTGACAGGGACTATGTAGCCTAGGCTGGCCTTGAACTTGTGGTGATCTTCCTGTCTCAGCCTCCTGAGTACTACGATTACAGGCATGTGCCACCATGCCTGGCTTAAACTTTATTCTTAAAAAGCTTTCTGGGTATTTAGTTCAGTGGCACTGAGCCTGCGTGGCAAACACAAGGTCCTGAGTTCAATCCCCAGTACCAAAAAAATAAAAAGCTAAATAATATCCTACAAATGGCATTACCATAATTTGTTTATTCTACTGTTAACTAGTAGACAGTTCAATTGTTTTAAACTTTTTTTTTTTTTTTTTTGGTACTGGGGATTGAACTGGGGTCCTTGCTCTTGTAAGGCAGGACACCAAACCACTGAGCTAAATCCCCGGCCCTCAACTTCTTGCTAGGAAAAACATTACTATGCAGCTAGGGATGTAGCTCAGTGCAGAGTTCTTGCCCAGCATGTGTAAGGCCCCAGTGTCCCCACCCCTCAGATACACATCCACATCCGCATCACACACAGACTGCAAGGAACATAACTTCTGGGGTCCGTTTAAGGCTATGCTCTTATGACCTTCCAAACCCTGCCCCACCCTAGTCTCGTCCTTGCCCTCAGTTTATTTCTGCTTCTAAAAGTAGAGCCGGTCCTCTAACCACAATCCTGTGAGGGCATGTGCGGCCTGCACCAGCCTCCCTCCATGCCAGGAACACAGCAGAGCTCGTGGGCACGTGCGGGGTAGTGCTCTGGGGAGCCCGCAGTGGCACAAAGAAGCACTCCGGATCCCTCAAAGACACAACATATCTCGCTGAGGCATCAGTTTACTTAGTGGCAAATGACAATGTTTTTATTATTAAAATAAGCATGGATGGGGGAAAAAATGAGAACCAAGATCTGTCATGTAAAGTTACAAGATCCCAGTGATGAATTAACTGTACTGTATACTCAAAAGGTACCAATAAACTCAATAAAATAAAAAAAAATAATCATGGAGCTGGGCATGGTGGTGCACACCTATGTGTAATCCCAGCATTCTGGGAGGCTGAGGCACGAAGATCACAAGTTTGAGGCCAGCTTGGACAACTTAATGAGATGTGTGTCAGAATTTTAAACAAGGGCTAAGGTTGTTGCTTAGTGGGGGGAAGCACTGAAATAGAGCAGTTTGGACACTGAACAAGAATTTTAAGGAGAAAACACAGATGCTTTCTCTTTGCACATGAGGGGTGAGTTACTTCTCCACCGCACCCATGTTTTCAGAAGGAAAGTTCTGTGCTTCCTCTAAGAAGCTCGCCAAGTCCCGGCCCAGGGAGACTCAGCTCTTCTGGGAGCCCTGTTCAAACACCTGGACCTCCATCTTGTGTGTAAGTAAGGATCGAAGGCCCTGGACCTGCACTGGGGCTGATGGACCTGTGGATTCCCTGGGACCCACTTCAGCCACTGTGTCAGAGCAGGGCGTACATCCGGGCATCACCCACTCGTCTGCCCCACCCCAGCCCCCCTAGGACCCCTGGCCTTTGAAACAATAACAGCTTTACTGACATGCAACTCATCAGCCATATCACCCCTGTAATTTACTCCCCTAAAGTGTACAGTTCAGTGGTTTTTAGTATATTACAGTTGTGCAACTATTTCCATAGCCTAATTTTAGATCATTTCCAAAAGGAAATGCTGTAGTAATTAGCAGTCTCTCTATCCCTACCCTCTTCCCAGCTCTAGCAACCACTAATCTGTCTCCATAGATCTGCCTATGCAAAGCATCTCACATAAGCCGATTCATAAAATACGCAGTCTGTGGGAATGGCTCCTTCCATTTACTGTGATCTTTTCAAGCTTCATCCTTGTTGTAACACACATCAAGTCTTCATTCGTTTTTTGTCAGATAATATTCTGTTGGATAAATACAGCACATTTTTTTACTGACCTGGTCAATTTCTGGACATTTGGGTTATTTTCATTTGGGAGCTCTTAGGCCTAATACTGCTCTGCATAGCCATGTATAAGTTTTAATCGGACAGGTTTTCATTTCTTTTGGATAAAGATTTAGGAGTGACATTGCTGGATCGCATGGTAACCATGTTTGATGTGTTAAGGAACCGCCAAACTATTTCCCCAAGGTGGCTGCATGAATTTATATCCTCAGCAATGAATGAGGCTTCCCAATTCCCCGTCCTGGACAGTACTATTTGTTCATATGCGCCTTTTGGTTTAAAGTCTTCCTGGGAGGGAGGAAATGGTGTCTCACTGTGGGTTTGAGTTGCATTTCTCTAATGACCAGTGATACTGTCTTTTTCTGTGCTATTTAATTGTTTTGTTTATTTGAGATGGGGTCTCACTATGTAGTTGAGATTGACCTGGAACTCACTATGTATCCCAGGCTGGTCTCGAACTCACAATGATCCTCCTGCCTCAGCCTCCCGAGTGCTGGGATTACAGGCGTGCGCCACCATGCCTAGCTTGTTTTCTTTTGAGAAATTTCTTTGCCAAATTTTTAATGAAATATTTGCCTTTTGATTATGTATTACTCCTAGCTCCTAGTCAGATGGTGGGGGTGGAGAGATGAGAGGGAGGTCACTGTCCTGTCCCCACTGCGGCTGGAGCCAGCGCCCCCACGAGGACAGAGGGGCCACACACCAAGGCGCCACGTATCCACTGCAGTTCTAGAGTCCCTGCATTATCTTTCCGTGTCTTTTGTTGGCATCCATTGAAACAAGAAAAGTTTTTACATTTTGATGATGTCCAATTTCTTCCCTTTATTGCTTACCTCTTCAGCAGTGTCTCCAAGAAATAATCACATAACCCATGGTCACCAAAATGTACTCATGTTTTCTTATAGGATTTTTATAGTTTTAAATCTTACCTTAATGTCTACAATTCATTGTATATGGTGTAAGGGGCTCAAATTCATTATGTGGCTATGCATTTGACACAGTGGCATTTATTGAAAAGTATATTCTTTCCCCTTCTGAATTTAGTACTCTTAAAAAAATACGAGCTGACCATAAATGTAGAGCTTTACTTCTGGACCCTTGAGCCGAATGCACTGAGCTTTATTTCTGTCCTTACACTAGCACCACAATCTTAATGACTAAAGGTTGTAGTAAGTTTTAAAATCAGGCAGAGTAAATCTTTCTACTTTACTCTCTTATTAAGATTGTTTTGGCTACCCTGGGGCCCTTGCATTTCTGTAGGAACTTTAGGATCAGCTTATGGTTGCTTTTTATCTTTATTAAATCGATTGGTACATATTAGGTATACAACACAATCACATTCATCATTGGGATCTCGCACCTGTACATGACTTATCAGGTTATTTTTCCCCATCCCCCAGCCGTTCCCCCAGCCCCTCCACCCTTCCCTGTTTACAAACACACTGTTTCCATGTTTTTCCTTTTCACAAATTTTTTTCTTTTCCCTTTTTACCTTTCCCCTACCCCTCCCACTTCCTCTACTCTTTTACTTTTCTTCCTATTACACAATATCAATTATACATTTTAATCCTTATTTACACTTTAACTTTTTCACACCACAGAAACCATTCGGTATTTACACGTGTGTAACTTATTAATTTCACTTAAGAGTAATTTAATTCAATGTGCAGCCACTTAGATATAAATCACTCTAGTTTCTTTCTTTCTTTCTTTTTTTTTTTTTTTTTGGTACTGGGGATCAAACTCAGGTCCTTGCACTTTCTAGTTTCTCATTCTTTATGGCTGACAGGTATTCCATTTTATTAAAAAGAAAAAGAAAGAAAGAAAGAAACACATCTTCTTTATCCAGTCTCCAGTTGATGGGCAATTGGGCTGTTTCCAAGTTTTAGCTATTACAAACTGTGACGCTATAAATATGGGTGCACATATATCACTGTGATATGATTCTTTTAATTCTTTTGGGAAGAGATCCAGCAGAGGGATGGCTGGGTCAAGTGGGACCTCTAGTCCTAGTTGTCTGAGGTATCTCCATATTGATTTCCACAGTGGTTGTACCAGTCTGCACTCCCACCAACAATGGAGAAGGGTTCCTTTCTCCCCACAACCCTATCAACATTTATTATTGGTTGATTTCTTGATAGCAGCCATTCTTTCTGGGTAAGATAGAAGAATATCAGTGTTGTTTTCATCTGCATCTCTTGAATGACCAGTGATGTTGAACATTTTTTCATATGATTATTTGCTGCTTTTACTTCTTTGTCTGAAAAAATGTCTGTTCATTTCAGATGCCCATTTTTGAATTGGGTCTTTATTTTATTTTATTTGTTTTTTGAGACCAGGGCCTCACTATGTAGTTGAGACTGACCTGGAACTCACTATGTAGCCCAGGCTGGTCTCAAACTCACAGCGATCTTCCTGCCTCAGCATCCCAAGTGCTGGGATTACAGGCATGCGCCACCACGCCCAGCTTGAATTGGGTATTTATATTTGAGGGGTCTGATTTTTTGGAGTTCTTTATATATTCTAGATAGTAGACCTTTGTCTGACGAATAGCTGGCAAATTTTTTTTCCCCACATTATGGGTTGTGTCTTAGCTCTCTGGAGGAATGACAGCCTCTTTAATAAATGGTGTTGAAAAAACTGAATTTCAACTTGTTAAAACTAGACTCGACTCTTTCACTGTGCACTCAACTAAAATCCAGGTGAATTAAGGATATAAATATTAAAACAGAAACACTAAACTGGCTGGAAGATAAGTTAGGTAGAACTCTTGAAGATATCAGCACAGGAAAAGACTTTATGAACAAATCCTCAGTAGCACGGGAACTAGCACAAAGAATCATCAACCGGGATCTCATCTTTTTAAAACACTTCTGTACTGCCAGGGAAATCACAAGCAGAGCTAAGAGATCAGCTTGTGTATGTAAGCAAACTAGCTGGGAGTTTTGTAGGGACTGTGTTGAATCTGTAGATCAATTTAGGGATTATCACTGTCTCAATGATACCAAGTTTTAGAATATTTTTCCATTTATTTAGATCTTTAATTGCTTTCAACCCTGTTTTGTAGTTCTCAGTATATAAATCTTGCACCTCCCATTATATTTATAGGTATTTAGTTATGATGCTAAGTGGAATTGTTCTCTCTCTCTCTCTCTTCTCCCTGTCATGGTTCTGGGAATGGAACCCAGGGCCTCAAGGTATATACCAGGTGAGGGGACTTCCGCCACCTAGCGCCAGCCCGCCCGGACTGTCATCTCCTACTTCCCGGTCGTTCATGACTAGTGCTTAGTGTACAATGTCACACTGCCTGCGTAGGAGTCCTAATAAGTCCGTGTGTGTGTTCCTTAGGGTTTTATGTACACAGAAGCCGGCACTGGACAGCATTTTAAAGCTTCCTTTACAATCTGGATACCTTCTCCTTTCTTTTTCTTCCTTACCAGTGCTGGCTAGCACCTAGGATGAACAGAAACGGTGAGCGGGAATTCTTGTCTTCTTCCTGATCTTACGAGAAAATGCTCAGTCCTTGTCGATCCGGGACAATGTTAGCCGTGGGCTTTTTGTAGGTGCCGTTTATCAGGCTGAGCCCACACGGCTCGCTCTTTGGAGTCTCCATTGTAATCTCAGCCTGGGCCCAGGACCATGGCAGTCCTGCTCTTCATTCTGCACCCGGCTCCCCACCAACGCCTCAAACCACCCGTTCCTCCGTCCCCAGCACCTCTGGCTGACTGTGAATCCCTGGGATACCGCCCTCTGTGAGAAAACTCCAGGCGAATCCCTTTCCATAACTGCATCTCCTCGTATAAAAATTGCTGAAGAAAACAACGACCTATTTTTCACAACTGTTGCAAATTTAATACATTTCACCTTACTTTGCTCACAAAATGACACCCAATGGATGTGGTGGGCTGGATCTGAATCTGAGAAGTGTTTGTCCAGCCCCTTTCAAGATGCCTGGAAATGTGGAGCTTCTCTCAAAGAGCAGACCATAGACAGAAAGCAGCCCCTTAACAGACACCACTGGGATAAAGAGCCAGCCAGGAAGGAGAGGTCACCTTCTCCAGGGTCAGGTCACCCTCAGACCAAGACAAGGAGGAGTGAGCTGCGTCACAGGTCCGAAGCCCCAGGAAAGAGCCCGGCAGGAACCACTGGAGGTTCTGAGCAGAGCAATCACCGGAACTAAAAGCAGGTAAATCAGAGCCAGACCGGAAGTGACGTGGACCCCGTAAGCACGCCGGAGATGGAGCACAGCTAACACAGCGCATGTGACTGACATTCGTTCATTCAAGTATTTCTTGAGCTCGTGTTATACTTCGCTCATAGAACTTCCATAAAATAAATATTAAGCAACTGCACAGGAATGAATGTAAAGTTGTCATTGTGAGAAGTGCCCCAAAGGAGAGATAGCCAGTGGTGTGAGGGTTTCCACTGGGCATACTGAACCTAACTGGGGGAGCAGAAGTGCTTTCCTGGGGAAGCGATGATCGAACTAAAACCTAAAGGGAAAGTGGGAAGCATCCAGGAACAGAGGCAGAGAGAACGGCAAGTGAAAAGGTCCGGAGGTGGAAGAGTGGGAGGAGCACAAAGCCTGAGGGGCCACAGGGCAGCAGGAGGGAGCAGAAGTGGATCAAGAAGAGGCAGGATGGGCGGGGCCAGGCCAGGTACTTCACAAGGGGCCACATCCAAGCATCTTCTCTCCCTCAGAGGAGCGAAAGTGTCAGAAAGCCTAATGGACAGGGGTGAGGATAACACGTACAGATTTCTGTTGCGAAAATTTCCCTGTGGCTGTAGTGAGGAAAGAGTTGAGAAGAGGACAATCCAGACAGCATCCCTGGGGCCTCCCCCAGTGGGGAACGACTTCCCCAGGGAGGCAGGGCCACTAACAAAGCAGCAGCAGCTGACTGGGGTCCCGGGGCCTGGAATGCCCTTTAAATCCCTCTCCAATAAAATCCACAGGGCTCCAGCTGCCCGGCTGACAAGGTGGCTCTTGGTGAAAAGCAGGCCCAAGGCAACTGGTCCTGGGGACAGGGTAGGTCCAGGGCCCATCTGTCCAGTGTCCACCCAGGCACTCAGGCCAGGAGCCTCAGGTCAGGTCATCCTCCGCACGCCACTTTCTCTCTCTCTGCCAGCTTCCACTCTGTCCGCCCACTGACTCCTCTGTACCGGCCCCTGGATCTCGGCACAGGGAGACAGCTTGGCCCGGCCCACTGGTTCCCAAGCACACTTTCCGCCTCGTCTGCTCTCAGGCACTCAGTCCCTGCCACAAACCCACCCAACAGAACCATTTCTGTCAGCCTGTACGCCTGCCATCCCTCGGCCTAGAATGCTCCTCTGTAGAAAGCCATGAGCTCCCTGGGGCCACCCTGACCCCTCCTGCCATAACCTTTACTCATTTCCTCAACTCTTTGAGCTCCTTGGCCAGCCCCGGAGAGCTCCCCCATCAGCCTGGCCCTGCCCCGCAGGTGACACTCAGCATGCACACAGCTGTGGGGCTCGGAGACACTCCAGCCTCACTGCAGGCTGCACAGAAACCTCTGGAGACAGGGCCTTTGTCACGGTGCGGGCCCGGGCCTCCCTCACACCCTTGCCTGTGGTCGCAGAATAGAAGCCACCTCGAGTGTGTGTGCGCGGCAGCCTCCCTGGCCCGACCACCAGGGAAGGTCTCGGAAGCATCTCGATTCCTCTTGTTCTAATGCTCACCTGTTCCCTCTCTCCTGCCGGTTCTCTCCCCATTGAAATTGTCACCTGCAAATCACGCACCCAGTGAGAAGCACCACATGCCACTTCCCGACTCCCAGACCCCTGCCCTCTCTCCCGGCCACACTTCAGAAGGAGCTGCCACCACGCCACTCCCTCGCCTCTGCCTCTCCACCGCGGCTTCCCCGCCCCCCCGTCACTCTGCTCTGGGAAAGGTCACACGTGACCTCCAGGTCACAAAACCCAAGGGGCGTTTTCACTTTAACACAACTTCTGAGCCGTGTGTGCCCTAATCCTAACTGCCACCCTCCACAGCTCCAGAGAGAGGGTTTACAGTTTGTGGCTAAGAGGAGTCCTCGTTGAGTTCTAGTGTAGAGTTGGTAAGCGACGACCAAAGGCCAAATCCAGCCCCCGTCTAATTTTTGTACATAAAATTTACTAGAGCAAAGCAACACTCACAGTCCGCCCATCCGCCATAGCTGCTCAGAGCTGAGCGACTGTGACCGGAGACGTCCAGGCCCAGGAGACCGCAGTCTTTTACGCGGTGTCTGGCACACATCAGGGGCTCGCAAATGTGTGGGATGCGAGTAGGTGAGCAGGGCAGACTCGGGTCATGGGTCACATCGTGCCACTCACAGATGACACCAGTGCCGTGGTGTCCCCATGTCACCACGTGGCTGTGGCTGAGTCCCAGGCCCTTTCTACAGATGTGTTAGGACTCGGTCACTCCGGCAGTCACCAGGAGGACCCAGTACCCTCAAGTGGGCACAGCGGAGGGGCGGCGATGCACAGGGTTCTGAGATTCCCCCACAGAAGACCTGGGCAAGGGAGAATCAGACATGTTCCCAGGACACCGCTGGACCCCAGGTAGTTCCTTTCACCTTGCCATCAGATTTTTTAATGTTTTTTATATTAAGACAAGATCTTGCTAAGTCACCAGGTTGCCCAGGCTGGGCTCAAGCTTGGGATCCTTTCTGCCTCAGCCTCCCACAGTGCTGGAATTACAGGTGTGCCACTGTGCCAGGCTTCTGGGCACGGTTCCATTGCCCCTGGAAACAAGAGTCCCACAGTGAGAGACTTAAGAGCCCCTCAGCAGACACTGCCTCCGACTGACCCCACCGCCCCGTCAGCCAGCTCTGTACTGGCTCTGAGCGGGGGGGGGGGG
>NW_022900923.1:41493532-41523895 GCF_012274545.1 Fukomys damarensis
GGTGGGGGGGGGGGGGGGGGGGCTGCCACATCCCTCCTGATTTGCTTTTCTCCCCAGCACTTTTACCAGCTGACGTATTATGTATTTTATCAATTCTATTTGCCCATCTCCCGTCAGTAGAATGTAAGATTCAGAAATGCAGGGATCTTTGACTGGTACACAGTACACGCTCCATAAACAGCCCAGACCGGACGGAGACCTTAATCTCTGTTGTGCCCTTGCTGTGTAGCTCAGCCCTCTCCAGCGTGTCTGTGATGTGACCCAACCATTTCTGCAGCACTTAGCACTCATTTTAAAACGAAAACAAAACAAAACAAAAAAATTCACTTTCATCTTCCTTTTTTGCATATACAAGTTAGGGGCCTTTGATTCCTCACAAAACAAACAAACAAACAAATGCTGAAGTGTTTGTTCTCAGACTTCTATGGGAAAGGAGGCCCAGACTTGCCAAGGTCACACAGGCATCTGGGAGCGATGTGGAGGCAGAATGGAAGTTTCTGGGCCCCATCCAGCGCCTTTTCTCCTCGGGCACCGAGGCTAAGCAAGCGGGGGAGAGGGACAGGAGAGGGGAGGGGAGGGGTGAAGAAAAGCCAGTTCCTCCCGCGGCTGTCACTCCCTTGACCCCCCTCAAGGCTCAGAGCTGCACCCCGGGGAGGGGGCTACAGGAGCCGAAGAGTTGAGGATGACAAATGGATGTGGGCTCCGTGGGCTCCCAGGCAAAGCAGCTCCTGTGTCTGGTCAGAGTCAGCTGAGCAGGAGAGCATGAAACGGGGTACTAAGCAGAGAAGGCCGCAGCTGCCCCAGCACAGCCTGGCTGGGAGCGGTGAGGAGCAGCAGACCAAGAAGCCCCTTGGGGAGCAGATTCCCAGGCACCACGAGGGGACCCCAGGGGAGCTGGCTGGAAGGCAGACAGCCAGGCACAGGCCAACCCTAGAACAAGGAACAGCCTGCACTGGGGCTCCCCAGGGCTGGCTGGTGGCAACTGGCTGCGGCTGGGAGCAGCACACCTCCTGAAGGGTCACTGCTCACAAGGTGATGGCACTGTTTATTTATTCAGAGATGGCGGATGCAGCAGGCAACCCTTCAGTACCTACTTGAAGGGAGTGGATGATGGGGACACGACCTTGGGGACTCTGGTCCCCCGAGCCTTCCTCTCTGCTTCTGCCCACCATGAGGCGAGCAGCTTTCCTCCGCCAGGCCCTCCCACCGTGTTCATGCCTCACCACGGACCAAAAGCAGTGGAGCCACCCACCATGGCCTGAAACTGTGAGCTGAAGTAAATCTGCCCTCCCTTAAAAATTATTTTCATTGACGCAAAGTTGGCTAACATAGAACTGCAGGCAGCTACAGGTTTAACAATGGCAGCTCCCTTCACTGAATACAAGGATGTCGCTCTCCACCTGCCTGGAGGACCATGATTATCAACATCATCTCAGAGGCAAATTTCCCTTGTAGACAAATGACCTGCTTGAGGCCACACTACTCAGCGGAAAGTTTAAACCAAAGTTTAAACCTGTCTCCACATCTGGTGTCTTCCCGCTCTGCTTCCCAAGGCTCAGGTGGGGGAATTTTCCAGAACACAGAATGTCCACCAGGCAGGCACTACGCTGCCGGGGCAGTGACCAGACACAGGCAGAAGGGGTACAGGACGCCCCCCGGCTCTGTCAGAGATGGCCGCCTGCCTCACGTAAAGGTACCGAGGGCCAGAACAACAGCACAGGGAAGCGGACAGGGCCAAGGAGAGGTGATGGGCAGCCTGGTCTCCGCGACAGCCTCTGGAACACCCAGGGCCCCTGAACACCAGACACCCGCCTGAGCCACGGTGACAGCCCCACGTGGCCTGGGGTAGGAGGGGCGTCAGGGAGCCGGTGGCGACCTGGCTGACCTAACCTTCATCACAGTCTCTCTTTCCTCTGCCATTAGGATGGAGCCACAGGAGGGTGGCCAGGCCAGGCAGCGGGGCTGTGGGTGGCTGCTGAGGAGGGGCAGGAGCGAGCCTTGGGACACCTCAGGAGGGAGCAGAGGGAGCCCTGTTACCGGCCTTCTGTAACAAGCAGAAACATCTGTCTCGGGGCTCCATCTTCCCTTAGCTCCAAACACAAGGCGCTCGGCGCTCGGCTGTGACCCCTGCATCTGGACCAAATGGAGACTGATTGACAACAAGCTGGAGTGGGAGGGAGGGGACAGGGATGAGACAGCCCTGCACACATTCACACCCACACCCCAGAGGCTCTAGGATTTTTTTCTTTTTTTTTACAGAATTAGGAATTGAACCCAGGCCTTCACACGGAGCCACATCCTCAGTCCATTTATTTTTCTGAGTCAGGGTTTCACTAACTTGCTAAGTTGCCCTGGCTGGAATTGAACTGGAGATCTTCCTGTCTCAGCCTCCTAGTGTGCTGGCCTCACAGGAGTGGAGCACCATGTCCAGTGTAGAATGTTCTAGTCTGAAGGGCTTTGCTCTTTGTATGCGGATATGGGATGATCTCAAGGGGGACCATCACTCAGGGCACAGGAGTACGCGTTGTCCCTGTGTGCATGCTCCTGTATCCACAGCTTTGCTCTGGAAAGGCCCAGGAGTGGAGGCCGCAGCTGTCACTGCCTGTGGGGAGGGGTTCTGGGAAGAGAGCAGCTGGCAGGTGGATCTTATTGTATGTTTTGAATTGTGAATCGCACAAATCCTCCTGGTTCCCCAGGACCTGGTTCCTTGGTCCTCGGCCTTGCCAAGGAGTCCCTCGGGCAGCTTACCCAGGAGCAGCCTGGCCTTCCGAGCCAGGAGGCCACAGCAGGGTGCGCTGGCCGGACCCTCCCCTAGGACCATCCCCCAGCGAGTGCCTAACCCCGATCAGGGCGGACAGTGGAGCTCAGACTGGACCCCACTCACTCATCCTGCAGGCACTGTGCTGGCAGAAGCCAGAGCAATGAGCTGGAAACAGGTTAACCAGCACGATGCCTCCTCACTGAGCCTAGCAGGCTACCAACGATCAATACTTAAGGACAAATGGATGGCTTTATTTTCTGCACCAAAGCTCCGGTCCAACATTTGGTCCTGGGAGACAGAGGATCAAGTTTTAATGAATTAATTTTCTGGCTCATTTTGAAAATAAATTATCCATTTCTTTGAGTTCCTTGTGTACCACGGCCTGACGCGGCTTCCTGGGCCAGCTTGGTCATCAGCAGGGCTGCGGCTCTCCTCACCTGGCCTGGGGGAGCTGCCCACTCCGGGTTCCCGAGGACTTCGAACTCTCCCACAGAAGCCACTCTCCTTTTTAACCCTCGGAGCCCTGCCATTTCCATTTGCTCCCTGCTCACTGCCCTGGGTGCAGTGGGATCTTCCTGAGGGTGTTCAACCTGCCACCCAGCTCCCCAACCACCCTCCACTCATCCAGGGGGAGAAGCTGCCGAGTCACCGCCCACCTCCAGACCAGCCCTTGGCAGTAAACGGTGGGCTCTGGCTGTCCCCAGCCTGCTGCAGCCCCCGAACCCTGGGCCTTACCCAGACTGCTCTGCTCCCCAGCAAGCGCCTCCCAAACCCGCAGGCAGTTCCCCTGGGTGGAGTCCAGGGTCTCCCACCCTCTGGGCGTCAGGATGCTTGGGGGCAGGCCAGGAAGGGCGGGGTCCTGAGTGGGTACAGATGGAAGCCTGGGCCCCCCAGAGCCGGGGCCGCATGTGTGGGTTAAGGGCAGTGCCACGTGGTGTCACCAGGCCTTGGGGGACTTGCTGTGTGCAGGCTCGGGGGACGGTCGCAGAGATCCTTCCTGGTCAGGATCCATGATGGGGGCTGCTGTCTACAGAGTGTGGATGGGGAAAGAGGGGCTGGGTGGCTCAGCAGTGACCAACCATGAGAGCAACGCACCAGACGGTCCAACTGTCCCCTGTGACCCTTCACACCAGATGCACATCTTCATTTTCTGGGGAAAACCATTAAAAATTGATGCCTCTTCTCCTCTCTAACTAAACATGACAAGCTTTGAACACATACACAGAGCTGAGCACCGCCCCCTAGGGACTGGGTGAAGAGCTGAAAGGCCTTTTAATGTGTGGGCAGTGGAGAAGGGCAGGGGCGTGCTCGGGGTGCGGGGTCGCGTGCAGGACTATAGGAGGGCAGTGTGCGTGGGCGCAGAGGTACACAGAGCAGCACGGGGTGTGTGGGTGTGGCGGTGTGGCGGTGTGGCGGTGTGGCCTGTGGAGGGCCGTGGTAGGCATGGAGAGGAGAACAGGCAGGAGAGGAGCTGCAGTGGGGTGATGGTGCCCGCCTTACCCCAGGAGAAGGCAGGGACCTAGAAGCCTGCTCCTACGCCAGCCTCTGAGGCCCAGTGGTGCCCCCTGCTGTTCCTTTTGGAACTGCCTGCCTCGACACCCTCTCCACACAGCCCCAGGCCTCTGGCCGCCTGTACACCCCACCCCAATGGGCAGATGGGCACCTGGCCAAGTCAGTGCTCACACCCGGAAAGGCGGCAGCAGCGGCAGGAGCAGAACAGGCCCCATTAGCCAAGCAATGAGGCAGAGCCCAGGTAGCCGGCACAAGCCCTGGGAGGGCGTGCTCACCCCCCTGAGCCGGGGAAGCATCGCTGTGCGCACCATGCACACACACACACACACACACGGATAGCATGTGTATAAACACCATGTGGGTGTGAGCATACGGGCACTGTGAACATGTGCAAACCAGTGTGTGAGCGTGTTACAAGTGTGGAAGGTGAAGAGCCCTAGGTGAGGGGAACTGTACCCACAACACCATCCGGGAAACCGTGGTGTGGCTGAAGGCCCTGTGCTTGGATAAAGCAGGGAGACTACAGTGTGGTCGCCTGACACACAGCCCCCCACAGCACCCTTCCAGCGCCCCAGGGCAGCAGTTCCCTGCAAAGGCAGCCTCAGTGTGGGCTGCAAGGTAGCAGGGCTGCTGGGTCCTGGCCCTGGAAAGCTCTCTGTCCTAGGGGACAACCCAGACTTAGCTCTGTCCCCCAAGCTGGGGAGACTTCTGTCCAAGGCTGCTCTGCTCTGGAGGGGCTGCAGAGGCCAGATGAGCTTGTGTCTCTGGGTAGCGTTTCCCAGGCCCAGACAGAGGCCAAGGCCCTATTACTGGGGGTGGGGGGTGCCGTGAGGCTTACATGTAGGCCTCATGCACTGGCACAAAGCGGGCCCAACATAAAAGGTCCTGGGTTCTCTCCACGCAGCAAGGCTGAGTCTAGGCTGACCCCGCACACGAGGTCAGGCGGTGTCCTCCAGATCGAGGCTGCAGTGCTAACCACACCGCAGTCTGACTGCCCACCCAGGAGGACAAGGGCTGCTGCCCAGGTGAGCGGCCGGGGAGCCTGAGGCCCAGAAGCCTCCTCCCCAGCTCCACATCTCCTCCAGACGGCGTCACGTTTGACTGGTGTCAGTCACTCACTCGTGTGAGCCGCTCGGTCCCAGGACCATGAGGGTGCCGGGTGGAAGCACCTTGCTCACCTCTGCATTTCCGGTCAGGCCCCACAGCCCTGCTCGAGCAGCCTGCCGAGGCTCTCTGCCTCAGAAGAGGGAGCTGGAGGGGCGCATCTGCGGGGCCAGACCCTCTCGGCCACGGCCATGCCTGAGCGGCGGGCGGCCTCCAGCAGGCAGACCAAGGACCGCTTCCCGCTGTGACGGGCTGGGGAGCAGCTGTCCACCTCATCTGACCCTGGAAATAGCCCTGGTGTGTTTAACTGCTTAAAATCTGTGCTTGGTGCTGAGCTGATGCTTACTTTCACTTTCTCCAAGTCCTGGGCCAGGCCCCATGCTAAGTGTTAGTGATGCAAGATGAATAAAACTCAACCCCGTCTGGAAGTAGCTCACCGGGGAGACAGGAGACCCAGGCCCTGATGGACGCGGGGCAGATGTTTCTCCTGCCCCGTGACACAGGAGACAGCAAAGGCCTCACTATGAACCTGGCTCCCACCTGTCACCCCAGCCCAGGACGCTCTCCTTCCCACAAACAGCTTCCCGAGCCCCTGGGAGGCAGGACTGAGTGTGTGTGTGAGTTCGGGAGCTGGGGGGTCAGGAAGGCATCGCCCAGGGGTGGGGATCTCTGCTGTCACAGCAGGCCGGTGCTGCATCCCAGCCTTCTCAGCCTTCCAGGCAGCCAGTCGTTCCATTTTACAGATGAGGAGACCGAGGCCCAGCAAGGCAGAAAAGCAATCGCTCACAATCACAGCAATTTCTTCTTCCCCAAAGGATCAAAAGAGCTGAACACCCAAATAGCATCTCATCTGTGGGCCAAAGTGGGGGCAGGAGGAGTCAGAAGTGTTGGGAATCTGCTCTCGGGGTGAGGGAAATAGGGCAGCAAGGAAGGTGCAGTCTGGTCACCCCCTTTTCATGGGTGCATCCCTCCTGGCAACACCAGCAGGCCCTGCGACAGGGAAGCACCCACTACCGCCAACACCTCAGCCAGCTCACGGTCTCCAGAAACCAAAGTGGGTCACCTGAGCCCAGGGGCACAATCATATTCCCCGAAGACGCCAACTTCCTCCTCCTGCCCGACCTGGGGCTGAAACAGATGATGAAACAGGGAACTACGTGAGGATCCAAACCTAGGAGACAGTTGGGCTGAGGAAAATGACTCCAAGGACAGGAGGGGCGCGGGGTGGGGTGATTAGCACTGCACTGGGGCAGACTGTCCAGTTCGGGGCTCAGCTCTGCTGCCTTTAGCCATGTGAGCTTGGGAAAGCTGCTTAACTTCTCTGGCCTGGTTGCTCCATCTGCAGAATGGGGACATCATGAGCCCAGGCTCAGGAATGGGTGTGCAAGGCATACTAGTGCCAGCCAGGGAACAGGTGTGAAAGAGGCACCCAGGGATGCCCGGGGCGAGGTAGGCTGGGCCGCTGTCAACCTCCTGTCAGGGCACCCATAAAGTTCCTCTCCCTTCTCCCTGGGAGAATTCCAGCTCTGAATAAACCATTCCACACCCCCTGCCCTCCTCTCCAGCCTGTCCCAGCCCAGCTCCTCTCCTCTGAGCCTCTGCCCTTTCCCAGACTTCTTTCCCCCTCTGGGCCCTGATGCTGCCCCCTCCCAGGCATCTTAGCCTCTGCAGCCTTCTCCTCAGTGACTGCAGTGCCTCCACTTTGGCTGCCCAAATTCTAAGTTGTGTGTGGGCATCTGACCCGCCTTCCTGGCAGAAGTCAGCAGAGTCCGCTTGTCCTTCCCAGTCCCACCCCACGGCTGACACCAGGACACAATGACACGGGGCCGCCCAGACTTCTCAAGGACACCCCGGCTGAAGCCTCCGCCTGGCAGGCAGCTCTGTGGGCAGGAGTCCTCCTCGGCAGTGAGTGGCACTGGGGCTGGGAGTCATTACCACAGGGCCCAGGGGGACCAGGGAGAGGAAGGGGCAATGGGAGCACCAACACGGAGTGGATTGGGAGGGAAACTGTGGACTGGTGAGATCAGAACAGGAAACCACTGGGACAGAGGCGAAACACTGATTACGTCTTCGGGTTGAGCAGAGTTTGGGAGACACAAGGACCCTCCTGGGGACTTCTGTATTTATACAGGTGCACGCGGTTCGCAGGATCATTACAACTCATTCAAAAAGAAGAAAACAAATGTGCAGAGCAGACAGGGCTGCCAGGTGCTGGGGGACCCCACAGAAGTGAGCAGTGTGGGCACCGGGCCCCAAGTTGCCAAGCTATTTCCCCAGGCTCTGCAAGTAGCTCAGAACCTAGACACCACTTCGGGAGGTGTCTGCAAAGGGCAGCACCGAGCAGAGGGTGGGAGGAGGTAGAGTGGGTTCAGGAGGGCCGGCTGGGCCCAGGCCAGAGCAGAGCTGGCAGGATGCCTGGGTGTGAGTCTCACAGCAAACCAAGATGGCGCCACTCACAGCCACAAGTCGGGAAAAGGTGAAATGCTGGCAGCTGGCTTGGGAGGGGACAAGGCAGCACAGCTGTCCCTGGCTCCAGAGATGCCCTTCCAGGAGCCACTACGCAGAGCCGCTGGGAACAAGACTTCTCAGAATTCTCTCACGGGAGCTGAAGCTTTGTGCTGCGCCCATCACTGCCCAGCACACATTCAGGAACGGCCGTGCCCTGCAGTAGAACAGCCAGGAAGTGCACAGGGGGCTCACCGGCATGAGACCCCTGGGGACACTGCGCCCCACGGCCATGGCCCGGGAGGGGGCCCATCCACCCACGCGTGGCGTCTACACTGCAGAGCCCCGCCTCCCATCACACTGAAGGCCCCAGAACACGGTCACACCCAGCAAACCAAGCCACAGGCAGAAGTGACCTGCCCAAGGCCACGGAGTTGGTAGGGTAGGGCCCCTCTCCCCCTGCAGCAACAGCGAGGGCTGGGGCTGATGAACCCGTGGGGAGGGCTCCTCTCTGCTTGGGGCAGGAAAACAGATTTAGGCACAAAATGAAAAAGAATTTTTCTATTGCCTATGCCACCAGGGACGGTGTGATGGTCTCCGGGGGTAATGGGCGTCCCATCACTAGGGGTATTCAGACAGAGGTCAGCTACGAAGAGGAAGGACGTCATGCACGGTACCGGGTAGGGGACGGTGTTAGCCTAGATGAACTTCAGGGTCCCCTTTCCAACCCTGCAAGCCTCCAAATCTCTGGTATCACCACGCCAGCCCTTGCTACCAGTTGGCCTCTTTTGCACAAGATCCCCAGTTTGTCCTCAGGAAGTGGCCTCTGGCGATGCTGGGAGCCCCACTGTCCTCTCGGTAGCATCACTGCCCTACTAGGGAGGGATGGAGGTGGGGCAGGAGGGGAGAAAGGAGACAGGGGTGACGCAAGGAGGAAGGTCCGGCTTCCAAGAGCCTGGAGTCAGCACGCCCAGGAGAGGCGCAGGGCACAGAGGTGGAACCAGACTGGAGCCAGCTGGGCTCCATCCTCCCGTGCAGCAGGTGAAAGGTCCCAACAGCTCCCTGGGCTTTGGTAGGGAGAGAGGTGAGTGCTGGAGATGTGCTATGGCAGGCAGCTCATTGGGCCCACAGAGATTAAAAATAGTGAGACATACAGGCAAGAAGGGGAGGGGAGCTGGGGACCGACATCATCACACAAGCGACCCTGGAGGGACAAAGGCAGCAGGCAGCAGAGGCTACTTAGCCAGCGCCCATCCTCTGCGAGAGCCTGGCCGCTGGGTGGCTGACCCTGCTCTGTCTGCGAGGCTGCCAGGGGGCGGCACTCACGGGTACTATGGCTTGGGTGTTAGGGAAGGGCTCAGAGAAACCCTACAGAGACCTGGCTTCCCTGGGCCCGGTGCCCTTGGAAGCCCTAACTGCCACCTTTCTCATCAGTGTGGGAATGCGGGTGACTTTAATTTACTGCTCCCACTGCCTCCTTCCAGCGCGGTGACCCTGGAGAATCATTGCCCTGTGCTGAATTCGTCTCCTTGGCCACTTCTAGAATAGCCCACAGGGTTAACCCCATGATCCGTACGTCCCACACTCGGCCCGGGGTGGACAGGTGGGAGCCCGGCCTGGAGGTCTGGGGCTCCGGGGGAGCAGGAAAAGCCTCTAGGTCGCGAAGGAAAGAAGCTGTCTTGCTCGCGTGGGGCTGCTCATGCTCTCACTGAAAGCGATCCTGGTCCCCAGGAAATCGTGGCTCCAATGCTGAACTGGATTCATGGCAACTGACGCACGCTGGGCCCCTGCCACGTGCGCCGTGCATCCCCACGTGGTCCCAGCCGGGAGCTTGGTCAAGCCTCATAAGGTGGCTGCGGCAGTTCACCGGCATGAGAGCGGCAGGGACCCCAGAGGGTGTGGACTCCACGGGATAGGGGTCAGGAGGGGAGGCCAAGGAGGAGTGGAGAGACCCAGGGGAGAATGGCTTTCCTGGCTAGGACTGCAGAGCAAGGGCTCTGAGACAGAGAGGTCTATGCTGGCTCTTCCTTCTCCCACCTGCACCCCACTCAGAACCACCTGGCCTGCGACAGAGCGGGTGGTGCTGGGCACAGCGGTGGCCATGGGCCTCAGGCTGCTGGTGAAGCATCAAACTTGCAAAGGACAGAAGAACTGGAAGGAAACTTAGGGTCCATTCTTTCAGCCCTTACTGAATGATGGGGAAAGCGAGGCACAGAAGGGAGAAATGACTTCCCTTCCAAGTCAGATCCACTGCCAAGTGAGTGACATAGCCATTACTAGAATCTAAAACTCTTTTCAAGATACTGCAGTGGAGGGCTCGGGATTTAGCTCAGTGGCGCCATGACTGCCTCACAATCACAAGGTCCTGAGTTCAATCCCCAGTACCAGAAAAAAAAAATAATAAAGTTACTGCATTGTGCTGCGGGCATCCCCCCACCAGACTTCTTCTCACACACCATGCTGGATGCTTTATATATTGAGGGGAAGTGAACCCAGGCTGAGAAGGGCACAGTAACTTCCCAAATCACACGGTAGGTCAGACAGAGAAATGCAGTGTCCGGTCATTCTTCCTGGGTCTCGACAAACATTCATCCATCCCCTACTCTGAGCCATGATGGGGGCCAGGGTTCTCTCATGCTTTATCTCACTTAAACCTCATGTGTGCGGGCACAACGGGGTAAGTGTGAAGGCCCTGCTGCTTGCTAGGACCCAAATCCTAGCCCTCGTAGACAACCGTCCACAGGCAAGTTACCTGATAGTCTGCAAATAATGCCTCAGTTTCCTCATTCTGTAAAATGGGAATAATAATAGTAACTACCTGGTAGACTATTGTGATGATGAAAGGAGATGATCCACACAAAACACTCACAACAAGGCCTGTTCATATAAATACGGCATTCAAAAATAAATATATTATTTGATAGAGCAGCTCCACTCAAGAGAAATGAAAACATGTCCTTACAAAAACCTTTACACTGATGTTTACAGCAGCATCATTCACAGTACCTGCAGAGCGAACCACCCCACACATCCATCAGTTGGTGAGTGGATAAAATGCACTATATTTACACAACGTAATGTTACTCAGCAAAACCAAGAAATGAAGTACTAATACACGCAATAACATGGATGGACGCCGAAAACAGGGAAATTCAAGAAGGTAGTCACAAGAGACCATATTTCGTAGGATTCTGTTTACATGGAACATCCAGAAGAGGCCAATTTATAGAGACAGAAAGATAATTGGGGTCGGGAGAATGGAGAATAAGGGAATGAGAATGTACATGGGATTTCATTTTGGGATGAAAACTGCAATGAAATTAGATTATAGTGACAGTAGCACAATCCTATTTACTATGTTAAGTCATTGCATTGTGCATTTTAAGGGGGTGCATTTATGGTACGTGAATTACATTTCAATAAAGTAGTTCTTTAGCGTAAGCAGATACTTATAAACTCTGTAAATAAGTTAAGTGGTATCGATCCCAGTCCAGAGATTAGGCTCAGAGGGATTTGTAACTTGCCCCAAGTCCAGTGGCTTGTAGCTTGCAGTATCCGATATGGGACTTTTATCTTTTTAATTCCAAGTCCAGGGCTGCTCTTTCCTGAATTTTCCCTAAAACCTAACACGGCCAGACCCGTGGAGACCAGATCTTCCCTTAACTATCTCAGGAAAAGCTCCCGTTCCCTGTCCCAGTGAGGCCACTTGGGAAGTTCTACCAGGCCCTTCCACCTGGTGGCAGGAGGATGTACAGGGGGATTTAAGGTCAGGGCCAAGGTCACAGGAGACAGCCACCTAAGGGGGGCCCAACATGTCTAGGCAATGCCACCAGTGTCTTCTTCAGGGAAGCCTGGGAAATGGGGCAAATGAACCAAGCAGACGCTCGGCCATGAGCTCATGGCGGGCTTTGGGTGGCCTTGGCTGAGTAACCTCATCAATGGGGCTCCTGGTAAAATGAAATCTGGAGAGAGCTCTGAGGACAGGACCCAGGCCAGGCATCACCAAGGGCCCAGAGTAGCTCTGAAATAAAGTGGCCTCCACCCTCCATACCTGCCACTCTCCCTGATGGCCCAGTGGGGAGAGCATGGGGCAGCGCCATCGTTGAGCAGCCGGCTTGAGCACCTCCAGCCTGGTCAGCCCTGGCCCTTGGCAAAGGATGCCAGGAACAACGTGAGAAGCCTGACTCCGTCGTCGATCCAGACTGCCTGTGGGCCAGGCTGACTCCACTTCCCAACCAGGGAGAGAGGCAGGAAGGAAGGGACAAGGTGCTGCCAGCCAGGCTCCTCGGGCTCCCTGGCAGGAAAGGGTGCCCACTTCCGGGCAGCGCCCCCCACACTGCGAGTGCCAGTGGGGAAGGGGTTCCCACTTCTGCCACCCCAGGGCTCCCAACCCAGTGTCCCAGCCTGAAGGAAGCTTATTCTGCCCTCTACTCTCTGCCTGTTCAACTGTGGACAGCATCCAGGAACCTTGCTGTTCCCAGCCCAGGAACATTCAGAGATTCAGAGCCACCAGCCCCTCTCCTGGCCAAATGAGGAAGATCAGAAAATAAGAGCCGCCAGATTCAGCCAAAGACACCCAGCGTCCAAGTGGCTGCACTGGGAGAGCAGCCCACTGGGTTTGGTGCCATGTGTAAACAGCCCTGCCTGCCCAGGCCTCAGCCAGGAAGCCTGTGTGTGTCCCTGCACGGAGACAGGAAGAGGCCACCTGTGCTTCTGTGAGGCCTGCTGGCTTTTTAAAAACCATCCACCTCACTCGGTCCCCAGGGTATGGGGCTGGGGTGGACGGGGCAAATGGGGCTCCTCTTCCAGGCTCAAATGAGCACAGCTGAGGTCCAGAAATGGGAGAAACTGCCTGCCTATAGCCATGAGGGCAACTTAACGGATCCCAGCTCTTTTCTTTCCCCGCCCCCCATGCAATACTGGGGATTGAACGCAGGACCTTTGCACTAAGCTATATCCTCAGCAAACACCCACTATTTTTTTAAAGGTTTGAGACCTGCTTCACTACCATCCCTACGTAAATTGCCCAGACTGGGCTTGAATTTTCTATCCTCCTGCCTCAGCCTCCCAGAGCTCTGGGATTACAGGCCAACACCACCACAACTGGCTCTATGTCCCTACCAAATCTAGCCACATCCCTGCCCTGCCAGGCACTAAGTTTATATTCCAAATGTCCCTTTCAGCTTTAAGAAATACCACAGTAACGGTCTTCATAGCCCTTTATAGCTAAACCTTCAAAGCCTCTGTGTTAAGTACTCGCTCTCCTATCCTCAGAGCTCTCTGTGAATATTAACATGTTAAATCTTCTTATGAACCCTATGACATTCAAATGACTTCATTTCCATTTCACAGATGAGGAAAACGAGGTAACAAGTGTTTAAATAAGTCAAAGTCCCATAGCTAAAAACCTGGAGGAGTGGAGATTTAAACCCAGACACCCAGCCCAAATATTCACAGTCTCACCCACCATGCAACAGCACCAGCATCCTCAAACACAGGCCCTGCTAGTTCCCATCCCAAGAGAGGCTGCCGATGCCCTGGGCCTCTACCGGAAATGTCCTCCCAGGTGCTGGGGCCTCGAGTGGAGGACACAGGGACAGGCTGCGATCTGTCCCTGAGCAGCCGGCTGCCCCAAGTCTGGCCAAGTGGTGAAAGCAGGCCAGCGGCTCACGGGTGCTGCGGATCTGCTCTGGCAACAGTCTGAGGCCTGGCCAGGGGACACTCCACCCCCCCACTCAGCCAGACTCCCCAACCCCCTGGCTGGGGGCAAACAGAAGCCTAGGGAAGTCATTCTGGCTATCTGGTCTTCAAAGAATGCGGACTCTGGTGATCAGTGTGGGGGCCAAGGAGCCAGGTTTAGTCTTGGGGGTGGCCCTGACCCCTGGGAATATCACTACAGCCCCACCAGCGACAGGTACCAGCGCTGGCTGATTCCCAAGCGAGCTCAATAGATCACCTCCCACGGCTGCCCACCTCCAGATCCACAGCAGGAAGTCCGTCCTTGTACTTCACAGGAGCCCCTCCTGCTGCAGTACAGTCCCGCCACCTCCTACTGGAAAGCTCTGCTTGCAAACGCACCCCTTGTGAAACTGCTAAGGCATTAAAGCGGCCAGCGGCTGCTCTGGGTTCAAGAATTTTGTTTCGTTTGGGGAAAGGCTGTGGGCCTTGGCTCCTCCAGCCCTCTGCAGTCTCAGGATGCGAAGAAAGGGGAGCAGGGTGCAGAGAGGAGAAACAGAAAGCTAACAAAACAAAGGCAGAAGACAGGCTGTGCCATTCACAGCCTCCCTTGACCTGCCAAGGACTCTCCACATCCGTCCCTGGATGAGGAAGCCAGCCTCGCCCGCAGTTCTGCAGCTCCTGCCTGGACACTCAGTGGTTCAATGAGCCATCTGCTCTGAGCCCTTTCTGCAAAAGCTTCAAAGGCCCATCTCTCCAGGGAGCTGGAAGCCGGAGACGTCAGCTCCAAACAATACAGGAAATTTATTAGGGAGGAAGGCGGGGGAACGAGGCCAGCACCCTCAGATCCCTCTGAGACACAAAGCCTTAGTGTGGAAAACCCAAAAGCTCCCTTACAAGTCTAGTGCTCGCTCCGCAGCCTTCCTTTCCAGAACCACTCTGCCCCCGGCCTGCCCACCCCAAGTCAGACTTACTGCCCGTCCTTTGCCACTGGGCAAATATTGACTTTCTTTCACTCGGCATCACCGTGACACGGAGACGGATGGGCCGGCCATTGTCTCGCTCCTCTCAGAGGCAGCACCGGCTGTCAGCCCAGGGGCTCGGAGAGGGCGAGCCAAGAAAACAAAGCGTGGTCTTGGAAGTCACGGGAGCTGTCTCCAGCCTTCTGTTTTGTCCTTCTGTCCTCCCTCCCCAGGCCCAGTCACGCCGGTTTTTCACATTCTGGCCGTCCAGCCACCCTGTGGCTTGTCTGACTCAAGGGAAGCAGAACAGCGGCGTAGCGTGGCAGCCCGGTCTCAGGCTGGGCTCCCTCATGCTAGGCCTGTTTTGGGGGCCTCAGCATTCAAATCTGCACTATGGGGATGTTGGTCCCGACAGCCTCAGTCTCTGGATCGGGAAGGTCACACCCAGCAGGATGCACATCCTCCCCACTGCAAACAGCGCACTGAACCTTGCGCTCTGGTTTGATAAGAAGTGGAAAATAACTGCTCAATGCTCAACAAGGAGGGTGGAAGGAGCCCCGGATTGAGGGGCCACATGTGCTGACCAGATCACCTCTGTCTCAGGTGCTGCATGGTACTGGGCAAGGAGCTCCCGCCTCTGAGCCTCGGTTTCCCCATAATCAGATCAGAGGACTGAGGGATGATCCAGGCTCTGCACTCAGAAGTTCCCTCTCCCTCTGCCACACCTGGCTGGGGCAGCGATGATGCCTCCGGCCTTTTCCCCAGGGCTTGTTTCCCAGCCTTTCCTCAGGACTAACCGCCCTCCTGTCCTGTCCCCTCCTCACCCGGCCTCTGCCCACTGCAGCTCTGTGCAGCCACGCCATCCCCCACAGGCCCTGTGACAAGGACCGCTGCACACTAATTTCTGCAGTGCACAGCAGGAGGGGACACGAGAAACTGGGGCACTGCCTGAGACTCCTATGTGTGGTGCCAGCCGCAGGGCTGTGAGCTCTGTGCCCAGCCCTCCTCTGGCCTGGGCCCCTCTATGACCACATAGAGCCTCAATAAACCCATTCCTGTGTAGCAGCCAATATTACACTAGGAACTCCCGTATTCCAGTTTTACATAGATTATTAATACATGATGGTCACAAGAACACTAAGAGGTTTTATCCCCATTTCACAGAGGAGATAACTGAGGTTCAGAGAAGTTCAATTTGCCTAAATTCCCATAGCTAAATCCCCATTAAGGAGAGCCAAGGCAAGACCCTGGATAGTCGTCTACAAAGTCTTTGCACCCCCTCTTCTCAGCCTGCGAGACAGGACGGAACCAAGAGGAAATGAGTGCCTGATACCCTCATGACCCCAACAAACCTCCCCCTGCACCCCACACTACCTCAGCAGAGACAGAGACAAGAGGACCGGAAGGAATCTGTCCACTTCACCTATGAGGACACTAAGGCCCAGAGGGCACCATGACTGCCTCAAGTCACACAGCGAGTCCGGAGCAAACACAAGCCCTGGCCCTGCCAGCCTTTCCCCCACCCCCCAGCACACCGGGTCTGGTGGGGCCCTGGCAACCCGCGTCCTGGGACCCGGGTGTCCCAGGGCTGAGGAAGCCTCATGCCTCCCAGCCCCGCCTGCCTCAGGGAAATCCCGTCCTTCTCAGGCCCTCGGTTGGCTCAGTCCTGGAGTCTGAGAGAGCGGAGGAAAGGACCCATTTTGGCAGAACCACAGAAGGGACCAAGGTGGCAGAGGGAAGGTAGGAAAGGAAGAACTGGAGGAGAGTAAGTGTCATCAGAAAGCCAGGCAATCTCTCCTCCCTGTGAAGTCCCTACCGCAGAGTGTCTCTAGTGGCCAGATGAGGCAGCTCCCTCCTGCAGGGAAGCTTTGGAAATGTACGGGACACTCACCCTGCAGGTCCATGAAGCCTGCCCTGCCTGCTCCAAGGGCTGCTGTCCACAGGGGCCACTGCCCACCTGCTAAAGTGCTGACACCATGGCTGTCACCTACGGCCACCCCTCGGGAAGGACCCAGATGGCTCAGCACTGCATGAGGTAGTTCCCATTTCTTGTTTAGTCTTCATAACTCAAATACCACCGTTTCTCCTGTGTTTTGACAACCGAGTCACCAAAACTCAAAGATTATAAAGACACTTGCTCAAGGACACGCTGCTGATAACCAGTAAACCAGGGCTCTGTGGATGTGCAGGGCTTTAAATGGTCCAATTCATGCATTTTGTCTCAAATTGGCCACTCTGGGGATAGTGGTGAAGCGGAGCAGGGACTGGGAGTTCCCGGAGACCACCTGTTCCTATCACCCCTCAAGCCCACTTCCTGCTCCTCAGGTACCAGCCCAGAAATTCGGCCCCATATCTGCAGGGTTGAAGGGTCCTAGCAAGTTACCTAGTTTACTCTCAAGGTACAGGTGAAGGAAGAAAAGGGCCTGCCCAAGGTCACACAAGGTCACACTGAGTACAGGCAGAGCCTTCAAACTGAACTCTGCTTGCTGATCTTAAAGCAGGACCTTTCCTACAATCCCGAGGCCCCTGGAGAAGCCATCAGTTCGTTCTCAAGTGGGGGCATAAATGCACCCCAGGTAGGAGTCAGGGCTGCCAGACTGCACAGCGGGAGGCTGCGGGTTCTGGTGGTGCAGCTCTCTCTAGACAGAGAAGATTCCTCAGATCCTCCTTGTAGAGGAGGATACAGGCCAGCCTGGAGGCAAGGAATAAGCCAGCGTGACCTTGGGAGGCCCCTGACATTCCCCTTTTTAACCCCGCGGGGACCCTGTCTGAGGGGCAGCTGTGCCCTTCCAAGAGGATTGCAGTGCTACAAAGCCGGGGCCTCCCCAGAACTGGGTGGCCCTGCCTAGTGCACGGGCAGGCACATCACCCCTTCCTTAAGTCTCACCTGAGAGCCAGGCCCAGCAGGTGCCCAGGCTGGGGGAGACTTCTGACAGCCAAACCCATTTGGATGTTGATAGTGAGGCCCAGGGGGTAAATGAGTCACCCAAGGTTATAGGACAGGTCAGAATGGACGCCCTGGACTCCCCCTGGGGCGCTAGGTCCACACTGCCCAGCCCTCCCTCCCCCAGGAAGTGCTGCGCGCTGCGGAGAAGCCCGCGAGAATCCCAGGCGCAGAGGCTCGGCTGCCGGTGGGCTGGTTCACCCCAGCACCCTCCTCCGTGTCGTTCCCACTCTTTTCCCCTGTACCTCGCGCCTCTGTCATCCTGAGGTGCCAGAGGAGCCTCGGCTTGTCAAAGGTCACGCGGCACACTGATCGGGGACTCGCTCCAGGGCCAGCTGCCCCTCCCCACACGCGACCACCCTCCTCTCTCCAAGCTCTGCCGCCTATCAGGATCCTGAGACCCTGCTTCTCCCAGTGCCCAGAGCCGGGGAACTGGCTGGACTATAAAAAAGTTCTGGGGAGGAGGGGCTGAAAACATGACCGTGGATCCCAGTCCCGGACCGCTGCGGCAGGCAGGCGAGGGGCACCAAGGACAGCGCGCACTGCGCCCACGGGTGCCCACCCCCGCGCCCCACTTTTCCCGCAATCCATCCTCACTGTGGTGTGTCAGGTGAGGCCCCGCGCCCACTTTCCACTGCACCCCCACTTCGCCCAGGGCTCCTCGGTGAACGCCTCATCTCCCCCCCCGCCCCGGTGTCCGAGTCCCCGAGTGGAGCCAGCGGACCTCCCTGGGGTCCCAGGCTGCCCGCGAGGAGAAACAGGGCGAAGGGTTGGGAGGATCATTCAGGACGCCTCCCGCGGGGCGAACCGGTAATTCCGCCGCAAGTAGGTTCCGGAGCCGGGTCCTGCGCTTAGTTCATCCCTCAAGCACCGAGCCCGAAAGTCCGAGTGCCCCAGTTGGGGGACCCCGCCTCCCCCCACAGGCCCTCCAGGTGGCCAGGGCGTGGCCTCCGTAGGGACCACGGGCTGCCCCACGCCCCCACCCACCTCCCGGCTCTTCTTACCAGGAAGGCAGGGACAGGCGGAGGGGACAGGGTGCTCTGCGGCGCTCCTCCGCCCCGCTCCCTCTGCAGTAGTAACAACCTGATCCGCTTCCCCGCCCGCCAATTGCGATGCGCCTCACATCCGCCTGCACACGGCGCAGCCCCTAGGAGGGCGATCCCCAGCAGATCCCCGAGCCGGGGACCCAGGACGCCTTCCCGCCCGTCTCTAGCCGGGAGGACCCAAGGTGGGGAGGCAGGGCCGCGGAGGCGTGTGCGAGGGATCGAGGGAGGCGAACAGCGGGGTTCAGCCTGCCTCGGCTTACAGAAGTTTGGGGCGGGAGGGGCCGGTGTGGGGCCCGGGAGCCCCACGGGACTCGGGGGACTCCCACGGCTCTGGCTCTGCGGAGGTCCCCGCCCGCTCCGCTCCCTGCTCTCCTGCGCCAGGCCCCACCCCAACCAGGCCACCCTGTGCTTTCGGAGCCGCCCCCCCATTGGCTGGGGGAGGGGACTCCAGAGGAGGGGGTGGGAGAGAAAAGATTTGCTGGCGAAGGAGGAACAAAAGACAAGCGAGTGTAAGGGAGAGATGAGGCGTTTGTCCAGAGGGCCCCCACCGCCCCGCAGTCCCGGAGAACGAAGTCCGGACTGGCACCCCGGCTCCGCTCGGTGGGTCACATGGGGGGACCTCCTGGAGGGGGGACCCAGGCGGGAGAGGAGGCCCACACAGGGCCCCAGATGGGAAACATCCCCTTCCGCCCCAGCAGGAGGGCAAGGCAGGGCTGGCGGCTGCTGTCCCTCCTGCGCCTGTGTCATCCTGGTGTCCACCCACAAGCCCAGTGCGGCCTGCTAAGGCCTCCCGGCCCAGGGGCCAGCTGGGGCCCGTGCAGGTGATGGCAGTCCCACCCCTGACCTCCCCCAGCCGGCATCCTGCCCGTCACAGCTCCTTTCTGCTGGCCTCAGGGCTGGGCTGCGTTCTTGCAGTCACCAACCAAGTTTAAGGTCTGACCAGGAAGTTCACCCCTCACACCAGTAGGTGCGCCTGTTGGGAGAGCTCGGGGCTCTGCACATCTCTCCCTCCGTCGGGCGACCCCATCTGAAGAGCCTGGGAAACTCAGGGTACCACAGTGGACCTCCCCTCCCCTCTGCAGATCCCTAGCCCCGACTTCCCCCACAGCCCCAGCCACTGCAGCCTGCAGCACCGCTGCTCCCTGTTCTCTGCTCACAGCCCCTGGATTGCAGAAAAGCTGATGCAGGGATTTCCAGGGCTTGGGGCTCCTGACACCTGGCCAGGTGCACATGGGTGCTGGGATGTCTGGGGGACAGGGAGGACATCCGAGGCTCTGTCAGCTTGGGACCCCTCGCATCCTCCAGGTGGAAAGGGGGACCTGAGGGTCAAGGCTCAAGGTCAGTGTGCTTAGGGGAGGCAGCAGGGGTTCCCCACTGTCACCGCACTGCTTCTCCCTGCTCCCCTCCCTCCCCACACAAGGAAGGCTCTGTGGGCTTCAGGGAAAAACTGCAGAACTGCCCACACCACCCTGCCTGCAAGGGACGCTTCCACCCTCCCCACTGGAGCAGAGCACACTACCGGATGCCCAGACAGCCACACAATTCTGTGCTTGATAAAATGAACAGAGAGACGGGAGCCTTACGCAAAGCTGCCTCTGGAAAGTCCAGTCTCCTGCAGGAGACGTGGCATTTCCGCAAGGCCGAGTCTGTGCCTTCTGGAAGTGCTGTGTTCAAGGTCTCTGCTGCCTGCAGAGTGCCTCACCTCCTGGGCAGTGGGCGTTCCAAGACCTAGGTGATGCTGTCTGTCACAGGCGGGAGCCAGGTCAAACTGAGGGAGGTGCGGAGCTTCATGTGTCTGAGAAAAGGCAGCTGGGTGGGGTCAGAGGCGAGGAAGGACCGACTCTTTGCTTTTGAAGGCACAGGAAGCCACACAGTGTGCTGGGGAGTAGTCAAATGAGGTCCCATTTGGGATCTGGGTCTGGATTCCCCCCCTGGTCCACAAATCTATAGCTTCCCCCTCTTCCCCTCTTACCTCCTGGTTGCCCCTTCTTCCCTATCTTCTTGCAAGTTTCCTACACCAATATCTCCAGCGTGGCCCATACGCAGTCTGCAGATTCACCTACCCCTGCCTATTCCCTCAACCCATCCTCCAACTGTATCTACTGCTATTCAAGTCTTGAAAGAGTGTGCTTTTTCCTGCCACAGGACCTTTGCTTGCACTGTCTTGTCAGCCGAGGATGCTGCTCACTTTACCATACCAACTCCTCCATCTTGCAGGTCTCAGGTCCTCTCCCTTAGGTATTTTGTGCCTCTCCTCTGCAGCACTTGGCACCCTCGTCCTCTCTGGCTCCTGCCTTCCCCCACAAGATGGTAAGCAACACAAAGGTGAAGACTACTGTGCATCCAGCCTCCTGGTATAGAACAGACTCTCAATAAATACCTCAGTGGCTGTGAGATCCGGTGCCTTCGAGTCTTCATACCGCCATTTGTACAGTGTGACCTTGGGCAAATTGTAAAGGTAAAGGGACAATGGACACAGAGAGACCGGTGGTGTGGAGCACGTCACTGTGAGCTGCTGCTGCTAAGGGAATAAGACTTGGAGCGACTCAGGGATGAGCATATTCCTTTAGGCTCAGCCTCCTCCCCAGGTGTGAATGCTTTCTCCTCACCTTCCCCTGCCCCATCCCCTGCTGCCACACCTCCACCTCACTCAGGGGCCTCTGAACTCCTGGTTTCTGCCCCTCGGCTGCCCAGAGACAACAGCTGTCACCAGCTCCTCCCTCACCACACGCTCTGCCCCCAGGGATGTACCGCAATAGCCCTGGGGCAGCCTCAGGTACGGCTAGGAACGGGGTGGAGATGCTTCTGCCTCCTTCACATCTCTGTCAGCACCCCCAAAGTGACCTCCACAGAAGTCCACGGGCGACGATAAAGTGTCCCATGAAATAACTCGTGCCCCTTTTACCCAAAAGTCCAGGGCTGCCCCAGAGCCCCAGCTCCTGTCCACGCCTGCAGGCCAGGTTCTGTGCCCTTGTGTCCCTGGGGTGCGCGGTACAGGATCATGTGAGGGCGAGGAGCCTGAAGAGGATGGGCTGGCTTCGTGCTGAGTCCCTTTCTCTCCCAGGGACCAGGCCTCAGGGAAGCCCCCCAGTTCCTGCTCTGACAGCACCCCCATAGCTGGTACCCTGCAAAAGTGACAGCCTGCACAGAGAGAAGGCCCCAGCACCCCCAGGCCCCAGCTGAGCAAGCATCAAAGGACAAAGTGAAGGGACCAGAAGAAAAGGGAGCTTAAAAAGCAGATGCATTTTCTCACCTTGACCAAATTCCCTGCCATTTCAGACCTGGCCAGACAGAATAACGGCTTCCAGGGCCTCCCATCCAGAAACAGAGCAATTGGATTCCTGCGAGAAAGAGCCTCTAAAACCCACAACCACTGCCATGAGCGTCCGTCATGCCAAGCAAGACTTCTCCCCACCTCCCTTCCCCTCCGAAGTCCCCTGCTGCTTGCACGGGGTCAGGGCCACATGGAATGAACCACGGGCTGCCACAGCAGCCTGAACAACAGCACGGACCCCTGGGGACAGAGGGGAGCACTTAGGGCTCCAGCAGCTAAAACACAGGCTCCAGAGCCAGACCGCTTTGTGTGAATCCTGACACTGCCACTCAACAGCTGTGTGACCTTGGCCAAGTTGTTCGACTTGCCTGTGTCTCACCTATCAAACAAGCACAGAAGTAGCGTCTGTCTCCTACAACTCCTGGGAATATTACGGGGTTAATACACACAAAGAACTCAGAACAGGGCTGGGCGTGTAGCCCCGTGGTACAGTACTTGTCTAGCTTTCACAAAGCCCTGGCTTGGATCCCTAGCGCTGCAAAGAAAGAAAAAGAAAAGACTCAGAATAAGGGGCCCTCTGGGCTCAATAAATTTTAGCTTTTAAGAAGTATCATTAGCCGGGCATGGTGGCGCACGCCTTTAGTGCCAGCACCTGAAGTCCCCTGCTGCTTGCACGGGGTCAGGGCCACATGGAATGAACCACGGGCTGCCACAGCAGCCTGAACAACAGCACGGACCCCTGGGGACAGAGGGGAGCACTTAGGGCTCCAGCAGCTAAAACACAGGCTCCAGAGCCAGACCGCTTTGTGTGAATCCTGACACTGCCACTCAACAGCTGTGTGACCTTGGCCAAGTTGTTCGACTTGCCTGTGTCTCACCTATCAAACAAGCACAGAAGTAGCGTCTGTCTCCTACAACTCCTGGGAATATTACGGGGTTAATACACACAAAGAACTCAGAACAGGGCTGGGCGTGTAGCCCCGTGGTACAGTACTTGTCTAGCTTTCACAAAGCCCTGGCTTGGATCCCTAGCGCTGCAAAGAAAGAAAAAGAAAAGACTCAGAATAAGGGGCCCTCTGGGCTCAATAAATTTTAGCTTTTAAGAAGTATCATTAGCCGGGCATGGTGGCGCACCTCTTTAGTGCCAGCACCCGGGAGGCTGAGACAGGAGGATCGCTGTGAGTTCGAGACCAGCCTGGGCTACACAGTGAGTTCCAGGTCAGTCTCAACTACATAGTGAGACCCTGTGTCAAAAAACAAAAACAAAAACAAAAAAAAGTATCATTTCTGCTTTGTAGATGAGGAAAATAATAGCAATAGCTGCTTTTTATTTAGGGACTACTGTGTGTCCGGCAGTTTATATCCATGATGGAGATGGGGAGGAGTCTAGGACAGGATTCAAAGCTGCGTCTGCTAACAGCCTAACAGGAACCTGGATGCTGGGTAACTAAACACAGGACAAAGCTTGGCATCTCCACCTTCATTTATGTTTCGGACTCTTACGACCTTAAAACTTTGGGTCAGGTCGCTGCTCCGCTCTGCCCAGAGGTATGGTAACTACTTGAGGAGTTGTCCATCACACCAGGGTTATTATTCCTAAGTTTACCTCGCCTCTCATCCCTCCTTAAGCCCTCAGACGCCAAGATAAGAGGACCCGAAGTGAGTTTCAGCATTTGCAAGGATACCCAAGTCCTCGGCAATGCTGAGAATCCAGTCACTATGTGAACCTGCGCTCAGCCCGGGCCCCAGGAAAGGCAGAGCCTTGCAGACCACCCCACGACGAAGGAAGGTCCCTACCCAGCAGCAAGCAGGGTCAGTGAATTACCCCGATGGAACCAAAGCTGCCCCATAAACCATAACCATCTCCTGGGAACCGAGCAGCCCTTCACGTTATAAGATCTCTCCGAAACCAGGACGGACGCCATGATCCACCAGGACCCTGAGCCACCAAGGCACCCCATAAAGCTAATCCTGCTCTTCTATTAACGGGCCGGCCTTGTCTTCTTGGTCAAAATGGAGCCCTTTCCTATTTTCTCTTGCTTTCCTTTAAGGGACCAGCTGGGCATGGTGGCATATGCCTGTGGTCCAAGCCTTCAGGAGGCTGAGGCAGGAAGATTGCTGGGCCAGCCTGGGCTACAAAGTGAGTTCAAAGCCAGCTTGAACTACATAGTGAGATCCTGTTTCAAAACAAACGAACAAACTCCTTTAATGGACCAGCTTGATCTTTGTCAGAGCTGTCCCATGCCCTGTGCTCCCTCTTACTTTCCAATGAAAGCCTCTTTCCTATAAATCCGCACTGATTACCTCAGCTTTCATTTTTACTATCACTGAACCAAGGACCCACACTAGCCCATGACAGCCCCCCTCCTCTGGGGTACTTTTTGCATCCACTGGCTTATGGGGGGGCTAAAGAGTAGTACCCCAGGGAAAATGGACTGTGAAGGAGCCATGAGTCTGTAGACACACACAGATGTTTTGGGCGGTCATTCAGTAGGGTTCCTGAAAGAGAAATTATCACCGAAAAGAATACAGCTGACCAAACAAGCCAGACTAGCAGGGCTGTGGAGCAGAGCGGCTGGCGCTGGACCTTGCCTGGCCTGGCGATCCTAGGAGGACGGGGCTAAGAGCGGGTGAAAGGGCCCTCTCAAGAGCTGGCGCACCCAACAGCCCCGGCAGTGGCCCGAGGCGGCCCACGGCCTGCAGTGCGACCCTGACCCTGCGGCTGGAGTTCTTTCCAAACCAGGCTGCTGGCTGCGGCCCTGGAGTCGCACAGATCGACTTCAGATGGCAGCGCCAGGGGTGGGGGGCAGGGGGAGCCAAAGACACTGTGGCCAGCAGCAAGTGGCAGCTCAGAGCCCCGGAGGACGTCAGCCAGCTTGAGGGGACTCGCAGGACCTGTGCAGCGTGAAGCAGGTTCGGGGAACCAGACTTCCCGTAAGGCACAAAGGTGCGTGGAGGTAATGAGTTTCAGGTGCTGAGGTGAAACTCAAAATGATGATAGCAGAGATACTGATGTTTACTACGTGCCAGGCACTGTTTTAAGGGCTTAATGTGAATGTATTTACTTAATAGTTACAGTAACCCTAGTAACGGCAGAGGATTTCTCAATCCCCATTTTACAGGTGGGAAAAACAGAGGCACCAAGAGGTAAAGTAACTTCCCCAAGGCCACAGCTAGGAAGATGTGGGATTTGATCCTGGGGCCACACTCCCAACCCTTGTACCCACTTTCAAGAGCCTTCCTTCCTTAACCACAAAATGGACAGGGTTGTGGGCACCTGGGTCCTCCCTAAGCCTTACAACTACCCTAGGGTGTCAGTGTTGTCCCCACTTCACAGCTGAGAAAACTGAGGCTCAGCATGCAAATGACTCACTGCAGCCTGCACTGCTGGGAAGTGCCAGGATTCAAGGCCTGATCTGGGGGCTCCAAAGCTCATCCACCTCTAGAGAGTGAGGCTAACTTCAGTCCTGCTCACCTGTGACAAGGGGTCCCTTCTGGCCAGAAGTGACAGCCTGGAGGGGCCATGTGCCAGCCTATGGTAACCATTCTGCCGCAATCTGCTGGTCAAAAGCACATCCACAGGGCGCATGCAGCCTGCACAAGTCTTCCTACTGGTCCTGGGTCTTGGATGAAACAATGCAGCCAAGATCCCCCATGAAACACTTTTTATCTTTTCTTGTGGTACTGAAGATTGAACTCAGAGCCTTTGCATGGAACTACATCTCTGGCCTTTTTTTTTTTTTTGTACCGGGGATCAAACTCAGGACCTTGCATCTGTGAGGCAGGCGGCAGAACCACTGAGCTAAATCCCCAGCCCATTTTTGAGTTTTTGAGACAGGCTCTTGTTATGCCCAGGCTGGGCTTGAAACTGTGATCCTCCCACCTCAGCCTCCCAGAGAGCTGCGATTACAATCACGTGCCCCCATGGTAATGAGGGTGATGGTTCTCAACTTCATCCATCAGAACCACTGGAGGAGTTTAAAAGAGAGATGCCCAGCCCCAACACCCAGAGATTGGATTCATTAGCCAGGGAGGGCCGGGTGCCACTCTTCCATGTGCCAGAGGGTGGGATGGGGCTTTGATGGAAACAACAATGGCCTCGGAGTCAGACGGGGGACCCTGGCTCTGCCTTGTGTGAACTGTGTGACTCGGACTGATCACTTCCGCTCTGTAAACTCCAGCTTCCTTTTCTTGGGAGCCTCCGTTGCCGGTTCACCTAAGCTGTCCCACACGAGGCACACTGTAGCTCCAGTTGTCTGCTGAGACACCCATTTATCCTCGCTGCAGTTGGGATTTCCTCCCAGACTTGCGGGTAAGCCCCCCAGTTCAGCAACATGAAAACGAGCCTCACCCCAGTGACGCCATCTTTCCCTGTAGGGTTTGACATCTCAGTGCCTCCACCCTAAGTGCTAATCTTGAGCATGGCCCTTTTCCAGCTGCAGCAAGGGTCCTTCCCCAAACGTCCCCATCTGATCACCAGCTCCCATGCCTCCGCCCCCATCTCTGTCCCTCCAGAACCTTCCGGCCTGACTGCACCGCCACCTGCCCACTTCGCTGCCTTGATTCACACACAGCTGCCCCCTCGAAAACCCTCACTCCATCTCCCTCTCGTCACCCCAGGCCTTGCTCACCAGCCTCACGGACACACTGTACAGATTTCCTCACACGTGGCTCTGTGCTCTTCGCCGGTGGCTTTGCTGGTGCTACCCCAGAGGTCTATCCCTCTGCCCTGGCAATTACCTGACCCCCAGCACAGCCTGGTCACACAGTAGGTGCTTCATCAGTCATAACTGCTGCATGGGGTTAAAGAGAGACCAGGACCTGTGCACCCCCAGACTGGCCCAGGGATCGGGGCAAGGAACAACCAAGTCCACCTCCAACAAGCACTGGCTTCCTTTACCAGATTGGGCGCTGGAGCCCCAGCATGGAGAGGAGGGAGGCTCAGTTCTGCATGGGCCATGCTATGTGAGCCCGTCTCTCTCCACCCCTGCCTTGGGCTCTATGCATCTCCACCACTGGGGGAACTGCTGCCTCTTCTCTTCCGTCCTGGCGTGGGGGCTGGCAATCTGGTCTCTCAGGATGGCCCTGAAACTGACTTGCTGTGTGCCCTTGGCTGTTGTCCTCTCTCTGAGGTGACATCTTGGGCCTCTGAAAATTCCATTATCAGAAGGATCAAAAAAGGAGAGGTCAACAGAAAATGTCAAGGTGGCCACGGGGGCTTCCGTTCTGTGACCTACTTCCAGCCAGTCCTGCTGCCCAGGTCCCTCTACCCCACCCACTCTTGACCCCAAACAGGGGAAATTAATCCAGTGCCCAGGCCTCTTCCCTTGCACAGCCACAGCTGAGTTTACTAGGGAACTTAAGGTGACATTGGTGCAAATAATTGAATGTCTTTCCCAAAACGGTCTTCAGGCCCCGTTGCTTCAGCTGCTACTTAAATCGATGAGCTAATTAACTTAACTGATTGCGCCCATGGACTGATATTTTCAGTCACATGACCCAGAAGCGGCCTATTCTGCACGGCCACTCTGCGGCCCGTACTCCCCAAGGAAGATGCTTTTTGCCAAGCCCAGGACAGCCACCTGCCCTGCCACTCTGTGTCTGAGCTCTGGCCCAAGCTCCTCCACCAGCCATGCACAAAGCCGGACTCCAGACCCCCTGCCAACGCATTCATCCATTCAGCAACCTTTGGCCGACTGCCTACTTCATGTGACAAATGCTGTTCTTGGGACTGGGGAGCAATGCTGAGCAAAAGCCAACAAGGCCGCGCCCCAGTGGGGCATTCAGTCTACTACCCGGAGAGATGATGTTGCTCGCTGACTCCCCTCATACACACGTCAGATCTGTGCCACAACCAGTAATGTAAGGCGCATGGGACCATGCTCTATCACAGAAGGGCTTTCGGGGAGATCAGGGACAGCTTTCTGGAAGAGTCCCTTGCACTGATTCCAAGGTTGGGCAGGAATTAACTGGGCAGGAGGGGAGAGACTTGCGTCCCAGGCCCAGTGACCAGCTTTGGCATAATTGTGGTGAGAGATACCAATGCCTGGACCAAGCTTCTGGGGGTGGGGAGAAGAAGAGTTCAAGGGAAAAGAGCTAAAGGTGACTGGCTTGGAACTGGCTTGGGTGTTGGGGGACAGGAAGAGCGGCACGAATGGCAGCTCCCAAGCTGCTGGCTCATGCTCAGGTGACTGCGAAGGGGAGAGGGAGACAAGCACGTGGGGTGTGTAGGAGAGGGAAGGGGCAGGTGTGTCTGGCACTGAACCCAAACCCTCCAGACCCGAGGGTAGAGGGGCTCTGATCGTGCCAACCCCATGCACACCTGGGGGCCTTGCTGAAAGGCCAGACCTGGGGTAGGATGTCGTCTTCCTGGGGCTGTGGAGGACTCCGGAGAGGACTGGGTAGGAGAACCTGCTGCAGACCCTAGGAGGAGGCAGAGCCGCAGGCTCCCCAGCAGCTGCCCATGTCACCAACGATGCCGGAGTGAGGGAGCATGCGCACTGGCGGGAGAAGCGGGGCACACACACACATGTATGTGTGCACACTCACGTACCCCTTCACAGCAGAGACTTGTAGAGCATCAGCCTGGCCAGGGGTAACCCAGAGGCTGCACAGATAAGTCCCCGAGGGCCCCCGCAGCATCACCTCACATCCTCCTAGGTTTTGCTGCTCTCTGCTACAGACCTAGAGTGGGAGCAGTGCCAGTCTACGCGGGCAGTCGGCCCCTCTGCTGCAGGGCCCGGGGAGCCTGAGACCCAGAGCCACGAGTGGCTGAAATCAAAGACTCCAGGACCAGGGTCCACACAGGTCTGGGTCCAGCCCCAACTGCTGCTGTCCTTAACCCTCTAAGGCTCATTCTGTCATCTATAACAGTAGGAAGCATCATCTGGGGCAAGCTGGGCCACGTCGGAGGTTACACAAACCATACGCAGACCCCAGGCTTCCACGTAAGCTCCCTGTGCCTCTCCACTCAGCTTCCCCAGCCCAACCTCTGACTTCCTGCAGCAGCCCCTGCTTTAACACCCCAGCAACGGAGACAGCCCTTCCCGCTGTCCAGATATCTGAACTCAAGAGTGCACTTCCTCCCTGGAAAGGAAACCTGTCTCCCTGTGGCCTCCCCCCGCAGATGAGACCATCCTTCCCCCGGACACGGCCACTCTGGCTCTTGGGAAGCAGAGAGCATGGCTTCCCCAGGCCCTCGTCTAACCCAAGGTGCACCTTCACCCTTTTACAGTGGTTCCCGTTGCTGCTCCCATCGTGGCCAAATGCTTAGGGATACACTCAGTTTGCCTGCAGCCTTTTCAGAGCGGGATACGGGGAGGCGCACAGCACATCCCGAATACGAGCCACCTCCCCAGTTCCAGAGGTCAGACTGAGGCCGGGCCACACTGGTCACGGTCAGGTCCAGCCTCCGCAGAGCTGTCTATGCCCACATAGAGCTGTGTTCCCTCTGCTCCCTGGACAGCCCAGGACCCCCTTCCCGCCCATAGTGCCTGTCCTCTCAGGAGAAGCTGGAGCCATCTCCCTGGACAGGATGGTGCTGGCTTCTCGGCTGCTGAGAAGCAAGATCAGCAGGGCTGGGGAGCCCCAGGCTCTGAGGAAGTTAGCGAGGAGCAGGCACGCAGTTCTGCAGACTGGGAAATGTTGGCCACTTCCCCGGCTCCTGCCTCCCACTGGCCTTGGGTGTCTGGCTGCCACAGCAAGGGCTAGGAGGGGCTCCCCTGCTTCCCCTGAGGCTGCAACCCAGGGCAGAAATGAGCTGAGCCCAGCCAGCACACAGGAGGGAGCCCCTTCTTGTCCTTGGCAAGCCCTGGAGGCCAGGCTGGAACCAGCAAGTGCGGGGAGCACTCCTGTGGGGCCCAGCCCTGCGGGGAAGTGCAGGGTACGTGTGGGAGAGGGGTTAATGCCACATCCTCCTCCTTAAACAGTGCTAATCAAGGACTTCATGAACCCATCAGGAGGAAGTTAGCAGATCCCTCCTGAAAGCCCTCTTGGTGCTTTCACACAGCACACACCCATCGCTGCTGCCCCCCTCGGCCCTGTGCCTGATGCTCTTGGGCAAGTCACCTCACCTCGCTGGGTCTCCAGTTCATTGTTAAGAAAACAACAGCACTAGACTAGATGATCTCCTCTGTTCCTTTCGGGTCTGAAAGCCCACGCATTTTGAGTCTGTGAGCCCAGAAGTGGGTGGTTGGCAAAGGCCCTTTTTCAGGAAAGGAGAGGAGAAAACAACAAGGGCATCTCACATTGGATGGTGCGACTTTCAGCTGAAGCCGTCCTGCATGATGGAGGTAAGCAGTATGGTGGCAAAGGCAGTGGAGGCAGCAGGAAGCCGGCCTTCCAGCCGATCGCCACCCTTTGCTCTCCACCTTGCCAGCCTGGTAATTCCCACCTTTGCATCCACTGCTGCTCTTAAAGCCTACACTGGGCCAGTCCAGAGCTGGGTGGCAGAAGAGCTGGGCTCCCCTTCCCCCTGCCTTGACTCCAGGGCTGTGACAGTGGCCGGCTGCGAGGGCAGGGCAGCCCTGGGTCTAGGAGCAGGCAGCGGTGTGGTGTGTGCGCCTCACACGGCAGCCGGGCAGCCTGCACCAGTCTCAGAGGCACTGCAATGCAGTGGTCGGATTTTTTTTTTTTTTTTT